>NC_068940.1:63557034-63859534 GCF_026419915.1 Harpia harpyja | reverse complement strand
GGGGGATATTAGCGATATTACTGGGCAAACTGTAGGTGGTGTACCATATGCACATATTGCCACACGCTGTGTCGTATTTGTCTAATGTGGAACTTTCATTTACTGGCAAATGGGATAGTTATATTTATAGTGGTCACTGCTGAAGTACTTGAACAGATTCTGGTAATCTGTCACTGTGCAGTATGGATATGGAGCACGGGTAAGGAGATGAGTGTCTAGGCTTTCATATTTTGTACTCGCCAGGCCCACAACGGTGTCCCTTATTTCTAGTACCAATAATATGTAATGGACGTGATGCTAATATATGGAGAATGGAGTATGTGCAGTTTGTCTGCATGCACCCACACTCAGGTCTGGGGTGTGATGGGGTTGGAGGGCAAGCTGAGGGTCTGTGCACGGTCGCGTACTCAAATATCCATGAGACAAGTAACTGAAAGTGACGTAAACGTGTGTTTGCAGTTCTCATGTGGACAATGAGCATTGTTAGGGCTCCAGTGAAAGACCTGCTGCAATTTATCCTTTCTGCACCATCATTTTTATTTATCTCCAAGAAACTAAAAAAGAGCAATTGTTCATTTTCCCCTTTCCCCCCAGCCCTCCCTCCCTTGTTGCTACTTTGTCCCCAGGTCACACTAATGTGAGCTGTGGGATATAGTGAGCTCTTATCCAGGCAACTCTAAGGTCTGCTAGATCTAGAAACTCCCTTATTTAGCAAGCTTGAATCTCTCCTTTCCTAAGGAATTATAAGGGGTTTTTTTCTTAGTCTTGAGTAGATGTGTGGTGAGATGTTAAAAAGTCAACACCTTGATTTACAGAGAATATCTTAAGTTATTTTTAAGGTTTTTTTTAAATTGTTAGAACTAATATTTCTGTTCCTCTAGGGCTTATACATGCTATTTAAGTTGTCTTTACCAGTGCAGGAATATAAAAAGAGAGCAATAACAAACGTTACAAGTGTTGAAAAGAGAAAGGAAAATAAGAGAGGATTTTTTCTCTAAAATGTATTGCAGACAAAAAAAAATGTTTATGATATTAAAGTTTTATTGGTTCTCTTTTGAAATGAACTGTACACATTTCCATTAGTAATTAATGCAACCTTACCAAACAATACAATATGCTGAGAATGTGTAAGACATAAGAATGTAAAAAAATTTTAAGTGGATCATCCCTTATGATTTTCTAAGCCAATTTATTTTTTTACATCAAAATTAGCAGTGGTTGGGGTCACCCTAAATTTGATTTTTTGACATTTTAAACTTGCAGAAATAGCCATTTTTATTTTTCTTTGTATGAAATGAATGCATTTTAAAAAAATAGCCATGCGTTCTTGGCCTTAGTCTCCTGAATTATCCTTTGCTTAGGAGATAGTACATATTTTACTAAAGCAATGGCATTTTCAAAAAGCAAAGCATTTGCCCTAGCATCTGCTTAAAAGAATAATGAGAAAAATATACAAATTTAATAATGATATGAACATTTGTTTTTGGCTGCATAAGGTAGTGTGATCAGAAATTATTCTGGGCCTCTGGAAACTTGGACCATGTCCTCTTAGACCAGTGTGCAGCTGCTGGGCTAACCTGGCTCTTCCAGGAGTGCTGCCCGCTATCTGCCTGTTTGTCACCAGAGCATTTACCCTGGCTGCTCACCTGCCTGCGCGGGAGCCGGCCAACCCCAAACGCTTTCCTGACCTGTCTGAGCAGCCATCTGGAAGGGGGCAGATGCCATTAGTCAAAAGTACTTTGGTAAATGGGTCCAGGGGCTTTAAAAGCTCCCACCAGGAGCACAGACCCTGCCACGTGGTTGGTAAAGCACCTGTCCTTGAAGCAAATGCTGCTGTCTCCTGTCTCAGGCAACGAGCATATGGTCTGTATGACAAGTGGAGAGAAATACAGTGCCTTGGGGTGGGATGGTGCCATGGCCATTTTTCAGCTGCTCCCAAAGGGAGAGCAGCACCTTGAGTAATGGGGGTCCTCTCTTCTCCTCCTCTAGCCCTGCACAAAGGGAGATGTCTTCCCATCTCCTGGTAGTGTCTTACATTGGCAAGTGTTTCAAAAAGGGAGGGGAAAAGAAATAAATACAGGAGACAAAAAGTCAAAGCAAATGCAGTATGTGGGAGGAGAGATTGTCAGTCCCATGTCTTAAAGTAAATGCTGGGGAGAAAGCTGGTCCTTCCCACACAGCCCCGACTGCCATCTTGGAGCACAAGGTGGAGCGTGAAATTCAGTCTCCAGCCCTGCTCTCTCCCTGCCTTTCCTGTGGTACCTGTGGATACGTCTGCTAATGGTGGCGGTGGTGACGGTTGTTAACTGGACACTGTTTTGACACTGCCAAATCCTTTCACACAGGTCACCATCTGCTTGGTGGTGAACGGCAGTTGAAAGGCTCTGTGTAACCCATTAACAAATGCTGTCCAGACCTCTGAAGTATTTAAAAAGCCTTGTTTAAAAGCTTACGCACTTTTTTTTTTTTTTTTGGTTGGTCTTTTCTGCTTCACAGCCCACTTTTTGTTTCTTGTCTCATCGTAATGAATTAACAGTAGGTTTGAGTGACAGCCTGGGGAAATGCTAGACTGGGGTCATGCAGGGTGTGGCCTTTGTAGGAAAGATGAGACTCCTTCCTGAGAAGCTCTGGTGAAGTTGGCTTTAGAATATTTAGCAACTACCTGTCTCACAGGTAACAACAGGATTTGGCCCTGTCTTGTTACAGGGAGCAATGGGATGTAAATGCGTTGATCTCAGTGGAGTTATTAACTGATAGTGGTGCAACAAAACCACCATTTGCCCTAAATGTTATGGAGAGATGACAACCAACATACTGAACAGATCTGTTTCTCAGAGATCTCTCAGGCAGGGGACGTAGCCAATCTGTCCGTGCTGCTTTGGGCCATCTGAGCTTCCCTGGAGAATTTAGTTTTCCATCTAAGTTGCATTCAGTTTTTATTCCTTTTGGCTTAGAATACGTTTAATGTATTTTGTTTTTCTTTTTTTTTTTTTTCTGCAGTAATAGTAAAAATCTGTTTTTCTTCCCTAACTATGTGCAGGCTGGCATGGCTTTGACTTACGATCCAACAGCTGCTATACAGAATGGGTAAGGAATGCATGTTTTCTTATGCCTTTTTAAAAATTATTTTGAATGCTATCTTCTGTTTTCTTTTTCTGTAGTGAAACTTATTCAGAAGCAAATTCATTCAGTCATATTTTGTCTGAAGCATGTAATGCTATATTGTCAAGTTATTCTTTTAGTTTCCCTTTTGTTTTTATGCCCTCTTGTTTGTAATATCCATTTGAATGGGAAGTTGTTTTTCCTAATAGTTTCCATCTCTATTTGGCAAATGCTAGTGGATGTTTTTTTAATCCCTCTCTGTCATGAAGTGGAAACCAGTAAAGTTTCCCTTTACTGACTTTGCTTTTGTTAAAATAATCGTTGAAGATTCCAGCATATTTTGGATAATAGAGCTGTTACTTCATCTGGGGTTCTCTCTACAGGCTGGCTGGCTTCCATGGCATTGTCTGAATAGAAGTACCAAACAGGGAGAAAGCCTTAAATCAGTGTGTAAGCAGATGGGATTTAGGGGTAAAATTCTGAGCAACGCTCTTCTTAATTTCTCAACTACCATTTGTCAACACAAAGATTTGTAACCTTTTTTCAAATTTAGTAGAGAAGTTACATCATTGTGTTACTTACCAGCATGATTATATTTCCAATTATTTCAGGAGCTAGAAAAACAGAGCCTTGAAATCTAGCTATGCTTTCAGATAGGTTAACAACAATTTGAAGAGAAGCAGGAGGTTCGACTCTGAACTCTTTGACAGTCACTCTTTGATCAGAGAGATGTTTGATACGATTATCGAATTCCATGCATACTCCTGTCTGTGTTCTCCAGCTGAAGAGAAGAATGTATTGATATAGATGAGAATGGGTTTATTTGTTAAATATTTGTTAGGGCACTGCTAGTTGAAGCATTTAGGAAAAAACCTAACATTCCCCATAGTTTAAAAAAAAAACAAACATCAATGATAATAGTTAGTATATTTTGCTTTAATTGCCCGTTACAGGCAGTAGCTTTGTAGGACTCGTGATATTCCCATGTTGTGGAGAAAGCGGCCAAACCAGAACAACTCAGAAAAAAGAGGGGTTTTGCAGAGTTGTGATTTCAGAATCCTCTGGTTCTGTTTCCCTGTTCTGATCTCCCAAATGAGTCTTTCTTCTCTATCGTCATACTTTTCAGCTGGTAACACATTATAGGCTATAAATAAAACCATGACTAGTTCATAATCCACCAGTGTTTCATCCAGACAACTGGCTTTTATTTCAAATTAATTCCTGCATGTCAGTTTTGTGAATGTTTTGGAAACTGTAATTTGAATGATCCATTCAGATTAATCTCATTTTACTTCAAGAATATTTTTTTTTAAATTATGAAAGTTATCTCAGAATCAGACATTATTTTTATCAAAGAGTACCCATACTGCTCAGGTGTTCAGGCTGCTCAGATGGTTTGGTCACTGAATTGTTTGAACACGGTGTCACTGATCATTGCAAGAAGAAATAGTACCCGATGGAGAATTTCGGCTCTGCAGTTTTTTAAATGTTCTTTTCTTTGTAAAGCATGAAATATACTACAGCACTAGATATCTCTCCAAGAGTGACAATTAATTACTGCTTTGACAAATCTCTTCTTTGTAGAGTGTCAAAATATTTTCAGTTTCATCAGGACAAAACCATCTGATTCAAAATGCTCTTATGGTGAGATCTTGGTTGTATGCCGTATCATGAGAAGTTCTTACTATGCGGAAAAACTGATCTGTCCACCAAAAACTACACAACTGTTGTTCCATCCTTTGGTTGCATCTTTAAAATGCTGTCACCTGAGGATCGTCAGGCCCCTTTGATTACAGTTTCTTTTTAGATCCCCAGGCATTCACTGAATAGTCTCTACGTATCCTGTAGTTATAAATTTTTACTATTTTTCATAAGCCTCTTTACTTGCAAGTACAATAAAAATCTAGCTCATGGGTTTTATTTTAGCTAGTTCGGGAGCACCTCGATGCTTTGCCTGTAAAATGTGCAAATGTGATTTGTTGCTCACTGACACAAGACACAGGTATCGTAGCAGGTGTGTGGTGATGGTGAAAGAGAGTTAAAGGCTCTTAAACACTGTGAAGTAAACCGGGTTAACTTAATCGTCAGTGAAGGGGCACTAGGCAAACACATTGCTCTTCCTCACAGCGAGGACAGTCTGGAAGTGAGCACAAAGATGCTGCTTGCAGCCCCCTTGTGTGGATGGTGTGCCCATACCCACCCTGTGGGTAAAATGCTGCATAATACTTTGGCAGTAAGGTGGACCAAGCTGTTAAGGTTTGCATGGAGCAATGTTACCCAAAGGTCTGTAAAACAAAGACCACCTTCAGGCCTGTTCGGTGCAGCGGTCAGGTTAAGTGGGTGTTGACCCTGCACACAGCTCAGGACTTGTTGATGTGCTGTGATAAGCATGAGTCGCTCAGTCCTTTGGGTGTCCACCAGCATGGAGCTTAGTGAACTGAGGCTGGAGACGGGAAATGTAAAGATGCCCAAACCAAGGTGAAGATTCAGGTGAGGTATGAATTACCACTAAAACTTAAAAAGAAAGATTGACTGCATATGCTGATGTCTGTTAGAATCCTTTATAGGGTTGATAGATGCATTTTGATGCATATAAGTTGCTAAGTCCACACAGGATTATATGGAGGATGGAAGCCTACTAGAGAGACATGTCTCTGCAGGTGTCATGGACTGGTGTTTAAAATTAAGAGGTGTGGATTATGTTAGGGTTTGGGTTGGGGCATAAGAAAACCTCAGGGAAGAATCTGGACTCTTGTATGTTGTCCAAATGAAAAGGTGGGTTCTCATTGCTCATGGTGTAGTACTATCACTTTTATTACTGCATAACTGTGTATTTGTCTTGAAAATCTATAGCAGGAATAAAACAAAAGAGAGTGTGAGAGAGACGTTCACTAAAAATAGCTAAGATTTTTTCCCCACAAAGGAATAGATAATTTTCTTCTCAGTCTATTACATTGTAAAGCTTGATTCTCCATTTCATTATATTGTTTTTATGCCCATGTAACTCTGTTTAAGCATCCAGTGGAGTTACATCAGCGTAAAACTGGTATAATGGAGTAGAGAATCTGGCCCATAGTGTACCATAGCATTGCAGTATGAGTTACTGAAGACGTGGTAACCACACAGTTGAGTAGATAAGCTCTTTTCCCCTGCCAATCTCTCTGTGCCTTTTTTGTTTTATAATCAGCCTTTTCTGAATTGCATTTACAAAGGTACTCAGGTTTTATTTTGGGGAGTAGTGTGCCCATTGTAATATGCTATTGATTTTTCTATTTGTGGTATTAATATTGTTTTAGTGGTTTAATGCACTCACACAAAGAACAAATAGAGCTCTTGTACTTGCACTGTAAGGATGCTCATTTTAAATGTTCCTGAGGCTTGAGTCCTCCTGGCCATTTGACTCAGATTGCGATGGGCTGTATCAGTTTAATATCTGATATCTGGGGGACTGTACTGCACATTTGCTGGCCAATGGGCTCAATATTCAGATAGGTCTTTTTCATCTCAAACATCTGACTGTGTGGCTTATTGCAACAGAAAATTGCTGCCTTGATAACGCCTGGTAATACTCTTACGTTATTTGAGCCCCAGGATACTATTTATGAATCTAACTTTTTCAGTACTGCCCGCAGGCACGAGGCATGAGCAAACGGTGTTTATTGCAGTGCAAACAGGATCTTGCTCTTGTGCAGATCCTGTGTGGAAGCTTGCACATTCCCCCATAGGATGGGAACCATATGGATTGTTTTTTCTGTTTTTTGGCAGGGAAGTAGTGACCAGACGCTACAGACAATGCAGTCCCAAATGCGGAGGGAGGGTTGATGTAGGAGGGGAGTATGTTATTTGTCTGTTAACCAACAGAAACTGTTCTTAAAGCATTGCCTGTGTGTGCCTGATGATGTACTGGGAGCATGGTTCTTTTTAACATCTCTTAAAAACATTTTCTTTTGAGCCCTTTATAAACCCCTCTTCAGGAGCATCCAGGCACATCTTTTTGCTTCCTAGTGATGAGTTTTCCCTGTGCTTATGGAATCTAGGCATGCTGAAAAGGTCTATTTTTAATACAAGGGCAATGTCTATTTTGCCTCACCCCTGCTGCCTGCCTTTCTACGCTTTTGCTTCTAGCATTGCAGTTGCAGCTGAGGAGCAGGGACACTGGCTCGAGCCTGCAAAAAACTGCATGGGCCAATATAAGGATGCAAACTGCATTTGCAGAAAATGCAGCTGCACCTTTTGGAGAACTTTCCTTAGAGCCCACAGGTCAACTACCACAAAGCTTACAGCTCTCAAAGTACCATACCAGATACTTTACATTTTAATGCCAGGAAACTTGGGGGCATAATTGAATATATCTAAAATGAGTCAAAGTCAGTATAATTCATCTCTCTTTCCACTCCTCTTTCTGATGTACATATTCTGATGACTGAGAATCCTGTATCCCCTTGGACTTACTTACAACATGCATCTTTCACCTCATTTCACCTCCCCCTGAGCCCAAAGGAAAAAAAAAAAGGGAAAACCTAAGATCAAATATGGCAAGGTCAACAGCTGCAGATCTTGTTGGGATGCTGTAGGGTTTACACCAGAACAGGCCACTCTTGCATGTTTGCTCCTCTTGTCTTTTGTTAGGTCCCCAGCATGTCACTTATGCCAATTACATATTAGGACATTAGCCTATTTGTATGTAAAGGGAATTTGCGGAGATGCCTCTGTGTCCCATAGGTGAGAGCATGTTGAGCCCTCTTTGTGAGCGGGTCCTGCCAGGGCAGTGCATGGCTCCAGCACTGTGGCAGGTTGATCATCTCACGCCTGGGGGGGCGGGGGGGGGGGGTGTCTGCTTGAGTCTGTCCTCAGCAAGGGCACTCCTATCCTCACCATACCACTGTACTTCATGCGTGGCAGAGATATCCTCATCCTTTTTTTAGATCCCTTTGGGCACAAGTGACACTGTGGCAGGAACACAAGCCTTTGGGTATAAGGGATTCCTGACTGCAAAATGTTTGACGTACAGCCTGTCACAGTGACTCAGATTGTTAAACTCTATTTATTATTATTAAAATTGAAATTTATAAACTAGATTTTCTCACATTGTCATCTGCTGCATCAGATTTCCTTCCTTTCTCTTCTTTGATGCTCTGGTGCATGAATTTACAAAATATAGCTGAGTCTCCTGATAGTATGTTTTATTTGATGCTTATTTGAGAGCATTCCAAACTGCGACAGATAAACGGTATTGGTAGGGCTGTTGGAAGGGCTGTATTTTTCACATTACCAGAGTTCATATTCCACAAGCTTATGTACTGTTCAGATAACTGCATCTCTAAGCTGAAACTGAAATAGTTAGCTGTCTGTCAAGTTCTTGGCTTAGCACACGTTTTCTGTAAATTTGGTAGTATTTGCTGGGATTTATTGAAGAGTTTATTCTAAAGAATCAGCACTACTTCCAAATGGAAAGTTGTTTCTCCCCTGCACTCGTCTTTGTCCGAGCAGTTCATATGCGGTATGAGCGCAGCATCAGTGCCAGGCTGATGGACAGAATGAGAACAGAATGAACAAAAATGTGTTGTTTTCTCAAAAGAGTTTGGTTTTTGTACTGTCCGTCAGTTTAAGAGGTTTGTATGTATTTCTATACATTATACATTTTACCCATAGAGTAAATTCTGTGAGTCTGCCATTGATTGTTTTCATTTGCTGCACGCAGCATTTCTTAGTTCATCCACTTAGCAACAGCATAGCCAAAGTGATTTCTGGTTAACCTTGATCTGAGAGAAGCCCCCTGTAACAGGACTTGGATAACATACGCATCATGCTAATGCCGTAGATGAACCCGGCTAGTGCTGTAAAAATCCTTTCCCCTGCAATGTTGTATGAACTTAATGTTTGATACAAGCAGTGGGATACAAATGCCTCAAAGTTCTCATAATAGGATATACATAAAATTGGGCAATGGCACAGTTTTAAAATAGTCTCTGTGAGAGCTTTGTAAGGGCAGATAAATGTTCCTAAAATAGCAATATATTTCTATTAAACAAAAAATCACTCAGACGCCACCTGCTGCTTTTGGCATTTTAAAATCTTACTTGGAATAGAGAGAACAAATGATTGCTTCTCTGTCTCCCTCTCCCCTCCTAACTTTGAATGTTTCCGCCCAACCTTCAAAGACAGCAGCCTGTTTTTCTGAGGCTATTGGTTGGATGAAGTCGGTAGTTATTTGAGCCTGCATCCAGAATGAATGCATCCAGTCTGAACTAGACTGATTAGTACTAAATCCAGGATGCCAGGGTGATCAGGAAATAGAGCACTTGTTTAAACACCAGTAATGATTTTTTTGTTGCATGGCTCTCATGGAAAGCTTCTGTTGATTGCCTCAGCGTGGGGAGAAAAAAAAAACCATAAAAAGACAGGGAGTGTAATCTGCTTCACTGTTACAGAGAGAGCATATGTGCAAAGTCTTGTGTTACTTGTAAGACTGGTGCATGCTATATGAGAAGGATCTGCATGGGGTTTAAATTGGACAAGAGAACACTGCACAGGAGTGTTTCTCTCTCTCGGAGTCCAAAATATCAACATTTTGACAGCTGTAAGACCACAAACATTCTTTTTTTAAGCAACTTTATTCTTCTGGCTTACAGTTAAAACTGAAAAAAGGGCAAATGGAAAAATCTTTACAAGCACACACATATTACGTACTTACACAATCCACACTAGTAGTGATGTTTTCCAAGTGATAATTTTATCAATTATCATTAACCCACAGGGAAGGAGAAGGTATATAACATTTATTAGCATCAAGCAAGAGATAGTGCAACTTTTGTTCATAGCATGCACCAGTGGAAATAAACACAACTAAATGTGAGATTTTCAGTGCTGCCTGGGGCATTTAAACTCATAATTCCTGATACATTTCACCAGAAGGTGGGTTTTTTGCTCTCTGCCTAGATGAATATGAAAATTTCAACCAGAGTTTTTGTAGCCATCCCTTAATGAAATAATTCAGGCATGTATGTGGAATGTGTTATTCTCAGCACTGAAGCATTAAGATCTGAAAAGAAAACAGTACCGCATGTAAAAATGAAATCAGTAATATTGTCTTTGATATCGCCTAAGAAATTTCTTTTCACTAGCTAGCACTCTGGAAAATCAGCTGTCTTTGCATTTCAGATAATTACTTCTTGTACCGCGAAGTTCTATATTTGTGCTAGTTGAAGTGAAAGAAATATGCTTTGTGTAAATATTCCTCCTCCTTTCCATTTTCAAGATCTGTTCAGTGGAGCCATCACATCTTCTGTATTGTGGTTTTGGAAATAGATGGACATAATTACCTGTGTAGACTCTTTTTGTCTTTGCCCAGGAGGCAGTGAATTAGTTAGAGCCTAGCAGACGAAAGGTTCAAAAAAATCTCGCTTTTGTTCTTTGTTTGCAGATTTTATTCCTCACCGTACAGTATTCCAACAAACCGCATGATTCCACAGACATCAATCACACCATTCATTGCTGCTTCCCCTGTCTCTACATATCAGGTACGTCAGATTTGCGCTTGTCTACTATGTTCCCCAGTTAATTAAGTCTTGGATGTGGATGAAGGCAGAGCGTATACCACAGAAAATTGTGTGAGTGCTTGCATTCTTGAGTCACACTTTAAATAAAAGGCTTTCTAGTAGTATTTAGGTATCATTTGGTGTAGGGTTTTAAGTGTTTCTTGCATTTTTTACACTAGCAATGAAAGCAACCATGATTTTTTATTTCAATCAGCTTCTCTAGTAAGCAGCATTTTGCTTCATTTCCAGTTGACAACAGCAGAAGCTTATCATTCTTATTAAAATGTTTTGTCATTTTGGCTCCACTTCATTAGCCAGAAGTTTTTTTTAAATGCATTTTTTTATAATTTATGTTGACTGCATTGTATTTTGACCTTTTGACCTCAGCAGTATTTGCTCCAGTAACAGCATCCTTTAAAAGCACTCATTTTTATCCAATAATCCCTGACAAAGCAAGTTACTTGAGGATAACTGTCCTCATATCCTTCTTTAGTCTCCCACACGTTTTGTCGTTCAGAATTTCTCTTTTCAGCATATCCCTCACAGATCTCCACTGGGAAATTATTGCTGTGCTCTGGCTTTCTGAGATGGAAGTCAAAATCAGGTTGTATAGTTTTATTATTAGCCATTCTCTGGGAACATATCACTTCACTCTGAAGCTGGTCATTGGCTATATACTTTCCCATTTCAGTTATTTCTGTCCTATAGCATCAGTGCCCTTCCAATCCTGACTCCTACCTGAGATAAGCTACCAAAACTTGCAAAGCTGCATGGTGGGTTGTTCTTACTGTTAGGGTTGGTTTGTTGCCGGGGGCAGGGGGGGGAGATGGTATACTACTGCTTACAGGTAATTCTGGGAGGTTGTGCTTACACTTATTGTGTTTCAAACTTGATTTTCAAAGGTAAATTATTCTTGTAATTTTCTTCGACTTTTGTGTTATTTAATTTTAGATGGCTGTGTAACATTTGCCAAACAGAAGTTGTTTTGGCGAGATAAACGCAGTAAATTTCGGTAAATGGCAACACCAAAGAAATGTCAGTGCCAGAGACATATGAGTGCAGCTCCCGTGTGCTTTTCTCAGTAGCAAAGCTGGCTTAAGAGTCATACCTTCTCCCTCTTATTCAGGCCACTGAATTCAGGCCACCCAGGCACTTATTCCCACCACTGCTCCACAGTTCATAGTTGCTCCCTCCTCCCATCCTGACTTGAACCATTGCATCGGTTCATGGTTTGATGCATTTGCACCAAAACCATTGATTTTTTTTTTTTTTTTAACCCATGTCATTCTCCACAGATAGTTTGCAGTGTAAGCTGAATAGTTTGCAGTGTAAGCCCAAAGGCGTTTGCCCTGGCACAGAGGAGGAACTGCAAGAGTGGGAGCAATCAACAGCAGCAAGCTGTGGCAGCTCTAATATATTTTAACTAGTAGGGTTTCACAATAGAAAATTTTGTAGTAGAGGTGTGTTTGCATGTGTGTGCACTGGTTTTGGTTCTAAAGATGTTTCACTAAGCTTGCTTTTCAACAAAAAAATCTACTTTGATAAACTTCAACAAGTGTTGAAGCACACAGTTATACAATTAATTCTCATCACTTGCTTCATTTACAAAATCACAGGGCATCTGGAGAATCAGGACCTTGTAGCTTTCTCCTAGTCATCCCTGCTCATGCTCAGTCTGAGATGCCACATGCCCAACTCTGTGAGCTTGGGGATAGCTAGTGAGGTGCCCACTGATGGCTGTAGCACAGCTATATTTTTTGTGTACTTCCACTGTGTTGTGGTTCCCAGACTGATGCAAAAGGAAACTAGGGTACACAGTTCTTGGGGTTGAGTCTGAGTTATGATAGCATGTGGGCCATTCACACTTGGCACAAGAAGGAGTTATGGCTCAGCAATGCCACCACAAATGCGCAAGCACTCTGTAATGCATTTAATTGTCAGTAAAATTGGTGTATCCATGGAATCTGTTACATGTCAGTCATAAGGCAGAACAACAAAGACTTTGGTGAGGCATATAGAGTTCTGGTGGGAATGGACCCCACAATGCCCCAGGTAAGAGCTGATCCTGGGGGGCAGGGACATCTTAAGCCAGCATTGCCATGGAAGCTTTCAGTTAGAATAAGCTTCAAAAACTCTGAATTAGATCTGCAGTTCTTGCTGAAAACAGAATAAATCATTTTGGGATCTCTGAAAATGTTATACCTTTGAAAGTTCATACAGATACTTTTGAAAATAAACTTTGAACATTTTATGTCTCCTGCACTGTCGGTTGGATGACATGTTCATGATTATATTGATGGATGAAAGCAAACAATACAAATGAAAAAATAGGACAACATGGAATATTGAAGACTGCTTTATGAGATAAAATGGAGTGGATCATAGAAGTGGTACAATTGCTTAGACTTCTGACTTTGGTAGAAAACATTATCAAATGAAATTTGAAAGCTTTTTCCTTTGTGAATAACTTTATGAAGCATAAGTGAATTTTGTGTTGAGTTACATGACTTAAGTCTTTTGCCAAAATTAGCTCCATAGCTGTAATAGAATATTTTCAAGTAAATCTTTGAGTTCTGTTTTAAAATTTTCTGTGCTAATTGAAAGTATTTGATATGCAGGTCCAGAGTACTTCATGGATGCCTCATCCGCCATATGTTATGCAACCAACAGTAAGTGGATACTTGCTTATATCCAGCTAAAAGTGCTTACACTGTAGCCTCGCTGTGCTTGTCAGCCACATTGAAGTCCTAGGTCATGCAAGAGCAGCCAGCTGCTCCCTTTGACAAGAGCCCTCCTAAAGATTCTGCTTCTTTAAGGAGCACCATTTGATTTAGGAAAAAGGAGAGGATGGGTGATATGTTATCTAATTGCATTGATTGTAAGAGAATAACAAGCTCTAAGGCGTTGCTTCTGAAGCTTTTCTTCAGGGACTGCAAGATAACTGCATTACTGCATGCTTTGAATTGTCAGGATCAACACGTTACCCCTCCCTTATACGCTTATCCATCAAAAAAGTCCTTTGTAGTTGTATATGCTTTAAAGGATCCTCAATGCCTCAGCAATGCATTTCAGGTACTGGAAAAGGGTAAAGCACCACTGTCTTACAGAGTCTCTGCCAAATCTAAATCTGCTTTATGATTTGACCAGTTAACTCTTTTTTTTTTTTCTTGAGTCAATTGTCATCTTTCACCAACTTATAACTACTACTTAAAGCCGCATTACACTTCTACCAACATTCATTAGAAGCAGTGCAGTATGTTTACCTCACAGAAAAGTTTTGACACGCTTTGCCTAAATATTAGTGATATTCCAGAAGGAAACAACATACTGAATCCCACTGTGTACAGATTGCTTTAGTTTCATTTCCTACCTTTGATCAATTTCTCAGGTATGGATCCACTTAACAGTGTCATTAATCAGAATTCAAATGTATACTCCACATAAGCATCAATAGATTGATTTTATATCAGGAGGGTAACATTAAAATTGAGGTGTATAGTTTAGGATTGTTTGTTATTCACATTTGTGTTCAATTATTCTGACTTCATAACAGAGTAACCTCTGGTGGGAGTTAGCTATACAACAACATGGATATAATTACACTACATACCTGTTTAGTAGCACAGGGGTAATTCATCCCTCAACTCTTTGGAGACACGTTCTTCAGTTTTCTCTCACCAGGCAATGGCCATAGTGTGGGACTGACTGTCTCCTGGAAGACCAGTTCCTACTGCTGCAGTGCTGCACCTCTCTCCAGACCCTGGTGGCAGTTTCCATCTCAATGGAGTAAAGCTACCGCTGTGTTCCTTGTAAGGAGATGAGTGGTATCAAACAAACTCAGAGTTAAAATCAACCCTGTATTCCAATATTTGGATTTAATTGCAGACCACAAGAAATCTAAGGCGTGTGTATATGATGAGTTATCAGACTTGTGGAAGCCAAAGGATCTCTGATCCTTGCAGAAAGATTCCCTTTCTAAAAGGAAAACCTAAGCACTTTACCAATCCCAGTTTTTGTGTATATGTGTGTGTGAGTTTTATTTGACAATGTTCAGCAAAGCATTTTTCTGCAGTACTAGAAGAGGTCTTTTGGTGTGGTAGTTGGATGTATTTACCCCTTGGTAAAGGGCTGTGAAGAGAAAAATAACTTTTACAGTGAGTGGCACCCTCAATATGCCAAGTTAAATTTGTGTTCATTGCGAGCCAGAGAGTTGTGTCAACGAAAGAATGTGTGCTTGTAGGTGGAAAAGCAGAGGGACAGTGGATAAGTGGTGTAACATTTCAGTTCCAGTGTCATTCCCATTGTGGGTTACCTCCATGTGTTGTCTGTAACAATCCCAGTCTCTTCACTGAAAGATTTTTCCCATGTGTTTCCCAAGATTATGTTCTTAAACAAATGGACATGAGGCATTTAGTACTGAAGAAGTATAAAAGGAAAAAGGCAGAACTACCATTCCCCAGGTTTCATTCAGAGATGAATTCTTTATTAAAAATGTCTGAAAAGTTGTCAGAGAATTACTACACAGAGGACTCAAGAGGCATCAGAATTAATGTCCTGTTTTGAAAGAAAATAAAGCATCTGTGTCCATTGTAAGTTTGCTGTAGTTTCATGCCTAACGATAGACTCTATTCTAGGCAGCTCCATAGCTTAAAAAAAAATGAAGAAAACATTACAATAAAGTTGGCAGAATTTAAGACGTGAGCTTTGGTAACCCTGTGAGCTGATAAAACTGGGAACTTTCTAATTTGGTTAGCTTTTTATTTCTTCTTGTAACTTAGTTTGCCACGTTATTATCTAAATTGCCACTGCTTTACTTCATAATATTTTATGAGATGATTGATCGTGGCACGTGATGTCCCACTGGAAACCGGTGCAGATAAATATTACGTTCCCCTTGCCCCAGGAAGGAGAATATTTTGTTAAGCCTCTATTATTCTTTGTGAGTAGAGATGAACTCATACAGAAAGCACAGTTTGAATTGCTCAAATGCTGGTGGTTAATTCTTTGTTTTGATTATAAGTATCCACTAAATCATGTTACTGGATGATTAGCTTTTCATTTCCGACAGAAAGTCCTACTTCATATTTATGTATAATTTAACAGTGCGTAGTGTCCCTCATGACAGAAAAATAGGCAGGACCATGCTGTAGAGGAGACAAAGGAGGTTTTTCATTAAGGGTGCTGTGCACAGACCAGACAGTTTTCTCCCAGGCTGGCAAGCTTGCTGACAGGAGGGAAGAGCTGTGCCCCACAGCACTACCACCCTCTCTCTGCCTGTCTCTTCTCTGCCTGCCCATCTCATCTCCTTTGCCACCTGCCTGCCCGCTCATTTAAGTACCATACTCTTTCTTCAGTGATATCCCCTGTTGCAGGTTGGCCTGCCAGACATGTTGCTCATTTATTTCCCTTTATATATTGATTTCAGCCACATATTCCTGATGTGTGCATTCTGTATCTGTTTACTTGGTGGATTAAAAAAAAACCACTATAGTAAAATATTGTATCTCCAATTCCTTCTGTAACTTTTTAACTACAACCAGATAAACCTCTGACCCTAACAAATAACAGTAACATATATATTAACTGGAAAATATTTGCATATATTGCTTTCCATCCCCCAACCTTGTTTATCTTCTTAATTTTGTGATCTCCTTAAAAGCAGGTAACAACCAAAATGACATTCTATGAGAAAAAAACAGTCAGAATTTGTTTTTCTTGATGGGAGAGAGTCAGATGGGTAGTCAAGGACTCTGCAGGTATATCATAATTTACTCATGATTGTCCCTGTAACTTTTAACCTTGATATCGTAAGTTGATGCCAAGGAGCAACCGCAAATACAATTTTAAAAGGGTTTTTATTTTTTGTTATCAGTGATTTTTGCTAGCCTTGTACTAAGAGCCATTGAAAATTAGTATCAAATAGGTTGCATTGCTATTTCAGAATAAATAGTATTAAAAATATTCTTCTGCTGGCATAGTAGGGTCACATGTAAAAACCTCTCACACTTTTGTGCTTGCACAATATTTAGGGTTTTGGAAACCAGGATTCCTGAATCATGCGAACATGATGAAAAATTTACCTTGAGGCTAATGTGTGACTCGGACACTTTTGAAAAATGTACCCTTTGTAAACAGAGCCTTCACCACTTTTTGACTGTATTGACTGCACTGTGTCTGAGTAAGAACGCCTCAAATTTGCCAGTTTTGTTGCTTTGCCATGTGCCCTGGTCACTCTCACTAGCTGTAATGGAAGACAAGCTCCAGAAGAGTTATGGCAGTGTGGGTTTGGATTTATACTGGCATAACATTTAATGCACTGATGCAGTCTGGGCTCTGTTTAGTTAACTATAGCTTTCAAAGTACAGTGCTCACTCATCCCTACTTGAAACAAGTCTTGTATTTCATTACTGCCTCAGGATAAGGATAGATGGATAGCGATGACAGAATCAAAACATAAATGGGATAAGAGTTATTCTGGGGATTTATAACATTTGCCATATTAGTGTGTTTTTCCTGTAGTCCCCAAAGGCTGTCTGATGGTTCAGGGAAAACTTTGAAAAACATGTTGTTTAAAGTCAATTCACATATAGATAATTTCATTTTTATTAACAATTACATTTGTGTAGAACTTTTTTGATTCAAATCTTTATTATAAATCATACATGTACTCTTCCTCTGTAAAGGCAATTTTTTTTAGTGAACCGACAGAAATGCTCTGCCCTAATACTGTATGTGCACACTGGTTTTACACTTACGCTCTTTTATTTGCAAGTAAGGCTGTGTGACCATAGGTAATCACTGGCTATGCGCAGATAGATGTTCTTGTCAGTCTGGAATAGTTTCTGCATAATAGCTGCAGAAGGAATATGTCAGTGGCAGCGTGAAGGGTACAAGCAGAGCAGCATATGGAAAAACCTACTATTGATAATGATAAAGTGCACTGGGTACAACTTCTCTTCTGGACGATTCTCAAGCCCTTACAGCCCTTTTAGAAAGGTCAAAGTCTTAACAAACACCCTTGTTATTTTTTTCTGTCTTCCTTCCTCTGGCCCATGGCTGAATGTAATCTGTCTGTCTTTAAAAGCAACAACAAAAACGTTTCTTATTTCATAAGCAGTGTAAACCCCCTACTTTGGTGAGAAGCGAGGCTGAGTGAGGGCTCCAGATTCTTGCCTTTTGATTGTTGTGCATGAATGTAGCATAAAAAGTACAAACTGTCCAACTGAAATATATCAGTTTTCATTTTCTCACTAGCAACTCTGTTATTTTGGATAATATCCAAAATACCACAGCAGTTTCAGTGTTTGGATTCCTACGCTCTCAAACAAAGAAGTTCCTTGTGCTCCGTTCAGTGTCCCTTTCCCGAAACGGCTTTCTCTACCTCCTGTTTGTTGCTCTACCTTTTTAGCAAATAGAGCCGGGAGTCCATCTTGCATTTGCCTGTTTGAGTGTAAGGGAACAAAATTATGTCCTCTGCAGACAGTTGAGTCCTGCCTCCGAGATGAAATGTGAGAGTTCGGCTAGCTGGTATGAAAAGTAAACAGGAAATAATCCCTAGAAATTGGAATCTCCAGCTAGTCTTTTAACTTTTAGCTGTGTATTTTTAAGAGATCCTTTGAACATGAACTTAGTTGAACTTTTAAGGCTAAAGAGTTTAGAGGTTGAAATAACTAACCAAATACCAATGCCAAAGTTCTGCTGAACAATTTTAATTCGTGTTTCCCGAGGCAGAAAATCAAGGACTGCCAACTCTATAACTCTGATAATCAAGACAGTAATTGGCAATGTTCCTTTGGGACAGGCAGGCTTGCATGAGGTCATTTCTGCCTGCCTCTCACCCAGCACCCGCCGTATATAGGTGTTGTCTCAGTGCTACTAAATGGGTAATTTCAGACTCAGATGAGCATGCCCTTACCAACCCTCTTTAGTGCCAGGTGCTGTTGTGTTGAGGAGAGTACCCAGGACAGAAAAGCAGTGCCCAAGCTCAACCAACTCACACCTCTTAAAGGAAACAGGTGTAAATTATTCACTCAAGTTGCATCTCATACTCAGGTGTAGGGGTTTGTACGTTTGCTTATACAGCTCTTCTGGAATCATATCAAACTATTGCTGCGGTCATTTGTTCTGCTGTTGTAGAAATTAATATGAATTAATATGAATGGAAGAAAAAGATATATCCAAATTAGATTTCCAACCCTTTTT
Organism: Harpia harpyja; assembly: GCF_026419915.1. Taxonomy (NCBI): domain Eukaryota; kingdom Metazoa; phylum Chordata; class Aves; order Accipitriformes; family Accipitridae; genus Harpia; species Harpia harpyja. Next base: position 63,840,692 of record NC_068940.1, on the reverse strand, counting down.
GACACTCTGCTAGAGCCCCCTAGTGAAACTGGACATTTTTTGTGATGGCAGCAAGACACACCACATATGGATTCACTTAGAAAACATGGATGGGAGAACCACAAGCGTTTCCAGTAGACAAGCCCTTGCATTTGAGGAACTTGTGCTTTGCTGGTTTAACCTAAAAAGGCTTAGGAGTTCTAGTAAAATTTTCTCTTCTTTCAAATATTCTACAGATAGTGTGAATACTAAATGGATAAACCATCAGTCTAAGATTTTTTTAAAGACATTTACATTAGCGGAAAAAACATATATATATATTTAATACAAATCTATAAACGTAAATGGAAAAGATATTTGGAAGAGAAGGCGGCTGACACTAAATTTGAAAGGTACCCCAGAGGTTTTGAAGCCAGGAAATTCTGGTTGAGGTTATGGAATATTGATTTCTTTTTAACAGAAAAGATGCAACCTTAACCGTCAACCTTCATTGTCAAGAAAAATCTTAACACAACAGCTGTTTAAAAGCAGTAAGTTTTATCAAAGGGGGCTATTTTTTTAAAAGATAGTTATTAATCAATAGATATTAGAGTACCTTCTGTGGAATAATGTAGTGCATTTTTTGAAAAATTAATCTCTTAATTTTGTACAAAGGCTGCAGTCTGTTTTAACTTTTCCAACTTCATGTGCATCAACTAAGACTGAAAATCACTAATACTTTATTTATTTCATATAATATATGTAACATCTCTGGTTGCATGTAGATTTGCATTTACATCAAGTTTTAAATGTATAGCAAGTCAAAAACCTGAACATGAACTCTAAGGTTCATATGTCATGTTTGCCATTTTGAGCAAAAAATCCTCACTGGTTGAGTACTGGTCAAGTTAGTTACTGTCCAGGTGGTAGATTAATAAGTAGGCAGAATGTGATAGGATCAGGAGAGAGCGATGGACTGCATAAGCACATGGTATTAATTATAGGCCAACAGTTAGATTAATGAGTGTGCAGAAAGTAATGGGCTCAGCAGAGTGGTGAATTAGGTAAGCATGTGATATAAATTTGTCAGATGATTTCTCAGTTTAGCTCACCATCAAATATTTTGCCACGTGTATTGCATATTTGTGCCGTAAACTAGAGAGGCATGTGATACGTGTATATTACAGCCCTCTCGAATTTATCCTCCATCATGGACCATCTCTTATTTTTTGCCTGGTAATGTCCATTGTCTTGCAGTTGATGCCAATATTATCCACAGCTCTGCAGTGAGAGCTCTGCTGTGCTGGCTTAAGCAAGTCAGACGATATGCATGTAGTAAGTGGGACACAAGCCTGCTCGCAACACAGGTGGTTGTATAGTGCAATTGCCAAACATGCAAGTTCTGTGAGGGTGGAAAGGAAAGGCAACAATTTTCATCTGCCACGGGCAGCAAAAAGCTTTGAATAAGCTCTGTGCTCTGGGAGCAGAGAGATTTCACGCTAGTTGATGACAAGGCTGGGTATGATCTACCGTAGGTGCCTGCTGCACACAGTGTTGGGTCACTTTGCCATGATGGAGGTGTGGTTCTCATTTCCATAGTGCAGTTAAGGATATAGGATGTTGCTGCAGGACACTTCTCCAGCAGAAAGGGACCTGGATCTCCTTTTGGCTTCCCAAAGCCCATCCCTGCACTGCAGAAAATCAGCATTTCCATTACAGATGAGGCGCTGGGCAGCTTTGGAGAAGGGCACAGCCCTGTGAACCCAGAAGGGCGTTATTGAGGAACAGCTGTGTTACACAACTAGAGTAATGCAGGGGCAGCACTGTAACTATGATGACTCCAAAATAAGAATTAAAAAGACTGGCACAACCTGTCAAAGTTGTAAATGTGAATTCCTGCCATTGAAGCATCAAGTCAAGTTTCAGGCTATTGACAAGATGTCCTTTTATATACAGCTGAGTAGGAAGGGAGTTATGTAAGAATCAAGGTATAAACTGCAAAGTTAATTATTGTATTATTATTTTTTAAAATATGGTATTCATATAGGGCTTTGTCCCAGAGGATTCAACTGTTATTGGGAGCAAATTCCAAATGGAAATCATGCATACTTTTTCAGCTATAAATATAATTCATAGCTTTATTCATCCTTGCTGGAGCTCCTTTTTGACCTGAGCCTGCCTTTTCTGCACACTGGTTTCAAAGGATGCACATAGGCTTAGGAGCACTTAGTGACAGATACATTTTCTTCTGCCATGGATCTGTTGTGTGACCTTGGAGAAAAGATCTTTCTTCTCAGCCTCAGTTTCTCATTTGTCTTCTTTTTAATCCCATCTATTTAGATTATGAAACTGTGATACCACTAAATGGCTTTTACTAGATGTTTGTGAAAAGTCTGGTGGAACAAGGGCCTATCTTGACTGATGCCTCTAAACACAGCCTCACAATGATGCTATTAATGTTTAGGGTTTTCCTGTTAAATATTAAAACAAGCCTGTCCTAGCTGCGAAGGGAAATATTGGAACTGATTTTTACCCATATAAATCAAGTGTTAACTTCGCTTAAGAAAATTGAATTGCATAGGTGTGAAACAGTGAGAAAAAGAAGAGAATCATGCCTGCAGCAATAAGTTGATGAAGGAGACTCTGGCACTTTGCTAATCCTTAGAACAAAAGCACTTCCATAAATTACCATTATGTTATGCAAGTGTATTCAAGGACCAATTTACATAAGTAGGAGAAACTAGCTAATCTATATATTACTTATGATTACATCATGATTTATCTAGTGCAGGAGTTGTGTAAAAATTATAATAATGTACTCTAAGGACTTAGTGACCAGTTTATAAGACTCAGGATTCCTGCTCTATCCAGGAACCATGCTATATATAATCCCTTCCAAAACCTGATTAAATAGTTTGATTTTTTGCGTATTGATAATCCTATAGGGAGGCTTGTTTCGGAACACCTTTGCTCTGAGGCTTAGCCCTGCATTTTTAATTTCCAACCTAAAGGTACTCCTATTCATTTTACATCCAACTGTTCTCAGCCAAACATTCTCCCCTACCTTCAGTAACTCTTCTCCCTTCTGGATGTTCACCACATTAATTTATAGACAAAAATCTTACCTGCATCTTCATTTTCTAGGCTAACTATGTCAACATCACTATGCATTTGCAGTAACTTAGGGATTTTGTACCTCTGGCTGCAACAGTGACCCTTCTTTGGATCTGTTCCACTTTGAATTCATTTTTCTGGGACAGCCGATGCAACCTTTTGTACAATAGCATTAATACTTCCTTCTCTTCGCTGGGAGTAATTTGCTGTATTGTAAAATAACATATTTTTTCCCTTGTGCACATGACCTTGGTAATGCAGTCATCCTGTAATTCACTGATCTATCTAGGTTTTCTCCTTCTTCCAGGTTTCCAGCCAATGCTCCTACATTATAAAGGAAACCACATATTAGCCTAGTTGTCTTCATGAATTTGAGCCTTGCTCTATTTAATCCAGTCCTTCCTGTATAGTAGTTCAGTCTGCCACTTTACTGAATGTGCCTTACAACTTCATAACTTCCCCTAATCTTGTTATTCAAGGGCATTATTAAAAATATTGGATGAGAGCAATCCTGATGGAGATTTTAGTGACCCTCCTCCTGAAGCAGTATAGCTTGTCTTTTAGCACAACCTGTTGTCATTTCCTCTTTAGTTAATTCTTTATCAGCCCCAAAGTTTAGTAATTTCTGGTGTAGCACTGCCTGAAATATTTTATTGACCTTCAGAGAGCTTAGATCTGCTGCATGTCCTTTGTCTAGAAAATAGGTCATTTATTTTAAAAAATGAGGTTACCTAGCTCTGTCTTTGGTTTATCTATGTTCTATCTTCATTAATATCCTTTAGCCCTGGTCACTGGACCTGTGCTTATGTGTGCCAGCTCTTCCATTGCTCTGCAGTAGAGATGATCCAGTCTTGGTTCCTCATTTCACTTTCACCTGCACCTTGAGTTCAGTGACTTCTCTGGGTTTTTCATCTCCTTTGACTGTACTCATTCCTCTGCCCAAACTCTCATTCTCAGAAAGCTGCCTCTGCTGTCTGATGGCTCATGGGGGAAACTGAGGCAGTGGCCTTATCCTGTTGGGGCTACTTCTGAAGTACCTTTAATGTGTACCCCATCCTCACTGCATGGGGAGCCCAGCTCTGGGTTCTGTCCTTGTTTTTCATTTATCTGTGTGAGAAACCTTTTGTTAGGTGTTTGAATATCATTTGCAGTCTCAGATGGGCTTTCAGCAAATCTTATTTCTGGCCTCTAGATGTAGCTTTTTTTGTCTTTTTTTTTTTCCTTCTGTGTTCATTCCTGATATACTTATTGAGGTGTCTGAGTAAGTGGCTGACTAATTAACACCTCCTCAGCTGTTACTGGTGAAGCATTTTAATAACATAATTATTTTTAAATTATTTTTGCAGAGACGGTGCTAACAGGGTTTTTTTATATCAATGTATAAATGTACACTGTAATTTGACATCCAGGAAGTTAGAAACGTCCAAGATATCATAAGTAATAGCTTATTATTGAATGTAGTCAGGTCTAACAGTATTTGCCATTCACTTTTTACTCTATTAGATAAAATGGTTTCTTTTCAGTTCTAATGTCTTTATAAAGAATGTAATATTGACCTAAGCTTTGCAGTACAGAGGCAAATCTAGAACAAATCATGTGTATCTTTCCTAAACTGATTTCAGTCCCACTGAGGTGGAGTGGTTGCTTAATTACAGTTTTCAGGTTGTGACCTCGTGGCCTTGTTTTCCTCTCAAACTGGTGTACGTTAGGAATAAATCTATTCTAAGTCCATGCATTCAACAGTGTGTGCCAAAAAGCTTCTTGTTATGACTCAGTGGTATCTGCAAGACTGTTGAGAGCATGGTTTCAACCTCTTTCTTGCATGATTGCAAAAACAAATAGTGAAATATAATAGTATAAACACTGAACATTCTTTGACTGTTTCATAGTGGATTGATGAAGAATAAGTTGTGTAACACAGTGACAGACAACAGAGTCTGAAGAATTTTGAAGGAGTGCCGAGTTGTTATTTAGTGAAACCACTGAATGGTTATTTTTTAGACTACCTGCCAAAGAGAGATGCACTTCCAGCAGGGTAGGTTTTCTTACCAAATGGCCTATTGTTAAAAGGAAGGTGAAAATTAGGGGTTGAAATTTCACTTCTAACCGTGATTTAAATGCACTTTGTTATTTCTTTTTTCCTGACTACAGCCTTGAGCGTACCTAGTTAAAGGATGAACAGCTTTCCTACTCCATGCCTTTTAAATAAGTTTTCTGGGAGGTTTTGTAATGTCGCTGCAGGCCTTGTTGCCCAGGAGAGCCCCTCTCTCTAACATCCATCCCAAATCCCAGGTGTAGCCCTTCACCACTGTGCTTTTCAGAGCAAGCAATCGAGTGGAAGTTACCTTTTCTCTACACACCAGAAACCACACACACATCCCAAAGCAGGAAGATATTTGGGTTCCTCATCAGGTGTCTAATTCTGCCTCCTAAAAAGCTGTATAACTCAGAGAGAAAAAACATGTGCAGAGTCCTTATCCAGGGCTCGGTCCAGGATAACTTGGATGATTTCTTCAGCTCCAAGCTGAGGGTCACAGGGTTGACACCCTGCTACTGATCTCCATGGTGGGACAAGAGGGTTGGATATGATTCACACAGCAAACAGCCTGCTTTCAAACAGCCTTTGTACTTTTCCAGTACGGCAATCTGTAAATCATTATGCAACCCTTCTTTGCCCAATCCACACAGGATGTGAGTCTGTGTCAGCTCCCAGCTTGATAGCCTTCCTCTTTAGCACGATCAATAAAAAAAACTCCTGCTTGCAGCTTTGGAAATTACTAGTCTATCGCCTGCCTCTAGCCAAGACAGTGGGCGTCAAATTCACAGATGTCCCACATCTGATGGGGTTGAGGCTCGAGGCATATTTTCCATTGGCAGGTAGGGGGAGAGACCTGCCCTTGTAAAGCTGGTCCATCCACACTGCCGCAACTGCTCCTGGCTAACCACGGGTTCCAGTGGGCCAGGAGCACCAGCAGTGTTTTGGGAAAAGTGCAATTGTACGCACTCCACCACTGAGATTTCTTCCTGCTGTCAGGCCATGTCATTTCTGTGGAAAGGAGAGTATTGCTCTAGGTGTACTTTTTTTAAATGTGGATGAAGTGTTTGATGAAATGAGCATTTCCTGGTGCTTGTCACAGGTCTTACTTCAGGGAGATGAGGGGGTGGACATTTGTCAGGAGCAGTTTGAGTGTTTCTGATAGGCAGATGCAGCGCCCTTTCTCCTTGATTCGTGTCTGTGAAAGTAGCAAAGCTGTATTAGCTCCCTCACTAACTCCTGCTCCAAGTTCAGCAAGCAAAGCCACTCATCATGACAGCTAAAGCTGTGACAGGCCACATCTTCCCCCAGGAGCAGCACGGGAATAACAAGAATTTGAAGGGAAATACCTGTGCAATTCCCCTCGTTTCGTGCTGCCTTCTACAGACAGTAACACCCAGTTCACGTCTTCAACCTCCACTTGATAGCCAATTTTATAACATTTCAGCCTAAGTCTTCACAGATGTTCGACACCTTGGGCACATTGGTTTTAACGGGAGGTGACTATAGAGCCAATTTTAGGCAGTTGCTTAGGGCAGGGTGATGGGGGGAAAATGGTCTTTGAAAGGTAGTCTTGGTACTGTTGCTGCTGCCAAGAGAGAGTTGGGGCTTAGTGCCGATATTTGGACTCACAACAGCAAGCCTACCTTCAATCCGTGCCAATGTTCATAGTAAAGGCAGGTGTGACTTTCCTGGAGTGGCTCCCAGAACCTCCATACTAATTTTGCCCTTTCCCTTGTTTTGCCTCCACTTTCCAAGGTAGCAAAGCCTTTTATCCCATTTATCCTTGGGTGACAAAGTTCAGGTTTGGCTATAACACTGAGAAATCTTTTGCTGGGACTGCACAGATGATGTGCACATCTTCGAGATTCTGGGCTTTGTACTTCAGTGGATAGTAACCACAGATGTTTCCACAGGGATAATACAAAGAGATCAATGTATGTCACTGCCATCCATTCAGAAAAAAAGCGTTGGAGGTGTTTGTGCTATAAAGCTGGGTGAGGTCATTGTAAAGATTTTGGAATAGAGCTTGAGGAGTTTCAAGTACCATAATCTAAGAGAACTTCCTTGCATGGGGACTGGATGTTCAGCTATGTTCATTTGCCATTCTTCCTGGAGTTTTACATGCCATTCAAATCTGTATTCCAGATAAAAATCAGTGATACAGGTCATGACTTGGAAAGTGTGGGCTATGGTGACTAGCCATGATCTGTTTGTGGTGATATCTGCTTGCCTCCCCAACATGCAATGTATTTGAATCCTCTCTGAGCCTCTTTTCATCATTTGTTCAACAGACAAGTAAAGGAGTAAGTAGGAGCATGCTGTGAGTGCTGTTGTGTCAAGTGAAGTATGAGACTGAGTCTTGCTCTCTCCTTTCATCTTCTTGGCCGAGCTGGGACAATATGTAACCGGGTATTATGCCATATTTATTCTTCTTCCCATAGAAGAAAAGGCTATCTTAACTCTCTTGTGCTGGTAAAATTCTTATGGATAAATACAAGTGACACAACTCTTTGAAGTTAATAATCCCAATATCCAGTATAAGTCATAGGCATGTCACAGGCATTGCTTTTGTATGTTATATGTGCTAAAGGACAATAGTTTTGCTCAAATGTGGTGGTTTCCCTCTGAGAAGTATTTTCTCTATTTCAAAGAACTCTATCTATCATTATGACATGTTCCAAAGTGGAAGCCCAAGCCAAGCAACAGCAGAATCAGCAGAAGGTTAGAATGTGTGGCAGACAAAGACTTAAAATCCCAAAAGAGCCTTCTGTCAGGCACCCATTTTTACCCTAGATATCATCGGTTAATTAGTTACCATGAAGTCAGTGCATCCTAATGTGAAATTGTTTAGCTTCACTGTGAGTGAGTCCATTTTGCTGACCTCCGCCTTAGGAGCTACAGTAAATGTTGTGAGCTGCAGTAAGCTGTTCAGGCCTTCTGCGGTGATCTGCTTAGACCTTGAAGCAGCTGACAAATAGGTACAGCCAAATAGCAAGTTTATAGCAAATACGCTTGATCAGAAGTGAAAAGATGAATCATCATCTCTAAGATATAGGACAGGTGCCAGCAACTTTTAAAATTTTCTCTGCAGAGTTAAGGGACTTACAATGCAACTTCCTAAAAGTGATGAATCAGTTCTGATGATGGTTATAAGGTTCTAATTTTCCTGAAGGTTTTCAAAGGCTTCTGAAATGTTTCTGAAATATTCCAATAATTGGTGGTGTACAATATTAAAAATCCTGCCAAGCTGTCTAATTAAATGCGGCCATAGTTGCTTCTCAAAACTGAAATTAACTACTTGGTTTGACATATTGTGAGCCCTCTTACACAGGTGGATAATTCAAGCTCCACAAGGAGTTTTGGTCACCTAGTTTCTCAGTTCAGTGGATCTGCAATTGAATCATTTCCTCTTAATGGGTGACTTGACTAAGTGGTTTGAAAGTAATTAGCAAACCCAGTGGATCTGATATTGAAGTGTATGATCAGCATCTTATCAGGAACTACTTATTTCCTGTGGGAAACTGCGGTCGACTTCTCAACAAATTCAGAAGGCCACTTGTTGCTCCTTCTTCTAAGGAAGCTAATCAGGGAATGGTTGCACCATCCCAGGCATGTTTTGACTTGTGATGAAGTGATCCCAGCTGATTTTAAAGTCATTTTCAGGAAGTTTATTCTTTATTAGTATTGGATGTTTTATTTGGTCACTTTTAAGAAAGCAGTAATTGACTTCTTACAGACGCAAACTATTTTTTATCCACTAATACATTTTAATCCTGGTGCACAGCTATTAATGGGATATGCTTCCACTCTAGAGCAATTCAGATTGATTTTGTTTCTACTTCAGAAATATATTACAGTAGACCCACAGTATATAAAAGTGCTCAGTGTGTTGAGATGAACTAGCCTCATGGTATTTGCAGCTTCTAATGGGAGCGCAGTACATTTAGAGAAGAAGTGGTGATTGATTGCCTGGTGCTCGGGCTAATTGATATGGCACTGAGTTAGTCAGAAGCTCTCAGCCCCATCAAAATCACACATGACATTGCTCCAGTGCCTCTTAATATTGACTGGGTAGTTCATATGATAAAAGCAGCATGTTTTGGAGGAGACTTCCAGAGCTGAGTGAATCTTCCTTCAGCATCAGTCACATTCTTTCCAGAAAGGCTTCCTGCCTGGAGTAGCATTACTCCTCCACTGGAAATTTTTTAAAAGGATGTTCTCAGGTCTGTTTATTTTTTATGGGTTTGGATGCGGTCACTGAGATCCTGTGAGATCAGAAGAATGGAATGAAAGTGGCCACAGATGACACTTGAGCTATTTCCACAGCTGGATGTACACCAGCCAGAGTAGGCGGTCCTCTGCAGATGAATTAGTTCGTTGAAGTACATGATACAAAACATCTGTTACAATAAGAACAAACAAAAACAATGTGCCTTTGAAGACTGCGATTTGTTGGGAGCTGCTTGCAAGGGTGCTGAATGAGGGAGTTGTCAGCAATGAAATGTTTTCAGGCTTGCCCTTGTGTGAACTAAAGCAAAACTACACAGTAAAAATATCTAAATTCAATCTAGCAAAAGACCTGCTTTTCCCGAATTTTGTTACTCTGGTTCCTGATACGGCAATGGGGAAGGAGATAGCCCTTCTGTGCCAAATGTTTTTTATACCCTAAAGCAATACAACGGTATTATTATTAATACAATGGTATAATTCCTGCTGAGTGGCTGTAAAAACTTAGAAGCTACACTGGTACAGTAACTGTTATTCTGTCAGTCATTTGCTGCACTGCTTTATTGCCAGCTGTCTTGAAGTGCAATAGAAGTTTTTCATTGTCACTGCCACTTGATGACAAATAAAACTTTCAAAATCGTTTTGCTCTGAGAAGTAGCTCACAGCTCCTAGCCAGAAGTAGACCTTTCACGTCACCTTAATGAGCAGAAGCGATCCAAACGTTCCCACCCCATTTTACTCTTACGAGGCAGTTACTTTTGGCTGCCTTTGATTTTTTTCTCACAGTTGAGCTGATGAAGAAATAGGAATACTAGATATTTCTGGAGTAAACGAACACGCTATGTGTATAAAGGCTAAAGACAGATCAGTCAAAGCCAGGTGTTTATCGGTTATTACAGGGCAGTATTGTTCTTGTAGACAGTTTAAAGAAAATGCAATACTCCTAACACAGTGTTTTAGCCATGGTAAGGATGAATTAGATGCAGGTATATACCAAAGCACTGGTTCCTCTTTTTTTTTTTTTTTTTTTTTTTTTTTTTTTTTTTTTTTTCCTAAAGTGAGCATACTAACTAGCATACAGATTTGGTACATGAGAACCGTATCCTACATGCATAATAGGAAAAGGCTGCACTACCAAAGCATGCTCCCAAAGAGGGTTGGTGCCCAGTCTGTGTGTGCACATAAGGTAGACAATAGTAGTAAAAGAAATAAATAGAAGTTAATCCTTTAGATCAAGTAAGTGGTAGGGATATGTGATTTTGGAGCTGGAGATCCTTTAGTTCTTCCGCTGGTGATGGCCTGCTGTGTCTGCACAAGGCAGCTACACTTTTTTTACAGGCTCAACAACTGAAAGAGGAGCTCCCGTGGGTCTCGGGGTGTCAGATGGGCCATTGGGAGAGGGCATCTTTCCTGGCTTTGCATCTGTGATCCAGTGGTGGGTGTCAGGAGAGGTGAGAAGCTGCTGAGGAAGCAAAGTTAAACAAGATTCTTGTGTAGTTCAGTTGATTCTAGTTTATCCTTTCCTGATGAGCAGGGTCTCTGATTGTATACGTAATCATAGTTTGTTATAGCTGTACAAGACAATTATGTTAATCTTACTTTTATTTCCTAATATTCTTTGATCTCATACACATCAAAGATGTAAAATTTTAGTCTTGTTGGTAATTAGCTAGAAAGCAAATATGTTGTCTGTCAGTACAGAGGATACAAAGCACAAGAAATTGTCCTGGGGGAGTCTAGATTCTAGTCTAATATTTTTTCTCCTCATCAGATTTTTATTTCCCTTTCATCAGTTGCCTCAGCCATTAAATGAATGTACTGGAAGTAAACTTTGCCATTGTGAAATTCATTCAGCTTTTTAAACCACCTAGTCACTCAGTATGGATCCTCAATTGAGGAAAAGCAGTCTGGTACATCAAAAAAAAATGTACATCAATGTTTCCCAAACTTGCAACAACCCCTTGTGGTCTGTATTGACAAAGGTTTCACGCTTGCTTGCTGTTAGTTTTAAGCAGACCAGGGCTAATGCTGTTCACAGTTCTGATATGATTCACCCATTATAGTCCAAAGGCTTTGATTCCTAACTTGTGATTAGTGCTCTGGTCAAGAACAGCAAATGAGTATATGCTAAATTTTTTGGCTCTGCAGTTGCTCTTCAAAGCTGTCTTTCTGGAAAGAGGAACCGCACAGGGATTATTTTACAATTTCAGCAGCGAATCTCTGCATCAGTACTTTATGCCTACAGCTGGTGGATTTATACATTGCAATTTATTCTGGGGATTGACCCCTCCCCCCACTTTTGTTCATGAAATGCAAAGAGATCATTATCTTCATAAATTTGTTTACTGTCCAAAACTTTCGTATGAATAATTTATGGCAACATTGCAGCCTAAGGATTGTTCTCAGTGCGCATAACAAGTATTTATTAGATGGTTTCATCCTGGAAGTTGTTATTAGACTTGCCGCCTTCCTGTTCCCAGGTTGGTTGTCCTTATCTTTATTAATTACTTCAGCTTCTAGACAAGTTGACTGTCTTGCCATAAAATAAGATTTTGTTTCCTGATTAAACAAGTCTGCAGGCAGCCATAGGCTGGCTGTATGGCAAGTACTGCAGAAAATAAAAATAACACAGCATTTAAAATTGGGTTGTTGGAAGAAAAAAAATCACTGAATTACAGTCTGAATCTGAAAACAAGAGCAAAATCATCTCTGCTTGGGATTATTAATTAATGACAATCTCTGGTATAAAAATCTATTGGATATTTACATAGCAATGTAGAGTGCATAGTAATGTACAGTTTGGCTTCTGTCTCTGAGAATTAAAACAATGTGAAATCCTGGTAGCATTCAAGTTGGTGACAAAACTCTAATCAATTTCAGTGGGGCCAGGATTTCAGGCCAAATTTTTCAAATTCACTAAACTAAGATCTGTATGTTACTGTGATTGTTGAATTATGGAGGTTTTAACCATTAAAACTGCAAACAGCTTCTGCTAAAAATTTGTCCTCATCTAGTTCCAATTTTATGCTTCAAGCTTATGCATTTCTGCATTACTTCCCTGCATTTATAATCACTTGCAGTAACACAGGGTGGAAACACCACAAAACAGGGTCTTTCATGATACTGCAGTTCCTCGATAGTAGAAATAGTACCAGAAATTACCACAAGAAAAACTACCAGAAAACCATTTCATGTACTTTTCAGTCCCACAAATGGATTTTTTGTGCGCCTGGAAAAGCCACTGCAGAACAGAAATATGGCTGCCAAGAGGTTGGTCTCTACTGGAGTTTATCGGAACATCTGCTGTTAGTTATGTTGTGTCTTTTGATGTCAAAGACAAAACAAGGGTTTGTTTGGTTTTCGGAGGAAGGGGGTTCACATGGAATGAAGATTCACAAGCATGCAGTGCACAGAGTCCAGCCCTCAAGTGCCCATCACTCTGGAATTAATTAGAGCACTCTTTTTTCTATCCACACAGCTCTCAAGAAAAGATGGGAGTATTACTTATTTGCCTATCATCTCGTCCCTATTTATCTTCCTTTGGATGTTTCTTGTTTCCTTTTGCTCTGAGGCTACCCTTTGCCTCTGGCTAGGACTGACAAGACTATTGCATATATAGTACTCTGTGAATAATAAAATTTGGCTTTGTGGGCAGAATCAAATAATAACTCTAAAACTTGTTTTGAAGTGAAAATGTGCAGAAGGAGAGGGTAGTGAAATGGAAAAAGTTGTGAAAATGTTGTTTTGACTTCACTCCAGGAGAGAGCTTGGGGAGTGGGGAGAGGGTGAGAAGAAGAACAAGGACAAAATATCTATAATCTTTCTGTTTTCATTTCTGGATTATTGAACTAATTTTAAGCTTTTTTTTTTTCCTTCAAATTTAGATAAATTCTGAAATGACATGTCATTTTGAAATATGGTGGAAACATCGCATTTTGACAGCTCCAGTTTTTTCATTCTTTTGGTCACAATTATGTGCCAAGTGTGACCTGAATTCACAGGATGTTTTATTCTCCCTCGAAGTGTTTTTTCCAAATAATTTACTGTTCATCTCAGCAATATGTGTATACCGTCCAGCTGGCCTTTTTTTCTCTAGCTTATACTATGATTTATTCCTCCAAAGTACAGAGATCTTCTTATCCTCATGTAAAAGACGTCTCTCTGAACTCATGGCAGACTCAGCCACCCAGTCTGTGCTTCCCACAAGGCTGATCATCCAGTTTGGGTCAAAGACTCACTCGCACATTTACCACAGTAGTGGGCCACCAGCTTATTCTTCTCTGGCTGCAGAGCAAGGTGCTCTATGGTGTCTGAGACACTTTCACAGCAGTATTTGGTAGTAGGCAGTTCCTAGTCAGCTGCCTTGTAGCCTGAAGAACTGACTTCTTTTGGGCAAGTGTAAATGTAGGGTTTAGAAAAAGACCTTGACAATTCTTTAACTGCTCTTTCTTGGCTCATCCTTAGGACCTCTGAAATTAGTGTTGAGCAATGGTAGTTTGATTTCTAGATGCCAGAGAAAATAAAACAAACATAAAGATTTTTTCCAGAGAAAACTGAGCACGTCTACAATATTCAAATAGCTGAAAGATATTCAGGAAAGCAGCCCAGAGAAACATCTTTGACTTCAACCTAAAATTCTGCAAATCAGGCTGTGTGGAGGACACAAAGCCATAAAGGAGTAAAGAATGTCTTCGTCATATGTCAGGATCTGACTGCTGTGCATTCACATGGACTTGTACACAGTGACTGGTAGAAAATGGCGGTACATTAAAAAGCTGTAATAAATCAAAGCTTTTTATAGAGATTACTGCAGCATGTATGGATAAATGTGAACCAGAGAGACTTACCTAATTTACTCCAATAAATCCCTTCACATTAGAAAACCGAAGCAGCAACCTTGGATTTCATTTGCCCATGTTGCTTTGGCTACATTTTTGGCTACTTTGGTTTATGACAAAAGGCTGCACTCGAGCAGGCAGCCTGATTCTGAGAAACACAGAACTCTGCATTTATCTGCGTATGCAAAAATTGACTACTGTTTTGAGGTAGGTTGAAATGGATTATAATTTGATGCAAATAGCAAGAGGTTGCTACCTATCAATGTAGAGAGAGGTAATAATAAAGTACTTGGTCATTCGAGGCATTACTGTAACTGGGGAGCTGAAAAAGTACTTTGTCATCTGCTTTCTGCCTTCGTTTAACCAGTATCACCAGAATTCCTCTGAAACAGGTAGTGTGATGGGATGGATGTTGTCCATTGACTAATGTGGAAAATGGACTCTCTTGGGATCAGCCTTTGGTGGTTAACAACTTTCTGATAAAATAAAGTGCCCTGAAAAGACACAGTAGCAATAGGCTGGTGATGAATACCCTCTGTAGACCAGCCAGCGTGCAGGGCAGTGACCGTGCAAGCCTCTCCCCTCTGTGCCATCAGTGCTCTTCACCTTGGAGCTAACCTGTGGGGATGCGTCCCCCCACCTTTTGCAATCCTTGGGAAGGCTGTTGGACATCACCAGTTGCGGTAATGTATTTTTGTGATGGAGAGTTTCTCTGTGAGTAGCTGATGCCTGGACATAACTGAACAGCTGTAGCTTGATAATGACTTTCAGTCCCAGCAATGACCGAACCTGGTGACCCAGCATTGAGACTCTCTATTCTATTACTAGTCCTCTGAGCCACTCTGTCCCTCCATGTACTTTCAACATATTTAACGTGTTACAGCTGTGCTCACTGCTATACAATAGTTAAGAGAGCTGCCAGCATTTCCAGTATGAACTCATATTTTAAGGATAATAACTCAGCTGTAAAAATGTGCTCCAGGCTGAAACTGGAGGAAGATCTCAGCCCAAGAGTGACTTTATCTGGACAAAAAAAGGGAAAATATATCAATTTAGTCATTCTTAATTGGTACAGATATATTAGAAAGTAAGTAATCCTTGCCGGATCAGTTATTTAATTTTTCTTCTTTTAGATTAATAATAGCCAAAATCTACTCCTTTTTGAACTTTTCACATCTACTTTTTAGACTAGCTGGACCACTTGCACAATGAAGTTTTACTCAGAAGGGTCAGTTTGAAAGTGCTTTTCCTCAATATTTTCATCTTCCTTTAAAAGACAATAAAGTGGAGCAAAGCAGACTTAAGCTATCCATTTTCTATTATTTACTTCAAATCTGCTCAGCATGAATCAAGAGGTAAAATGTTTCCTTTTCTTGATTAATTTGGACTGGAGTGTGTGATCAAAACCACCTGTTCTCTTCCAGCCTACAATGGTGATGACCTGGGCTATACCCCCAGTCTGAACGCTTGTGGACTTGGGAAAGTTCAGATGTTGATCCAGACCCATCCCAGAGACCAGACCAGCTCCTGAGTCCTCTATATATCACACAGTTTGTAAAGCATTTAGAGGTCTTTGGTAGAAGGGAGATTTATAAATGTCAAGCATTTATTATATTTATATATATATTTATATATATTTTTTTTATATATATATATTTATATTTATTTATTATATTTATAAGTAAATGAGAACTTAAAATATCACATTTTTAATTACAAAATGCATTCACCCTCTATAGACTCCTATTTTTGGACTATTGACACAAAACTGAGGGCTTGAGTTTGATTTCATTTACATCAGTTGTACCTTCACTGATTTAAACATGGTTACCTTTGAAGTACATGTCCTGTGTGCTTGCTGCCATTGGCTTTTAGAAAGCTTTTAGCATTGGCTAAAAGAAGCTTTACTGGCTTCTTGTGGTCTCGTGCATCAGGGACAGAATTTTTAGGTAAGGACGTTTTTGCAGCTGCAGTTTCTCCAGATTGTGCCTATATTATTAGTTGTTCAAAACAACGGAAAACTGCACAGGTGACACTGAGGACATCATCCAAGGATGGTGGAGTTGTCCAGGTGCAGCAAAATCCATGTGTTGGTGGCAGTTGGCTTGTACAGAGTCAAGTCCAAGCAGCAATTGGTTTGATTAGAGTCAGAAAAACCATAGTTAAAATTTGTAAAGGCTTGAATGAGGCATAGGCTTACATTACTTTTAATGATACTGAAACTATGTGCCTCAGTCTCAGTTTTGAGGTCTGTCACCAAGCTGGCACTGCCGGGTAGCCAGCTTTAACCAGTCAAAGGAGAAATCCCAGTACAGAACGGAGTGGATTTCACCCATAGCCTCCCCTGAGGTGTTATGAGTCCAGAAAATGAAGTGCAATTTTGGATCTGGGGCAGGGCATTTAGGCTGTGAAAACTTGTGGTTTTAAATGAGAGGAAAGGCAGGGCTGGAATAGTTTTTTCCATTACTGTGTGAGAAAGGGGTTTGTTTAACATAAAAGATTAAAAATCTAACAGAACATGACAGAGACAGATTTCTGTACTTGTCCCCTCTAATAAGGAGACATTTCTAGATTTCAAGACCAGAATGAACCACTGTGATCTAGAACTGAATTGATACATAACATGAACTATGGCTTAGTACAGGATTTCCCCCCCTCTATCAACTTCAAGTCTAAAATCTGTTACTGAATGGTAGCATATCTTTAGAAAAACATCCTTACTCACTCAGGGTTTCATTTCTAGCATCTTCCACTGTCTGTCTTTCCTAATAGGTAGGATAAGAAGGATTCCTGAGAAGATGATGTGGGTATTACTGCCCCTCATCAGCCTTCCAGAACTTTTAAATTCAGAAAATGGGATGGGGAGGGAAAGGACATAATTTTCTCACCCTCCATACCTTTAATCTTCCTTTGTGCAAGAGCTGCACAAAAAGGAGTTTAGACATAGGCAGCAGATGACAGTGCTCCATAGTGTGCTCTCATGGAGGATGGACGTTGGGTTTGTAGCTGAATTCGAGAGTGATGCAGCAACATCAGCCTCAGCATTTCAAGGCGGCTCTCTCCCCACCCCATGCAGCTGGATACCTGGATTATGTGGCAGCCCCTGCATCAGTGTGGCTCTGAGGGTGCAGCTCAGATTTGGGCCTAGCCTAGGAGTTAGCTCTGATGCTCAAGAGTTACCTTTGGCTAGACATTGCAAGGGCCATGTCCTGGTTTCAGCTGGGATAGAGTTAACTGTCTTCCTAGTAGCTGGTACAGTGCTATGTTTTGAGTTCAGAGCGAAGAATGTTGATAACACTGATGTTTTCAGTTGTTGCTCAGTAGTGTTTAGACTAATGTCAAGGATTTTTCAGCTTCTCATGCCCAGCCAGTGAGAAAGCTGGAGGGGCACAAGAAGTTGGCACAGGACACAGCCAGGGCACCTGACCCAAACTGGCCAACGGTGTATTCCATACCATGTGACGTCCCATCCAGTACAGAAACGGGGAAGTGGGGGGCAGGGATTCGCCGCTCGGGGGACTGGCTGGGTGTCGGTCGGCGGGTGGTGAGCAATTGCACTGCGTATCATTTGTACATTCCAATCCTTTCATTATTGCTGTTGTCATTTTATTAGTGTTATCATTATCATTATTAGTTTCTTCTTTTCTGTTCTATTAAACCGTTCTTATCTCAACCCACGGGTTTTGCTTCTTCTCCCGATTTTCTCCCCCATCCCACTGGGTGGGGGGGAGTGAGTGAGCGGCTGCGTGGTGTTTAGTTGCTGGCTGGGGTTAAACCACGACAGCCACCACACAGTTCATGAACAACTGTGAAGCATTCTCACTTGTATTGACCATCACTAATGAATTCTGGCTTGCAAGAGCCTATCTGATCTTGGAATTGCAGGGAGACATCCTGTTGTCTACCCATCCCTTGACCATTCTTCCCATTGTCCTCTCAAGGATTAGGGATCTCACAGAGGAGCACTCTGCTGTCTGCCACCCTGGCACCTCAATATGTCTCCTTGGTGCTTCGTTCAGTGATACCACCTCACTTTTCTGAAAGCTGAAAACATTTTGGATATTTCCATCTAAGCCTGGTTGTGATTAGGTCCTTCTAGTGTTGTAGAGTTAACACCATGCACAGCTATACCATTTTCCTCTGACTGCAGTTGTGTAGGATGTCATCTTGTCATCTTACCTCTTGTGGATACATAGCGTTATATTACTCACCTGCTTTTCTTTGGGGTTTTTTTTTTTCTCTTCTTGGTAGCCAGTTCCTGAGCATTTCTGATGCCTCCCAGTGTCAGTGTTTGTCCTTCTGATGAGTGAATCTTTTCTTCCAGCATAGCCACTAGATTGCAGCTCACACAGCGCGAGTCCCTCCTGGTTTCAGGCAGGAAATGAAACACAGCGCATCTGTTACAGATCACAGCTGCTGTCCTGTCACTGGCCGTTAGACTGTCAGGGCTAGAAGTTCATGTAGAAGAAATGTCACAGACATTTCCTCCCCAAACTCAGTTAGCCACTTCTCTGTGCCTGGCAAATGACCTTTGTACTAAATCTCACCAGAAAAGCAGACATCAACTGCGTGGTGTCTCAGATATTTGGTCTGATCAAATGTCTGCTGTCATGACTTCATGGAGACAGAGAGAGGCAGGGCTGCCTCACCTTGCCTGGAAGGCTTGAGATGCAGGGAGAGCCAAGGTCCTACCACATTAAACACGCCATACATGCTCTCATGGCACCAACCTGCTCTGCTCCTCTACAGCCAAGCACAAGCTCTGGAGGCAAATCATGCTGTTAGGCTTTTTTCGTGTATTTTGAGTATATTTCCCTGACTAAAATAAAATAAGCAAGTGTTTTCAGCTAATAACAGAAGCTCTTACGCATCGTTTATGAAATGTTGCTCATAAACAAGAAGTTTAAAAACCTGTGACTGTTGTTTTTTGTTACTATTGTCATAATAAACCCTGGACTGAGAGTTTCAAACATTAAAAAAATTATCCACATGTTGAAAAAACAGTGTGGCCTGAGTGGGTGTAATAGAAATGGCAATGTCATTTGTTTTCCCATATGCAATTATAAGTGTGTATGTATGTGTATATATATGTAAGATCAGACTATTGAGGATGCAAATATGGCATCCTTTTTGAAAGTTTCATTTGAACCCAGTAAGGCAGGGAAGTGAAAATTTAGGCTAAACACCAGTGCTGACTCATATTTTAATTGTGCTGTTTAATAATTTCCATTTTGCACCTTGTGAGAACTAGGATGTGCCATCAAGTCAATTTTCACGCCTGGTTATAGACATGAAGGGAGGGAACGCAGCAGAACTGTTTGGAGAGGAAATATTGTTTGGATTTAGCTTTAATAGATGAAATACCATTCTAATGCTAAGAAAAAAACTAGTCCACAGGAAAGAGACTCCTGATTCCCATTTATTAGTATGGCACATCAGCCACTGGGAGACAGGGGACGAAGGAATTAGTCCACATCGGAAAATATGTACAAGAACATAAACAGAATGGAATTGCCAAGCACAACACTTTAGCATGCATCACATACTAATTAGGTATAGATCAGGAGTTCTGTGCAGGAGTTAAAGATTTGTTTTCACTAACAGTGTCAAGGTTTTGAAATCTGTCCATGTTATGATATGCAGTAAAAAGACCTTTGGATATTTTTTGTGAAATCTGATCACGGGAAGGGCAGGAGAAGGTTTGTTCTGTATATTCCAGTGGTTATGTCCTGGGCAAATCACAGCCCCTGTGTTTCCTTTTTGTCTTCTGTGGATGCTAAGCCTTATGTGAGTGTTGTGAGGATGCTTTTGTTAGTGACGGCTGTTCTTGACAGAGCAAAAGCACTGTTACATGGATTGGATATATAAAGCCGGCATACAGCCAAGTGCACTTATAAACTGAAGAGTAGGAAGAAAACAAAAGAAACGTGATCTCTTGTTCCCCTCTAGAATGTCAGAAGAGGGAGCAAGAGCTGTCTATGGCCTCTCTGCCTGCTCCAGCACTTGCTGGAACGAATGCTCCACTGTGACAGGTCATTTCCTAACCACTCTGGGCTCCTTCCTGTTAGGAGGCCCCAGCAAAACGACTCCTATATATTCAGGCACATAATGCCAGAAAGTTTACTTTATTCCTGGGGCAAGTTAGAAAAGGGTATGAAAACTACTGTTTCTCTCTCAGTCTAGAGAGAGCGCACAGGCTTGTGGTCCAGCCTGCATGTGCAGGCAGTAAGGGCAAAGATATAGCACAAGGTTCTCAAACTCTGCTTCAGAGTCCCTGTAGCAATTCAGGTATATTTTCCCTTCATAAATATTGTCCTTTTGTTCAATGGCCTTTCTCTTGAGATTTTATTTTGGGTGGAAAGATTTAAGTCACCATGCAAAAGTCACTTTGGGCACTGAGTGACAGGGGCAACTGTTTGTTTGCAACTGAAATGCTATCTCTTTCCTTCTTTTAAGTCCTTTTAGATTAACAGACAGTGGTATGCTATGAAACTTACTGTTTTTTCAACTCTGGTAGGAGCATAAACTACTGACATAATATCACAGTGGTACTCCCTGATGTAATACATTTATTAACTGATACCAATATAGTTGCAGGTGTTGCTTTATTTACTGCTTTAGTTGCACAGTTACTGATACAAAACTCTTCCTGTTGCATCACCTGCATTTTCTATATCTCTTGATGTTCCCATTTCTATATCCTTTTAATCTGCATTTATACATGTAGGCTACTATTATCAAAAGCTGTATTTCAAACTAGGAGACAGGACTTACAGTTAAAGGCAAGAAGGACAATGCGAAAGAAACCATCAAAAACCTTAGCTGTTGTAGGAAAGGTGGTGCATACACAAGGGTCACCTTTGTTCTTTATTTACCACCCTATATTTGGATTCTTGATCTTTTAAGACTAGTTACTTCTGGGTAGTAATTCTCTTGGACCTATGACATATACTTTCAGCTGAGGAAAGAAGTTCAAAAACATACAGAAAAAAATGAGAAAGGGAAAACAAATGTGTCCATTGCTCCAAGGAGATTCAACTAAGGTATGAAGGTGATGTCAGATAAGAATTTGAATTTATGCCAAAGAATAGAAATATTACAATACGAAGTTGTGGTTTAGTACTTGCTGTAGAAACAGGAGTTGGTGAAGGTCTGTGTCAGGGTTTGCCCATTCCAAAATTAAAGCTGCTTTAATTTAATGCAGGGTTTGGACTTACTGCTCACTTTACCCCATTTTTAGCAAGCTTTTAAATTCAACAATGTAATGAAATGAAACCAAATCCTAAGATTTGCAGAATATACGTTATTAGCTGATATTTGCTGGTCTTCTTCACAATACTCAAATCATGATTTAATCTCTGATCAGCTAGTAAGTGCCAAGACAATTGGTAACTTTTCATTGAGAAAGGGAAAATAGGTTTTCTTTGATTTTGAAATGTAATTGATTTTCATGGAATATCAAAAAGTATTCCCAGCAGAGTTGATGACAGAGGGCAGAGAGGATTTCACAGCTACCTTTAATCTTCCTACTATAGTCATGAAAGTTTTGCCCCTTAACAGCCAGTTCAGACTACTTCACCAGGCTCACTGCTCTGACAAGGGGACCCTATTTTTACTGCTGCCTGTAAGAGGCAGCCCAAGGAGATGAGACAAGTCAATCTAGACAGAACAGTAAATCAATAGAAATATGGTCATCGTTTATTCAGTATGCAGAGAGAGTACATTTACCTGAAAAAAAGTATGCGTGTTGGGTTTTTTCGTATTAATCCTTGGTAGACACATCTGTCTGATAAGTATAAGGAAAGTCATCCTTTCACTCAGTTTAATAAAACCTCAAGAAGCAGCATGTTCTTGATAACATAAAGACATTCACTTGGTAGTATGGTAATAACTTTTCAGATGGAATGACCTGGTGCCTATATGACTGCACAACGTATCTGTAAACAAATCCGAAAACTAAGTTTGCTGCTTCAATGTTTATTGGCTTTACATTGGCCAGTATGTACAAAGTAGAATTTGTAAGCATGCTTAACTTGTTAAAACTTCCTAAATAAAGAAAAAGTAAACTGTAAAATAAGCAGATGCTTACTGTAAGCTTTAAAAACTATTTATTCAGCTGGTATTTGTGCCTTAAGTCCAATATCAGTATTAGAACACTGGAATAAAAGAGAAGCCTTTAATACAGTTCATTACTCTAGAAAGCTGGGACTAACTAATCCTTCCTCCCACTGGCCCCCAAGTGCATCTCTCAACTAGTGAACTCTCTGTTCCTAAAGCCCCCTAATACACTTTTTATTTCTGATGTCACTTTCCCACCCTTCAAGGCACATAAGGTGGCACGTGTCATTGCACCAACATAAACTTTATTTCTGCTCGCGCCTTTTGGTATTGGCAAGTACTTAAAGATAGTTTACTTAATATAATAAACAGGCTGTATTTAGTGTCCTTCCTGTGATTTCAGTTTGTTGCTGTACAGGGAGTGTACAATGGTTGTAGTTGATAAAGTCAGGCTTCTTTCTTTGCAAGTGATAGACTAGAAAATATTCTGAAATAAATATGTTTGTTTTCTTATATGAAAGGTATATCCATAGGGCTTAGAGCATTTTAAAACAGCAAGGTCTTTCAAATAAAGTGAAGAGGAATTAAAGTCTATATGTCAGTGAACTTGTCTTGGGTTTATTACAGTGTTGCAAAAATCGTGCATTTTCTTCTGTGTCATTGATCCCTTACCATTTGCTCTCTTAATCTTAATTTCTTTTAAAGCCACTATAACATTGACAGAATTGTATGATCAGTCATATGCCAATAGTATCATGCCAAATTTAAAAGTCATTATAGTAACCAGTTTCTTCCAGGATTTATAAAAAAAATAATCATACTGAGGCAACGGGGCAGACCTAAATAATTGGCAGGCCAGCTACTTGTTTTGGCAAAGGGAGTGGCAAAAACCTCATCATAATTTCTTCTACAGGTTTTTTCAACTAAGCTGGGCCTTCAGTAGTATTATGCCATGCTAAGATGTCTCTCTACACAGTTTACAAAGTCAGTAAAATCAGACATCCAAACAGATGAAGATGAAAAATCTGTTTGCTGTAGCCTTTGCCAGTCGCCAAGTGGATGTTTATCAGGAAATACCTATTATAGGCTGAAAAGAATCGAATTACTTTTAATATGATGGCAACATCTGATGCAAGACATTGTATTCTACAGCTAAATAAGTTGAATATGAATGGACTTGACAGCATGTATTATGAAACGCATTATGGTCTGGAGGCTGGGTGTCACACTAACAACCAGACGATATTTCCTTAATTAAGTGTAATTTTTTCCCTACGTGATCACAAGAGGATTCTGCAAACTCTGGTGCATTAATGGTCTGACAAATGCATGTAATTCTCTGCTCTAGGTAACTGTCAGCTTCAAACACGTTAAGCTGTCTTAGGAAAGCTGCAAATACTTGATTTGTTTTCCCAACTTCTTTTCCTAACGTGTTAAACGGTTTATGTTTATATGTTTAGGGACTAGAATATATGTATTTTCTATTTAAAATTAATATGTTTACTGTCTCTCAGCAATTTTTTTGTCCTTGATATATTTTTCTCGCAAGTCCATATTTTTTTACATAGTTTATTTGCAAAACCTGTCTTGCTTACTTGTTTACTGAAAGACATTTGCTATCAGATTTTTCCACTGTGTCTGGCACTTGTGTTTGCTACACTAAATCATAAGACTTCCTTCACCACTGCCCCTTCTTCATTTCCAGGTTCCTGAATTTATACACAGGAATAGCTATCAGCCTCTCACATCTGTAATCACAGCAAGTTCCTGCAACCATACCTTTGCAATAAACATCTTTGCAAAGAAAACTTGGTATTTTAAGGCTTTGGTATATTCTAAATTAATTGCAGCCACTACTGCTGGCAGTGCGGGGCTGCATGAAGCTGTGGTGCAGCTGTGACTTTCTGCTTACCCCATCACACATCACAAGTGGGAGCTCACCTTGTCTGTCACAGAAAGCCCTGAGACCATTCTCCATCTCTAGGCCAAAGGTGAAAATTGCTCATAGAGGGAGCTGAGAAATGTTTATCAGGTGACAAATTTAGTTTGAGCGTTTATAGTTTGGTACAGTAAAAATGCTGGTTTGTGGTATGGATCATTCTGAGCATAAAGCTTACGATTTCTTACCATAACTAAAAAGTGCAGGTGGATGTCCAAACCCTAAGACCTTGTCTGGCTGCGTGGTATCCCAGGCCACTGATTTCGAACATACAGCAGGAACATCATTTTCGTTGGGCATGGTGCTACTTCAGACTCTTGCACTGTATCTACTATGCAGGGACTGCCGAATGGGCTGAATGAGTGTATGCCCTGCAGATTTGCTTTCAGACTCTTTCAGCAGAAGGGTAGATTTTTTTCAGCAAAAAGAGAGGAGCAGCATGAAAGAGAAAAATGTCCTGTAAGGAAGAAAGAAGGGCTTTTTGAATAAAATATTAACTCTACTATGCTGAATGAAATTTTGTGATGAAAGTTTGTGGCTATCTAGATGCGTAAGGACTCGTGCCAACAAGGAGAAGGTTAGCACTGTGGTAGTTCATTAGAATGAGTTAATCAGTGGGTTAATCTTTGTAAACCAGTGCAAATTAATATAGCCAAGAAAGAGGCAAAAGTGTTGGCAAGTGTTGCAGGTTTGATGCTTGCACACTGATCAGCTTGTTTTATAAGCATTTATTTGGAATCATGACAGATATTCTGTGGAGGCTAGTTTCTGTAATTTGCCAGATTTCTCTAGGGACTCTTGTCAGTGCAAGAAACGTAATCCACTGTGTGACATTAAACAAGCTGAGGGTATTACAAAAAGGACTAACCAGGCTGAGCCTACCTCCTCCTTACCATTGCATGCAAGTAATGAGTTCGCTGCAGAATCTACACTTCTCAGATAGGATGGGCATAGGCAAAAAATTGCTGGAAGGTGAGAAAAAATTGAATTGGCACTTCCCCAGTATTTTTTATTTATATTTTTTATTTGCGACTGAAAATTTGAAATATTTTGCTTCTAATCAGATCCTTGGCAATGCAGTCACATAGCTCTACATAAATGCGAGACAGGCACTTAAGAACAGGTGTGCTTTGGGGTTTGGAACTAGTTTATTTTAAATTCCTGGTTATAGGTGGATTTTGTCAGTAATCGTGATGGAAAAAATGACAGTTTTCCTTTTTTTTTTAAACAAATACATTCATCGACATTTTCCACTCTTTGTAGCAGATGTAATGTTGTGATTGTGCAAATTTATAATGTGTGCACACAAACATACATATGCACAAAGTAGAGCTATTATTTCATATGATGAAATAGCTGGAAATACTTCCTTATTTCACTGTCTGCAAGAAAAAGAGCAGACCACTCAGTTTCTCACTGACTTTCTCTAACCAACACAGGAAATAGCATTTTATACCATAGAACCGAAGAAAATCAACAATTCACTAAGGCATGAGGTTACCAACATGGGACCTTGGGGAGTGGGAGAGCAAAAACCAAGGAATACGAATGGCAAAGAAGCTTTCTCCAAAGCTTCTCTGGCATGTCTTTTGTTTAATTTTTGTTCAAAGACTTGTTCTTGCTTTAGTTCATATGCTGTTTGTTATTAATGTCTTTGTTTTTAATGCAGAGAAGAAAAATGCTTTTAAATGCTGTGTATGTGTTTTAAATGGGTGTTACTACCAAACTCACTGTCAATAGCTAGTCTTACTCAATCAGCTATAAAATGTCATGAGTAAGGGTTCTTAATTGAGACTGGAAAAATCCAAGATAATTACCATAATAGGTTGAAGATCTCAGAGACTGAAGGTTTTAGAAGTCAGAGAAAATTGGGGACATATGTGTTCTGTCCGTAAGATTGTTCTATATAAGAAATGGAAAAATAGAAATGACAGGCATTTTGCAATGTACAGTAGCATTCATCATAGAAAGAACATATGCATTTGTTTGTCAGAAGCAATGAAGTAAAAAATGACGCTTAATTGGAACTGACATAAAATGGCCTCATTAGGAGTACAAATAATATATGTGTGTATCTTGGTTGTCAATAGAACAAAACATATTTCCTCTGACAGATATATTAGTCTCTTTTAAGATTCATGTCAAGTTTTCAGCCAGGTTCACTAATTTAGAGAATGCTGGGGTGTTTTTTTTGAAGTGAAATGTTGAAGTGTAAATGATGTGTGTTTGTAGGGTGCTGTGATAACACCAACAATGGACCACACTATGTCAATGCAGCCAGCAAGCATGATGGGCCCTCTGACCCAACAGATGAACCACCTTTCCTTGGGCACAACAGGAACGGTAAGATCATAGATTATACTATTTGCTTTCTCTATTGCAAAACATTTATTGCTTACTGAGTTTCTCAGGGTAATTTATTACTCTTGGGTTTTCAGTGCTTCACCTTTTTGCAGTTTAATATTGCCGTGGTTTACTTTGTTTTTTCTCCATGTCCAGAGATGTCTGGCCCTGTCTGGGCAAACGTATCAAAGTGCCTTTCATCATGACCCAAACTTGATGTACTACACAAACAATATCCTCATATTGCTATGTCACGCAAGCACGTATCTACAGATATATTTCTAAAACTATCATACAGGCAGCATTAGGTATTATAGAACAGAAATGACAAAGTAGTATGAGTAGTGAAACAGTAGGTCAACAAAACCTGCTCTGTACTTAGCAGGAATTATCTGTACTAATTCTCACGTAAATATGGAAGTACTCCTCTATCAGTTTGGTTTTTAATCAGAAATTGTTTGCTTGCCAATCTAGAAAGTTTTATAGCACTGGGAAATGGGAGTTCTGGCTTCGTGGTAGGATCCACTACTGACTTCTAAACCACAGCAGCCAGCCATACATAGTTTGCTCCAGGCTCAGAAATGTGATTTTGGGTCAAGGTCAGCTGTGTTTCTGGTATATTATATTTAAACATGCATATTTCAACAATTACTTTCTCTTTAAGCTGTGTAAGTCAGACTCAATTAATTCCCCCAGAGTCAGAGAAAGGCAAAAAATGCTTTCAATAAAAATGATTAAAACTCTCTGACAAGCTCCTAAAATACAATGGCCTACACACAATATATGGTGGTTTGATATGTGAATGTGTGCACACTACATATACATGTATATTTTTACAAAAATGCAGGCATAAAGATTGCGCTTTTATGTCTTTAGCACACATGCTCTTTACATAATAATTACGTGAAAGATCTATTAAGCACTTATGAATTTTTTTTCTATTTCACCACTGCACTACTTGATACTAATCTATAGAAACACAGTTTTCCAAATTTGGTTGTGGGGGGTTTTTTTAGCTTGAATAAGGTACTGAATAAAGTTACATCTGTACAAAGTAATTTAACCCACTGTATTGGGTCTTCTCTTCCTCTTCCTGATCCTCTTCTCTTCCTCTCCTTTTTTCTTATCTGTTGAATTTAATTCTAACTCTAGTGTCTTTTCCCCCTTCTTTAAAAAAACTCTGTTAAGATCTGAGACTTCTGTATTTATTTCTGATGAAACTTAAATATGATGGTTTGTTGTTTATTCCTATTATTTTAAATGTTTCATTCAACAATCAAAAGAAATAGGACTTATATCTTAAAGTTAGTATCAGCATTTTTCCCCTCTGAAGACATGAAATTGAAGGAAATACTAGAACTAGTGAGAATTTCTGCGTGTGTAATTTCTGTGATGCAAAAGCGTGTTTACAAATTAAGACAAGGAAGTGGAAAATGAATTCTGGTTGTGCTGCCGGGCAGCTCCTATGAATTTTTCCTTCTGTCTGTCACTTTCATTTCCATGACTCTACCAGACGTTGTCTTCTGCACTCATTTTCTTGCCATCTTAATGCAAACTAGAAAATTCCCAGCTAATGTTCTCTTCCGACTTGAGACCACTATTACAATGCTCATAGTAACAAATCCATAGTAACAAATCCATTTGGGGAGGCAGGGGAAGGACTCCAAAAGGCAGTGGGTGATCAAGTGGGTGATAATAAGATCCTGAATTTATTTTACTGCAACTGAAAGAATATTTTTCCTTCCTTTTCCTAGCTCTTTACACAGCCCTATCTTTTAAGGTCACAGCATTCCCTGATAACTTCTTGAAATACATTCAGAGGTACACCATATAGGTTTATGTTTACTATCTTTAAAACTCCTAACTCATTTACAGAAAACTTAAAGAGCAAGAAAAAGTAAATGATTAATGGGTGTTACAATATCCATAGGCTTTTCATAAATCTCAAATTACACCCTATTTTATCACGTACAGGATTTCTCTTGGTAAAAATGCCATCAGCACCATATTCACTTAAAGTCCTCATGCAAGCAGGATAATCATGGAGGTCATCAGGAATTCCTCCTGTCAGGAATTAAAGGAAGAACTTCAGGATTTGGGCTGCCAGTAGCAGTTTTGTTGGATTTATCCATCCTGACTTGAAATCAAATTTTCCTAACGTGTTCTGTTACAGAAAAAAAATGTGGGGAAAATGGACAACCTATTTAGAGATATGATTTATTTAGAGATATTTTTACTTCATTTATTCTGAAGTCTGAATTTCAGTCCAGAGAGAGGAGCATTGAGAGCATAATGCCGTGATGAATTGAGCCAAGTACAAACCATGCTACTGTGAGTACCTTAGCAGGACTAAGTTTTATGTGAGATATAAGATATGAACTATACATTTCTGTTACAAATATATTTTTTACTTTTATCCTTAAAACTGTGCAACAAGGTGCCATAAAGAGCCACCAGCTATCTTTCAAGAAACCAACCAGATTTTTTTAAGCAAACAAGCCAAAAAATCACAAACGGTTCTTCTCAGTGTTGGCTGTAACTCTGTCCCAATTTAATTTAAAAGCTTGCAATATGTAAAGCAGTTTTTATTAAAAGGCTCTCATACATTCATTTCCTTAGACAAACCATTTTGCTAATTAACATAACATATTTTTCAGCCAAAACAGACCTCTGTGGTCACTTAAGTGAGAGTTGACTTCAAGCCCACATCTAAACTTGCCTGATACAGGAAGAATGCTGGGTTTCTAAAATACTGCTTCAACAGAAAATCTATTCTCTAGCAAGTAAGCTAGAGAAATAGCATACGGGCCTATGCATGCCTCATATCTTGTGGGAATTACTCTGCCTTTTGATGCACTCTAAAAGATTAAAATAGTCTGTCCAGGCTGGAGCAATTCCAGAGGAGAGACCCTTCACAGAGAAGCACTCTTTAGCCCTTCGGTGAGGCGAATTACCTGAGTAAGACTGGCCTCTGCCAATTCCTGCTTCGACACCAAAAACTGGATTTGAGTTTTGATCTCTCAGCTCTGAAGCACATGTTAAAACCTGTCGTGGTTTAACCCCAGCCAGCAAATAAGCACCACGCAGCCGCTCTATCGCTCCCCCTCCTCAGCTGGACAGGGGAGAGAAAACACAACAACAGGCTTGTGTGTCAAGGTAAGGACAGGGAGAGATCACTCACCAATTACTGTCACGGGCAAAACAGATTTGACTTGGGGAAAATTAACTTAATTTATTGCCAACCAAGCCAGAGTAGGGTAATGAGAAATAAAACCAATCTTAAAACACCTTCCCCCCACCCCTCCCTTCTTCCCGGGCACAGCTTCACTCCTGAATTCTCTACCTACCCCCTGCAGCAGCGCAGGGGGACAGGGAATGGGGCTTGGAGACAGTTGATCACACGTTGTCTCTGCCAATCCTTCCTCCTCAGAGGGAGGGCTTCTCACTCTTCCCCTGCTCCAGTGTGGGGTCCCTCCCACGGGAGACAGTCCTCCAAGAAGTTCTCCAGTGTGGGTCCTTCCCATGGACTGCAGTTCATCATGAACTGCTCCAGCATGGGGCCTTTGCACAGGCTGTAGTCCTTCAGGAACAGACTGCTCCAGTGTTGGGTCCCTTGCATGGCGTGCAGTCCTTCAGGAGCACACTGCTCCAGCGTGGGTCCCCCACGGGGTCCAAGTCCTGCCAGCAAACCTGCTCCAGCGTGGGCTCCTCTCTCCATGGGTCCGCAGGTCATGCCAGGAGCCTGCTCCAGCACGGGCTTCCCACAGGGTCACAGCCTCCTTTGGGCATCCACCTGCTCCGGCGTGGGGTCCTCCACGGGCTGCAGGTGGATATCTGCTCCACCGTGGACCTCCATGGGCTGCAGGGGGACAGCCTGCCTCACCATGGTCTTCCCCACAGGCTGCAGGGAAATCTCTGCTCTGATTTTTTTCCCCTTCTTAAATAAGTTATCCCAGAGGTGCTACCACTGTCACTGATGGGCTCAGACTTGGCCAGCAGCAGGTCCGTCTTGGAGCCAGCTGGCATTGGCTCTGTTGTATGTAGGGGAAGCTTCTAGCAGCTTCTCACAGAAGCCACCCCTGTAGCCTCCCCGCTACCAAAACCTTGCCATGCAAACCCAATACAAAACCCCATGGGAATTCGAGAGGCAGCTGCCTCCATCTCTGCCTGCACTTGATTATTTAGTCATGAGGCCAGGGGGGGCATTTCTGGCTAAGTGCTGGCAGGGCTGCTCACTTCCAGCAGGAAGCATCCAATTCAGCAGCCGAAAAAGAGCAGTTTTCCTACAGCCCCACTCACAGCCAGCTGCCTTGCCCTTGTGCTGTGGGAAGCCTTCAGTTACTGGCCCCAAAAAAGCACAAAGAATTTTGTTTAGGAAACCATTTGCAAGAATAGGAACAAGAAGTTTTCTTTCTCTCCAAACCCCCCAAAGAATGTGTATTTAATTTTATTTTATTATCTTTTTTAACATTTTTATTTCTTATCTATTATTGAATTGTCTACATAAAAAATCAGACATCTCTGCTATACTAAGCACTCCTCTAATCAGGAGGATACCCTAACGCTGTCAAGATCCCAGGCCAAGTGAAAAGCTGCAAATCCATCTGTACTTGATATCACTGCCCACCTCACAAAAACATACAGCTGCAGCAAGTATTCCAGCCCAAAGGACAGTACAGGGCACCAAGGGAGGAGAGGAGGTAACGTTCTGCATTTTGTGGCAACTCAATCCCATGTTCACGTGCTGTGAAAGATTTTCATACAACATTTGTATCTCCCTGTTACTGTGCTTTGTGCTTCATCCACCAAGAACATAATTCCTTTCTGCCTTTATGAAAATCAAATTGATTTCTGCCAGTGAAAATACAGGTTATGTTACCGATGAATTGAGAGGCAAGTGTGCTGCTCTGATCACCTCCCCAAATCTGCCTGAAATCTGGAGTTAAGCAGAGAATCTGCCAGAGGGGTGATTTCTGCCATATTTATATGTATATTTCATACATACCTCTTCACTCAGAAAGAGCAGAAAGTATTTACATGGGTGCGCTGGCTATGGGCAAATATGTAAAGAAAACCTAAGCTTAAATTATGTCAAGATTACAGCAAAAAGGCGATAACTCTGAATGTTCTGATTAAGGCTGACAACCCAGCCTCAGCTCCTACAATTGTATTTAAATGAAATTTTAATGCCAGGAGGCATAATGTGAAGACAGACAACCAGTTTTAACCTTGACATTTTTCATTTGTTTACTAGTTTGTTATTATTTATTACAGTAAGTCTTGTTTTTCCTATGTAATATTCATCTACAATTAGGTCTGCTATTAAAAAATGTACCATAGAGGGAGAATAGAGTGAGTGAGTCTGTAAGGGTAGCATTGAAAGAGCAGCATTAGTATGTGTTTAATAATGTATGGAGGGTGGAATTGTTCCATTATCAGCTTGTCATTCAAAATGTTTCCGATAGAGCCATTGATCTGACACCTGTTTCGTGGTTTAATAAAGTTGTGACTGATGCCTGAATGGATATAATACAAAAACCTTTAGAAATATAAAAACTGAGCAGTCTGATCACTGCTTTCAGTCCCTGTTGCTCAGCTGCCTTTTACTGCAGCGCTTCCATGTTTGGCCATCCGTCAGCAGCAATAATCCATCTCTTCAGTGGGAAGAAGATTTGTTCTATTCTTCCTCTTCTGCTGCTCTTTCCTGAAGGAATTTTTCTGTTCTGCACTTTCTTGCTCTGGGTTTCTCTCCCCTCCCTGCTGTTAGCATCCATTTCAGATACCACTTGGGTTCCAGTTTCATCCAACAGATTGAGGCAGCCTTTGTTAGTCCTCATTGGCAGAGGGGTAATTCCAGCTTTTTTCCCCTCTCTTTTGGAACTGCCTTACTGTAGGCTTGTTTCATCATAAACCTTTGAGGCCCACACCCATGGGAGAGTGAGTAGAAGCCAGGTTTCTTACTAAAACTGCTAGCTCAACTCTGCTGCTTAATTGTTCTTCACGCTTGCAGACAGTTCACTCAGCTTTCAGTTTCTAATTTAGATACGTAATAGGCAACTTACAAAATAAGCTCTCCATTGCACTTTTTAAACAAACAAACAAAAACCTAAAAAAAATTGTTTAATTGTTCTGGATACCTCTGTATTAAAAATGCAGTCAGGTGGAAGAACTGCATTGACGTAATGTGGGATTCTGCTGAAACTGCAAACCACCCTAACTCAGCTTTCCTGGTTTATAGTATCACCAGAAATCTCTCAGTGGAATAACAGGCTTGTTATGCGGGTACATCAGTCTTATCTTTCACTTTGTTAGTTCTTTTTGTTGCCAGCAGAGCTTGATGATATCTCCAGAACCCTTCAATGGAACAACAAGCTTGTTATAAGTTTTTTATCTTTTATTTCCTTTGGATACTCCATGGTCACTGGTGGTTTAAAATGTCACCTAAAGGCCTTGGCAGAGTAACTGCTTTGTTAGATAGGGTTGTTTTTTCCTTGTTTAATCTGCAATTCTATTTGCACATACTACAGCTACATGAAGCTGAAACATCATCGCATTCCCCTGATGTTCAGATCCTTGTTCAAAAAGCACTCTCTGTTATTCTAATTGTATGTTGCAAGGTCCCTGGAGAGTTACAGGAGCAAAGTATCTTTGCAGTCTTGTGCCTTTCACGTTATCAGGTGTTAATCTTAAAGCTCTTTTATTTTATTTATTGACTGACTGTTTCAGTTACTGTTTGTGTGGAAAATATAGGACTGAACCCGTTGCAAATGAAATTAGCTCAGTTCAGGCTGAAACTAAGATCATCCTTGTCCATTTACTCAGCCAAGGTCCAGAGCAAATGCAAGTGATTAACAACATGGAGCCATGTGGGCCAGGAGATCCATTTAAGGAGAAATTATTCTGGTTAGAAGGGAGAAGAACAGCATAGGCTCTCTCGAGATTTATAAAAAACAAGTAACTCCTCCTGCACCTTCTTTCCCAAACAGCCTCTTGAAAGGCAGCTCCAATTTGCCTGATACATAATTTGAGATAAAAAAGGGGCACTCAGTGCAACTGAAAAGCACAAGATTCCAATCAGTCAGCAAGGAACAAATAACTTTTTGATGAATCATTTAATCAATTTGCAGAATTCGCTGCCACTAAATATTATTGAGACAAATAGGTTAGCAATCTTAAAAAAAATAGATTCAACGTTTCTATAAAGAAACATTTGCAGGTGCAGCAGCAGGGTGGAAAAATTCTTAATTTGACAGTACAGGCCAAATACCTGGTAGAGTCAACAAGGAAAGATGTGATCTTTTCCCTTTTTGGACCATCTTGAAGTCCCACAGACTCTTGTAAGAATTTGGGTGATCAGCCCTCATGTAGAGGAGGCTCTTTCTAATCAGCTGTCTCAGCATGGGTTCCACAGTCTACGTTTGACCATAGTTGTGGTTACATGGTATTTTTGAATTAATTGAGTTTATAAAATCCCATTTCTGTGTGTTACCCCTTCTCTTCTGAACTCAGCTTTGCTTTCCTACCATTTGTTGGTAGTGGTTTATTGTTTGCCTTTATGTGAAAGTGTGCCTACCTTCAAAGCCACTGCCTGCCACAGGCAGAGAAGGGGAATGTAAAAGGAGAATAAACACAGATGGAGGGAATTCCATTTTTGGTTCAAGCAGCCCTTCATATGAGCCCAACATGTCAGTAGCTTTTATTCTGTGTTAAATTTTACTTTCACACGACACTTCCACAAATGAACAAGTGCTTTTGCTGAGGACTCCTTGCCTGTCTTTGAGGTATCAGCTACTGACTCAACGCAACATTAGCCCAGATTCCCTTTCAGAGTAAGACTCAACTCCCTGATTGTGGTGATAAAAAGTTAAATCAACGCAAAGCAACAGTGATGGATCAGCAAAGCAAAAAGTATCAGCTAGAAGAGCCATGACTAATATAACTTTATTTTCATCATCAGACAAATATCATTCATACAGTTAATTTGCAGCTGACTTCCACATATCTGTGAACTAGAATATTTAAAGGCTTGTTTCTCATATATTTTCTTACATATGACTGCTACAGTTCTATTTTGTGATTTCTAGAAGTGCTACCTGGTGATACTTTGAAGGACAATGGGAATATAGTTCAAAGCCACCTCTTCCAAAGCATGTTTGTTATTTAGTGATAGCCATGGTGATTCACCATTTTGCAATAGTGAATAGAAACCGAAAGCCATAAAACTTGTAGTATCTGGCATAGTGGTCTGCAGCATATCCTCCCCCAAAAGGCTCACTTTTAGTCATAGTCTCAGCAATTTTTGTTCATTTTTAAATTTTGTTCATTTGTCTGCTAGAGATGAACCAAGATTGTGAAGTCATTTTGCTAGCTACTAGTAGATCATTCCCCTAAATACTTTGAATGTTAAGAGGAAAAAAGTATATGTTCACACACGTTCATGTGAAATTGTGTTGATGCCACAAATAAGAGGGCAGGTTTGGGGGAGAGAAGGTTGGTTTAGTTTGATTTGGTTTGGCTTTAGTGATTTGTATAAGATTTAGCTGAAAGAGGCTCTTTATTTAACAGACAGGGAAGTAGAAAAGAGGAACAAATAATAGGTTAAAAAAAGCTGAAAATAATTCTAGGTTTGAAACATCCTGCCACACCTACAACTGACAAACTCAATAAAAGGTGGAAAACAAAAGTACTCTTAATATCCGGTCTGTCATCTGTATTTTTTTGATGTGTTTCTCTTTTGTAAACATGTTTTCTATTTTGTAATCAAGAATGTAACTCTGCCTTATTAGAATGAAACTTGTTTTTATTGTCCTGCCTGTGTTTAAAGTAGACTCAGGTGATTCTGACAGAAATGATGAATGTGGCTTTCCAGAGAAGTAATGAATCCAAATCATCAGTGGTGCAGACAAACTCTGTGGGGCCTCTGTAATCCAAAACAAGTTTGAGGATCTTAGAGAGGTGAGGGGTTTTTTGCCAAACTGTGATCATGTGAAAAGCAAGAAGTGTCTCCCAGAGGTGGTGCTTCCACAGCTCTTCCCTGCCAAGAGCTGGGAAACAATCCTGTGGTCATGTCTCCACATGCTACAAGTGCATGTAAGCACAGCAAGAAGTCCTGAAATCCTTGAAGGGTCTGTATCCTTAATGGAAAAGAACAACATGATAAATTATATGGAAGAACAACTAGTTTCTGCTAAGCACTGTTGCAGTCCTTCACACAATATCAGTTCTGTCTGAGGTGAAGTACTTGAATTGTATAAACTTCAATCACAGATGTTGTAAACTTTAGGTGAAAGAAAAGGGCATGAAGGTGATAGACAACAGTAGTTTATAACACAATGTAGCTATGTGAAGGGCATCCAAGGAAAGGAGGAGATGGTTTTAATGGTGCTAACAATATAAATAAGGATCTGAAAGTAAAATAGGGAAAGCATAACTTGAATATCTTGCATAAATTGGTAATATATTTAGAGTTAGGCTAGTGTTTGAAATGAATCATGAAAAGGTCATTGTTTGGGACATCAAGAACTCAACTGGGCCAAACACCTTAAAATCCTCAGGAGGGACTTTCAGATGTTGACACAAAAACACAACAATGGTCTAAGAGCCTTTTTTCATCTCCAACCTCTGTTTTTCATTGCAAAGAAACATTGTTATTTCAGTTAAAACAAGTAATAATAATTTCATTTTTATTTTCTATTCATTTAAGTACTGAGAATTCAGGAAATTATTAAAACTTTTAAAAATGTTTACTAAGCATGATGTACCAAGACTCAGAAAAGAGCTGTACATCAAAATAACTTTATTTACAATGTCTGAAGTTCACACAGTCAAAGAGTAAACATATGTTGCAAGTGACCATTCACAGTATTCACTTCGAAAAAACCATTTGGGACCAAGAGTTAAGACTGACTCATTTCAACATGTGTTGTGTGGATTAGTAAGTATACTGCTTGCTTTTGGCATTTTTTTTTTTTTTTCAATTGGATGGGTACATTTTGTTAAGCAAAATGTCTCTACTCTGAGCACCAACCTTTGATTTACATTCTCAGTGTTTTCTCATAGGGAAAACTTCACTTCCAGGGGCAGTGGGACTTCACAGAAACACAAGATTATAGATGCTGCGGTATTTCTGAAGGTGACATGTTGCCATGTTACTGAAAACACATACAATGGAGTTGAAAGTGAATTTAATTTGAAGGATGTTCAGTATTTTTCTTATTTTAATCACAGTGACAGAAATAACATAACCTGTGTGTTGGGCAAACGCCTGGACCTGCAGATGCTTGCAAAAATAATATTCCATTGAATATCGCTGCCTTTTCCCATAGCGTATCCCACTGAACTTCAGTGCACAGTGCATTTCACAGTTAATCCACATGGCTTATCAGATGGTTGGCAAGCTGGTAGCCCAAAGGTTTAACTTCCTCTAAGACAAATTGCCAGTGCTTTTGAGGTATCTTTCTGATTTTCATTTGGAAAGAGCAGCCTGTTCGGGGTTCACTCATTTGTGAAGCAAGGTTAAATGAAGGAGCTAAAGGGGCAGTCTTCATACACTGTGTAAGACACTGGGATCCTGTATATACAGTGATTTCAGCCTGCAGTTCTCAAAAAAGGGTAAGCTTTGTTCAAATGATTTACAATTCCATAGGGAGCTGCTGATGGCAATAACCTTTGTGCCCTCAGATGGTATTTTATTATTTGTGAGTTATGGGCGATTCTGTGTCAGTGCTATGGCGCTGTAGAATCCTCTTGCTCCTAAAAGACTCAATTTGGGAGGAGAGTTCTGCTATAACTAATATTTACTATGAAACAGCTCAGTCAGCACATTTCATTAAACTGTAACAAGAGGTTTGAGAGCAGCTGCATTGAGTGAATTTGGGAGTTTGCTGAATTGAGTTGTTTTTCTAGCAAGGTAAATGAACTGTTGAACACGGCAGATTTCTACTGTGTGGCAGATGAGAGCTGCAACACGTCAGAATGGGTCCAGGGAGCAATTGTATCTCAAAGCAGCACATGCTTTTCCAGTCCCGTGGAGGACTGCTCTGTCCTTTGGGATTCGTTATGGCTTTTGAGTGTGGTAGGCACACCTGTATGCTTCTAATTTTGCCTTTTTAGTTTTAGTAGTTGTAATATAGCAACAGCCAGTTTCTTAAGAGTTTTGTAGCTAAATGGCCAAATGATTGCACGTTCGCCAGCCTCAACTCCCTGTTTTCCTGTGCTGAGTGTGGTTTTCTTGCAGGGGTTTCCCTCAAATCAGTATAATATTTCTATGACACAAACTCATTTCACTTATGCAAAAACGTCATGCTCTTTGTGTTCTCTGGTCTGCCAACCACTGTTGTATGCAGGGTTTGCAGCATAGACCAAAGATGTTATAATTTCCAAAC
Organism: Harpia harpyja; assembly: GCF_026419915.1. Classification (NCBI taxonomy): domain Eukaryota; kingdom Metazoa; phylum Chordata; class Aves; order Accipitriformes; family Accipitridae; genus Harpia; species Harpia harpyja. The sequence goes on along the minus strand of NC_068940.1, from coordinate 63,802,793 downwards.
TGACTTTTTTTTCCCAGCCACTAAGGCACCTGACTATTCCCTTCCTGCTGTACTGTTTACCCTGATTCTGCTCTACTGCCAACCCTTCCCACCTAAAACACCTGCACTGGGCTAAAAAATGGGTTCTATTTCTTCTTTTTTCAATGACCTTTTTTGACAGTGCTAATCAGGACTGACAAAAATATAATAACGAGGTAAAGTGAGTATTTGGATATGATGGTATTCCTATCTTTGGCACATGGGCTGACTGGAAAGCTCAGACATCTTCATTCTGCATTGGCGCTCATGGATCTTGCCTAGTCTATCCACAGAATCCAAACTGGTGCTCAAAATTTTAGTAGCCAAAGGTAATTTTCTAGCAAAAACTATTTTCCTGCTGTTCTTTTAACATGCAGGTGCTTCTAACTAGGTATTAGTAGGGCTGGTTTCCTGTGAAGATAATGGACTTTTCTCAGAAACTTTAGTTTCCTGGTAATAAATAGCTGCTTCATCAAGGTGGCCATAATTTGATTCATTGTATTTTATTTTAATTGGGGCTTTCTACTTTGATGTAAGAAAAAGGATATCTTTTTTTGTTTACACTTTTTAGAAGATTAATCGTATTAACACAAAGTTTATTAGTAAGTAGAAAATAATACAAGTAGCAACAACTTCAAATTTCCTTGATGTGTTATGGGATGTAGGGAAGCAGTAGAAACAAATTCCATTTGGCGTATGGACACTGGTTGAATGAGGAGTTATTATATTTGTATAGTTTGTGCCTGAACTATTGAGAGCAGAAGATCACTGACCTTCCTGAAATTTCTATCCTATATAACAGAGTTGGAAATCAGAAAATGATTGATCAAAACATTTAAAGTAATTAACGTGCAACAGAAAGCAAAGAAAAGAATGATACATTTCAAGGCTTATAAATCCACTTTTCCTTTTCATTAATTTCGTACAAATGTCATGAGCAGCATTATATTTTCTTGTGTTTCAAAAAGGAAAAACATGGCTTAAGCATCACAGCATCGTCTTGAGTTTATTTTAAATATTAGGATTTTTACTTTATTGCATACACTATTAGATATGTGTTCCAAGGAATGGTAATATATGATTGCAATTACAAGTCTGGCACAGAAGTGTAAAGGATTAGTGTCCCTGGCCTGTAGTTATTCCATAGAGATCTTTGCAGGCAGAGTTAGGCCCATTGCAAACTAAGAAATTGCAGCACTTACTGTTAGTTTGAAACACTTCTTTTTTAGGCAGTTAAGTTTACGTAGCTGTGGAGTTTCTGTGGCAATATTTTAACTCCATCTGGACATATGCAGATTTCTGCCAAATGTTTCTATTTTTTTTGCCAAAGTACAAGTGATACAGGGGGGAATCTATAGCATTTGCTATTCCTCCTGAACTTAACAAGACTCCAGTCTTTTGAGAGACATCCTGAGGTAGAAAACAACTGACAACAACAGCAGCATATATATTACACCTTATATTCTCAAAGTGCTTTAAAAACATGAATTAAACCTTATAGAACCACTTAAATAAATAAGCAAATTAATGCAAGACCTTTGATTTCCTTTGAGGAAAATGAACTCCATGCAGTGTAGTCTTTCTTATAGCATGGACAGCAGCTCCTATTCCAAACCCAGGGATGGCTCAGCTATACTGCTAATGCAAGCAGGACATCTGAGGTAAAGCCTAGACTCTTGGCACGATGGTCTGCCGTAAGCTGTTCTGGTCATGGCAGCTGAACTAATTGGCCCCTTCTTCCCAGTAAGAAAAGAGTAGATTTTACCAGTTCTGGTTAGATTTGGCTTTACTCCTTACCTCTTCAGTGTGCCTAGCATTGAAATTTATTTGCTTCTCACTGAATAATCTGTAATAATCTGTCCTCTATAATAATGAAAAAGGTTGTAAACTAGAATTTTGCAGTCAACTCAATGTTCTAAATTGCCATGCCAAAATCCATCATGAATGTCAAATACGTTTTGGCATTTATATTTCCTTGAGTTCACTAGCAGTATGGACAGCTGTGTCTTGGTGGTTGTATTTAATGGTTTTAATCTCACTCTGTTTTCATCTTCACGCTCTGTGTAGTCTTTCTCATGATCCTTCACAACAAGCAAAAAGTTCAGTCCTAAGGCTAGGATGACAGTTAAGCAGATGCTGTTTCAGTTCACGATTACAATTCCTTCAAGGCTATTAGGGGATATGACGGCTGGACAGGCTGGCAGGCCACCCCCCACACCCCCCTCCATCCTAAGATTAAATTCATTGTCCCTGACATCAGTGACTAAGTGAGAGGAATCTGCAGATGCCCTTATTCAGCTTCAGGAATAGCCAGTTTTACACTTTCTAAATGTTAGCTCTGCTAATTTGTATTTTAGGAGTGAGGCCTGGCAGTTCAGTATAACACTTATATGTCAGCAGCGATCCTTCTTTGTAAGGTGAATCATGCAAAGTCCTATGGTTTTAAAGGTGTTGATATAAATTTACTTGATGGAAAAATGGCCACTTTGTCATCTTTGTCATGTTCTTGGACAAGAAAATCTGTCGTGCAGTTAGGACTTTCTCCATTGCAAATACTTGCACAGCACTTAATCTTTTTTTTGAGTGTAAAAGGAAAGCAGAAGGGGACCGTTCTGCTGATCCATGAGCACCAGTGCAGAATGAAGATGTCTGAGCTTTCCAATCAGTCCATGTGCCAAAGCCAGAAGTGCATCAAAGAACCAGAAAGGACAACCTAGCCTAGAAATACATACTCTGCAAGATCCTCCTGAAAAGAACAATTCTCTGACTGGGCTGAGGCTTTAAAAAAGGCCAGGCTGTTTTCCCCCATCCTGTTTACTTGCCTGTACAGGCTGAGGTGCCTTTGTGGACAATTTGTTCCTTTTTGCATGATTGGAACAGAGGGATCAGAAAAGTTCACTGAAAAATCCTGTTAGGGCCTGTGTAGAATTCTTTTAAATATACACCTTTAAGGAAAGCTAAAGATGATTGAAATTCAGTTTTTGTAGCTGTAGATGGGCTTTCTCAGCTGTGATTCTTATTTTTTTTCAGCATTGTATGTGGCATCCATGGCTTGTCACCAATGACATCTAAGAGACTACATCTCTCAGTATTGCATCCTGATGAAAAGAAGGGTTGAAGATGTTTTCCAGATTCACAGTCCCAGTGTTTCTTGTGACTATTCTTTTAAAGCATATGGGGGAAAGTGTTACAGCCTTTTCTTGTATTCCTGGGTTGATCGATTTGAAGCATTCCCAAGTATCTGTAAAGAAGCAGTGGTGTCCCATACAGGAAAGCTAGATGCCCTAATACAGATTTGGGATTGTGCAGGAAACTCTTTCCTGCTGTCCTTATCGCTTGTTATAGTTTTGCCATCATTGACAGTAATATTTCATTAATCTGTCATATGGAATTCCATTTGAGGGGATGTAGTATGTTAGAATTTTTGTCAGTTTTAATGCTCAGCAGTGATTTATAATATTCTGTGAAATTAATATATTATTAAAAATATGTCTACAGCTCTGCCTACGCATTATGACACATTTGAAGGATCTTGTCCTCTCTTAGAACACCCATCTCCAAGGTCTCTTCATTTTATTTGCCATTTGGAGCGTGTATCTTGTAGCATTTTCAAGCTGTAACTATGCAGCCATTGAAAAAGGAATGAAAAAATGTCTCTAAACTTTGTATTTCAATCAGGTATAATTTTGAAAAAGTTCTACAACATCAGGATTAAACATGTAGAAACTGCATATTGAAACATCTTAGCAGATATTCCAGAGTATCCTTCTGCAAATTGAGCAGTGCATCTCTTGGTACATTCTTTTTTGTTTAAACTCCTTTACAATGAATAGCTCACTGGTCTACAACATTTCCTTTCTTTCAATGGAAATAGTTTTTAAATGTGCACCACTGCAAAACTTTCCTTAAAGCCAGTCATGACTGGGACTTCTCTCTTTTCCACTTTCCCTTTTCCCAGCCTTGCCTCTCCTTACCTTGAATTTGCCTTTGGGCCAAGACTTACCCATGTTTTTGAGCTGGATGCAAAGCTTCGCAACCCCTCGCTCCCTCGGTCTGCTCCCACCCCAGGGAAGCACAGCTCAACCTGGTGGTATGGTAATGCTTGCGAGGGACACGGTAATACATTGCCTGGATGAGAGCTGACAGTGCTCTGAGAAATATGACAGTACCTCTGCCCTTGATCAGGCTTCCCATTTGAAAGTTTTCGTTTTGGTAATTACATCCTTCCCAGATAGTAGCTGTAGTCATTGATCATACTAATATCATTATAACTGATTCCCGTAAGTCACCTTTTAAAGACACTTTCTATGGTTCCTTTCCCCCCTATATCTTCTTCCTCTGCAGTCACAGGATAAGGCTTTTTCTGTCTACCCTTCATCTGATTGATTAGAAATGCCACATACTTCCTTTACATATGGCCTGGTAATATACACATCACATTTCTTCCCTCGGGATCTTAATCAGAACAAGTAATGGCCTTTAGCTTTTCTCATTAGCAAAATGGAAAAGCACCATACCCAATCCATTAGAAATACAGCATTGTAATATGAGCTTATAGAAAAATGGCTGTGTGCCAGCGGACATGGAGTGAGTTTACCTTAAAGGATTTTCAGAAAAAAAAAAGAAAAAGAAGTCACCCTTTCTGTCTGGCAAGCAAATGTTTTGAGCCATAACTTACCACGCCTGTCTGTCAAGCATTTTGCTGTTGCTCCTTAAGTGCTGTTTAGACAGCTCTGTCATATAAAGGGCATTCATAAGGAGGAAATATGGGTGTTTGTACATGTATTAATGTCTTCCCCAATGTTGATTCCCTTCATGGATTATCCGCCTCGTATTACATCTCCTACCAGAATTAGAGGGAGGGGAGGAAGTTGGGAAGATTTTGTTATGTTTTGCTTTGTTTTTAATTTTTCATAGAATGTACTAACCTGAAAAAATTTAACAAGAACAACCATTACAGCATACTCGTCTATTAAGTGTTTACCTGAGACTGCTGCTATGCTTTTTTTAGCCCCGTCTAAAACTATTTACAATCAGTACACTGAGACTGAGGAGAAGACTGATTAAGAGGGGTTTTTTCCCTACTGAAGTGAATTGCTTTTCACTTGGCCTGGACTTTATTAGCCCTAAAAATTATTAAAATTCATACACCAGTATTTGTGCTTATACTGTCCAGAACTGTAAGAGGGTATTAAAGCACATATCCATACCAATTGGTGATTGTATATAATCTGAATGTATATAAGCTGACTCTGGCTCCTTTAGAAAGCTAGCAAGCTAGCACTGAAAGAATACAAAAACCAGCCTTGGAATGCTGCTATTCCGCCAGCACTAAAACACATCTGTTTTACTGGCCCCTTCAAGCATTGCTAATGTGATTCCTGGGAAAATAAGTACTAAGCACACCCATAAAGCTATATTAAATAATGTCTTTACGGCGAATGGATGCTTGCACTTTTTCTTTTTTTAAATACACCTCAGGTTTCCTAAGTCTTAAGTTGCTTACCTGTACAAAGTGAGATTCAGAGCTAAAGCGTCAAGCTAGCATTCTCGGCTGCTTTACTTACAGTTCATCAGCTGTGCTGATCACACTTTCCCAACAAAATAGAGTACAAGGTACAGTAAAAAATACAGTACAAGGTAAAGAAAATAGTACAGTGAAATACTGTGAAAAACCTGCAGCAGTCAAAAATAGGAGGCATTCTAAAGGGACCTCTTTAGGACAGTTTAGGAGGGGAATGAGTGATTAGATGACAAAACAGGAAGGCTTAAGGCAAGGAGGGATGACTGGGTTTTGAAGTATTGGCCATTTTTTTTCCTTCTTTCCTTTTCTGTTTTGTTCTTCTGCTGTTTTTTTACTTTTTGGTATCTTTCCTCTTCCCCTCCCTCCCTCCCTTGTCATTTGGATGAAATGATGACAAATTGGGAGAGATTCTGTGTAATTTTTACCACAAAGTAAGTTTAGGCATTCAACACTGTAAGCAGATCATTACATGGTAGACAAGCTCATAACATGGCAGTATAGTTTGATCCACTTAGCCAGCACCCTGCTAAAAGGCAAGGTTTCTCCTTCAGTTAGGCAGCCCTGGAGCTGATGCAGGCTGGTGTGTCTAAGAGATCCTCCCACAGCTGATAATTAACATACTTAGGGGCAGACTCTGTGATATTCTTACTCAGTCACACTCTCATCAGTAGGGCATTTTAAGGGGACCTTTCTCCCATAGGAATTTCAAGAGTTTGTGGAAAGTGGGAAAAAGGAAGCCCTCACAAAAATGCTTATTATTGCCACCTTCCACAGCCCTGCCACGTAAGCAAAGCTAATGATCATGTAAATATATTTAAAGATTTTAACAAACCAATTTGTATGCTAATGAGAAGCAGTATTTTGTACTGCATTATTTTAAAACATAGTACTTTAAAAGTATTGAAGTTGCCACCAGCCATTAAAGGTTAGTATTCTGTATTATCCCCAGCCTTTCCAAATATGAACATGGCTGATCCTTTTGCCCAAGTTACAGATAGAAGAAGAGCTGGCTGAGCAACATCCATGGTTTCCAGTTTCTGGGAAATTAATCTTATGAAATTTGGTTTCATTCTGATTCATCTTTTAGAAACTCAAAACAAAACAGAAAGATTCTCCCATGAGCCAGAAATTCCAAACAAAAATTAATTTTCAGAAACAACGGTTCATGGTGTTTCCAATACAAAATATACTCCACAAGATCGTGACAGCTGCCAACTGTTTTAAACATCCCTCTCGGCTGCTGTCCTGCTCCATGTCAGCTTTCAGGCAGCAGCTGCAAAGTGCTCCCAGGATTTCATGTTCCAGAGCAGCCTCACCATGTCTGATGCTTTGGGCAGGCTTCCAAATCTCCTAATGAGTCGGCTCACAGGTCTGCTTACTGAAGACAAGATTAGTCCTGGGAGCCAAGTCAGAAAACCCCAGGAATGTTGCTTTGGGCAGGCAACTTGGTGGGATTGTCCTGGAAGAAAAGCAGGGTACAGGCTTGAAGACTGAACAGGGACTGCTGGTTCCCGGGTGTGCAGAAAGAGGCAAGGACATTCCAGAGCTTCACCTGAGACCCAGATGGAAGTAGGACTCTCAGGGCTTGCGAACTCCCAACTCAACCACCCCAACTCTGTGTAAAGCAGCCTGGAAGCCCCGAGTGCATGTTTTGCAGGACATTTGGCCGCACACGCCTGACAGCAGGCTGATTTTCCTTGCATCCTGAGGCATAAGGGCCCAGCATTTCCCAGAGGGAATGTGTTTCTCCCTGCCTAAGCTTGGACTTGCAAGTTCACCATAAATACAGGAAGGCCAGCTTTTAAGGCAACCCTAGTGCCACTGTTAGCTTCCAGTGTAAGCCCCAACAGGAACCACAGGCGATGTCTGCAAGGTATTTCGTGCTCACTGAATTGGCACTAGATGCGGGGTACTTGTGGACAGCTGTTTTTTACGAAGTTTTGAGATGGTTTCTTTTCTTTTTTTTTAACATTCATTACAATTTACCAAATATTTTGGATTCTAGGGATTTTTTAGAGACAAAGGACTGAGCAATACCATGCTTCAGCTGCTCTTAAGAATGTCCCAGGTGTACTTTGGTCGTGTAATGCTATTATCTTACTACCTTACATCTGTCAGGCATGACTGTATTTTCATGTAGGAGGTGATGAAATTCCTCCTGTTTCTAGGGTAATTAGAAATACTAATATTCAGGTGACTTTTTGTGTGTTTCTACTGTGCTTTTTTTTTCTTTTTTTCTTTTAAGCTTGTAATTGTCCTTGCTTTCATCTGCTGCATTCTTGGACGGTTGGCCCATGAGCTGTGCACTCTTATGTCTGGTCTGAAAGAGCAAATGAAAGGTGTATGTGATCGATGAGCAACTGTTATTTAACAAGTCTAAGTGGTTCTCCTGTTGTTTTAACAACAACTTCATCCATACAGTATGGACATTTGCACACAGTAGTCTGCTTCTCTTTAGACTCTTCAAATTCATGGAGATTTAATAGCCTCTGGAAGACATGTTTACCTCTAGAAAGCAATTATTTGTTCATATAAATGGATATGTTATTAATAATAGCTTAATGTGCTCATGTTGAGAGTTTCACTGACACATTTATTTACTTACTTATGTTGAAAATATTAAAATACAGCTCAGTCTTCCTTCATCTTACTAGCAGCCATTCATCAGGGACTAATTGAAAGAATTGTATTCAGATGGAAATGCCTAAGAATTTCCAACTGAGGGGGTGCACAGAGTATTTTTATGTCAGAAGAAGCAGTTGTAATTCTGCTGCCTCATCCCCTTATTCTTCAGGATACAGGATCTGAAAGAAGAATATAAATGTGACAGAATCTCAGTGATTACCGACCCTGGCTGACCAAGACTGATGCAGTATGCTCTTTTGTTATGATATCGTCACTATACCCTGGTTTTGTATAGAGTGCGGCAGAGAGGACAGTCTGTAATAAATCATGCACTAATTCATGCTCAAAAACTTGCCCCAGAGATCTCACAATGTACATTCACAGAACAGGTTCACACAGGGTATTAGAAAAAATAAAAAATGCCCCTTTTGTAGAGAAATGGATAAGAAATGAAAAATTAAGAATTGGAAATACAAAAAAACACGAGACTCTTGGTCTTTGTTTTAAGCATAAGAGTAGTCTTGCTCTCTTGCAAATGTACCCATCAGACCCGTGGCATTATTAGAATTATGCGAAAAAGCTTTTTTCACATCTTGAGGCGATTCATATATGCAGTCATACATGGAGAATCAATCTACATTTCTGTACAGCCTCCATTGATCCCTGCCTACAGTGGAGGCTTTGTCACGAGGAAGACAGGAGTGAAAATATCATGGGCCTAGGTACACTGACATGGACTACAAGGATCATTGGCACCCTGACGTCAAGTTCCACAGCTGTGTATAAACTGATAAACATAATAAGAACAACTTATTATAAAGAAGTATTCCTATAAGAAGTTTCACATGCCTTTAATGAAAGATACAATCAAAATGGGAACTTAATTTTCACATCCTGATGGGTTTTCCTCCATTTTCTCCCTTTTCAGACATTGGTGAGATATCTGAAAGCGATTTGAGACTTTCACCAAGTTCCTTTGTAATGCCAGCCTTTAGACTCTAAGAAGTGGTTAAAAGGAATGAGCCAGTTTTTTTATTTATCTGTTTCTATAGACATTCCTGGAGTGCTGTTTGCATTAACTATACTTTTTACAAACATGGGATTTTGTATGCTAGTGAGAGCGTGGTGCACAGCTGTATGTGGTGATCTGACTGTTCTCACATTTGTTTACTCTAAATAGTCTTTATCTGATTAGTCCTGATCGCTCTGCTTTAGTAGCAGGCCTGAATTTCAGAAATAAAAAAAGACCTGTTAGCTGTGGCGGGTTTAGCTCATCTGCACTGTTTCTTCTATACCTTTGTATTACTCTGATTTCCAAAGGTAGGGATTTGTGAAGGATGCTTAGAACTCCTGAAGAGAAAAGGAGATTAGTTTGTAAATATAGTTCTTGAAGTTATTATTCTCTCTACCTTCATTTAACTTGCTCAGAGAATTAGGTAACATCTCATTAGGAAGGCTGAAAGGGAAGTGAGGTGTTCCTAAATACGGTTGTATTACTGAGCAGCAGGGAAGGAAGGTTAAATCTTGTAAAGATTTCTATTCTCTGCCTGAACAATGAGTGCAGTGGCCCAGTGATGGGATTCTGTTGAATGACAGTGCTATTCTTGATAGGGCTATGGTAATTGTGTGGTAAAATAGCATTATATTATTATATTTTAGGCCAGGCTAATAATTATTATCAAAAATATTGTAATATATGCAAAAACTCCATATCTTTTATTCTCACATTCTTTAATTGGGAAAAACTAAGATTAATAACAGCCATTGAATAATTACAGGATTGAGCTGGAAAATGAGAATGCTTCTGGGTAGCAAAAGATATTTGAAGTTTAAAGTAAAAACTGTGGTGGCTGGATACTGTATTTCATTGAACTGCCTCTGGCGCTGATGAACTAGATGGTCCTCTTCTCATCCTGAGTTCCTGCGTCTCCATGCCAGACTATGGGATAAGAGGACACAGCAAGACAGTGTTCTTTTCTATTGGAGAACAGGGTATTTTCAAATGAGAAGGTGGAACCAGGGACAAAAAAGCAGCAGTTTTATTCTACATTTCATTAAAGTTGTAACCACTTCACAATAGTCGAAGAGAGATGCAATTTTTGTTCTTTGCAGGGAAAGAGATTTGAAAGTGGGAGGGCAGGTTTCCTTCATGGGAAAAAAAAAAAAAAAGATTATAAAAATAAATCCAGCCAACGGTCTCATTTCCTTCAGTTTTCTAGCAATGCAAATGTTTTCACATAATTCTGTTAGTGATGCAGTGTCTAGACTTCTCAGATGGTTTAAAAAAAAACCCAAAAAACAAAAAAACACAAATAAACCCTGGCATTAATTCTGAGAATCCTAAAAAGCTAAGTCATTATCACTGTGCTATAGCTCATGCAGTGATAGGAAACCACAAATAGTCACTGAAGAGCAGGCTCTGGAATCCTTGCTCATTTAAGACGCATGGGTTAGCATTTACTCATATAAGATGTCCCATTTAATCTCCCTCCAGCAGGCTGCTGTGGTGTAAATGCTTACCAGTATATGCTGGTACAAGGCTTCTGCCATTTGGCTCTCACCTAGGCTCTGTGCCTTCTCAGGAGCGTGGTGGTTGATGAAATAAGGAAAGCAATCTTTGATTCTTGCAACAGATATACATTTATATAAAAACAAAGTGAAACACCAGAAAGCAGCATTTGCACATTGATTTTATAAAAGGCCTCTTCTTTAACATTTATTCCTTGCTCATTGCCCCTTGTCCTTAGTCAGCCTACTAATTCTCAGTAAGTGTTGTTCAAGGTTTCCAAATCTACTGCAAACTTATATGTTAATGTCTCACTTTGTTAATCCTTTCTGATTTTCTTTATGCCAGGAAACTTATTCAATGCTGATCAACTGTTGTCACTCTGTAAAACCTCAGAGTATTCACAGTGGCCAAGAGAGTTAACATATATCCAGTAGGTGCCTTCTAATCACAGCTGTGTTATTTTATAGGCAACTAGGCCTATAAATAGAACTGTACTTTAGGGTAGTTTCTTAAACTTTCTGTTAATGATGACGTTCAGTATTTAAACAAAGTGTGTAGCCAAAGTCTTCTGGTGGTGTAAATGAAATTGTTTGGTCTTGCAAGAGGCACTCGCTCTTTCAGGCACTTGTCTCAGCTGACATTCAGTAACTAATAGCTGGTGTAAGACGTGTTTGCTATGTATCTCAGCCGTTAGGCACTTGCCTGACTGCATTAACCTGAGCCCAAGAAAGGCAGGCCAGAGGCAGACTAGGGCAAATGAATAAATGGACAGTACCTGTGCCATATTCTCGATATAAAAGCTCCTGCAAATTCCCTGCAGGTCACTCAGCTCTGCCTTTGATGGGTGAAACATGTTATCCTACTGCAACATGCTCCCTCACTCTGCTTGGTGCAGGCAGCTGCCTTCCTCCTGTTTTTTTCTCCCCAATGCCTTCCACCTTTATGGGTTTAGTGTTTGCTGCAGGCTTAACATGAGTCTTGCTGAAGCCAGGCTGGATTACCTCACTGTTTGCAGATCTGTAGGAACTGATGTTGCTCTCTGAATTAAACATGATCCTTCTCACAGTTTCATTTTGTCCCCTCAACCGACCTCCTCATTTGTTACCTCCTTTCGTTTAACTCTTTGTAGTCACGGAGGTTAATATCTGAAAGGAGAGCAGAGGTGTAAGTGTATATTGCTACTCTCTCATTTTCTAGCTATATATTTTTTCACATGCTTAAGAAGTTTCAAAAAGATAAAAACAAAAATCCCATTGGACAAGGTGTGAGTGGAATTGTTAATGTAGCGTGTAGGCTAAATTGGTGCCCTGATAAATGCAGTCTGAATTAAGCAGTCAGGCATTGTAAAGCATGCATTATATTATAATACTGCACATCCTCAGTGCTGAGAACATGTATTCTGTATACTGTATGAAGAAAATAATAGTTTACAAACAAATTAAGAGCATGGTGCCACCAGCAATGTCTCTTTTTTTTTTTTTCTGTAGTGGAAATTACCAGCTTTTAAAGGTTCAGAGTGCCAAAAAAGCTCCCTTATACCCTCCAGATCCATCATCTCTGCCTGTAGAGTCACTATTCATTTTACTGTCAGAAATAAGCAGCTTCTACTTTTAGACCCACAAAGCCTGTACAGTTGTACAAGAATGAACAGTGTTTTCTTCTGCCTTGCACATACTTTGTTGAATGGCCAATCACATTACAGCTCAAGAATCTTTAATCTTGATGGAAACATATGGCAAAGAAAGAATGGATTTGGATTTTTCAGATTCTCTCATTTCAGTGCTTACAATACTAATATTTAGTGGAATTGGCTGGGTACTGCTAAGCTGAGCATGTAAGTCATGCTCTCTCTCACACATACATGTGGATAAGGAACTTTAGTGACTGTGGTTCATGAAGAAAATAAATCTCAGTGATGGTCTTCTGACCGAGATGTCTGTCTTTGCCATCTGCCTACTTCCAAGTTACATTAGTTTCCTTAGGTAGGTGGGAAGCCATGTGCAGACTATGTACATCTACAGGACCTGTGGTCCCCATGGAGTTGCATCGCTACTGAGTCCCTCAGCTAAGGGATGTCCTTAGAGCAGAATCTTCATCCTGGGTGGTCCTAACCAGGGCAGATATAAAATGTTTAACTTTTCTTCTGAATCTCACAATTCTTTCTGAAGCTCTTTTCCACCTCCCAGCATGGGCAGCACTTACTCCAACACATCCAACGCACACTGTTTTACAGAATAGCTAGGTAAAGTGTCTGGGGGATCCAGGGAGAGACATAGACTCCAGTGGGCTCAGTGTGTGCTCGGTATGGAAGCTACTGAAAAGCAGTGTTCAGGAAGCTTTCTGCTAACAACCAACTGTGAATATCCATGACAAGATATTCAACTTTTACATTATCCAATGCCATTGATGTAAGTATTGACACTGACATTGTGCCTTAGCACTATGTAATCTTCAATGTATTTATCCTGTGAGATCAGAGAGGTAGGATTATGTAGTTCATAAAGGAAAGAAATACATGCGAACTTGCTTGAGCTAATGTCAGTTATAACAAAAATTAATCTGTCCTCCTTTTTCATTATACTGTCAGTAAACAAACTACACTAAAGCAGCTTCTCAGCACTAGGCTTCCCATGGTGAAAACTGATCCAGCCGGGCAGACACTCCTGAATTCATGTGGTCTCAGTTGGGACTCCCTGTGCATGTGAGGGGACTTTAGATACTTAAGTCCAATTGTGTATCTCTGAGGACTAAGCCCTAGTTGTCTTATAGTTTTATAAAGTTTTTTACAGAAGCCTCAATGGATCCTTAAGTGAGAGTCTGGAGACTGAGAGTCAGTTCCAAGCCCTAATAACTTGTTTAATTGTTGACCTGGTTACTCTTGTCTGAAATGATGAGGGTATCTTTACATTCATAAAGATGAGTAGATTAAATATGTTTGGATATTCTACTGAAGGGCACAATGTCTGTACCTGTAATACAGACCTGCCTGCTGCTGTGTGGTCAAGGCCCCATAGTTAAGCAGTAGTACTCTGTAGGATTGAGCCTTAGCTAACTTCTACTAGGACCAAATTCTTTGCCACAAAAACTGTGACTTCATTTATGCCATTGGTGGAACTAATTTGGCTCACATCATTTGTTTCAATTGTAGAGCTCTAAATGATTTAACCAAAAGGTTGAACCACCATTACAGTGGACATTTAGACAAGCAGAATATGTTACATACAGGGGAGAAGTCACATTGCTACAGTTCTTCAGGGAATCTGGCAAGTAACTAGACAGCTTTGGTCTCTAGCACTGTAAATCACCTGCTGTTTGGCTGAATTCAGTTAAAATTCTTGCAAAAAAAAAAATTAAACTGGGAAAGTATAGGGAGGTGTGAGTGTCTGGAAAGACCAGGGCAAGCAAGGGTTAGCCCGGGCCACCAGTCACACTCAAGTCAACAGAACAGTTTCCCCTAGAGATTGTGTAGCAGTGAAGGAAGCAACGTGAAGTATTCTGACAAGTAAGATCATGATCTGCCTCAAGAGGAAAACAGTAACAATAGAGGTAAGAAACTGCACGAGAGCGGCGCTTGCAGAGTCAGCAAAGAAAGGCACCAGTTAATTCCCAGACAGTTTCAATTGTGCTACAGAACTCAATGCCAAAGGATTTTGTGAAAAGTGGAGTGGTCTGAATTAAAAGACGGTTGAATAGTGTGATATTTGTGTATTAAAACTCATTTGTGTTTTTATGTAAGGTAAGAGAATGGCAGACAATGGCGTCTTATAAGACTCTGAGCGTTGATCTTCTGCTGAGTTCAGGGAAGAACTTGGAGGAAGTCCAAGCTGAATGAAGCCACTTTATTCTTTAAATTAATGCTTTTAATTAAAATCTGTATATATTTGTCCAAGTGAAGCTAGCCTGCATAGGTGTTTAAAACCCTCGTAGGTCTTTGCAGAACTAGAAGAATGTGTGCTTCAGGTTAAATATTGACACATTTAGAACAATGCTACCCAGCAGATGTCGTCCCAACATGTGATGGCAACATTACAAAGCAGAATGAATGAAGCGGAAGCAGCTCTGGAACACCCTGCTGTAACAGTCTCATTAGCTCCTAATCCGTAAGGCAGGAGAATAGCCCAACTGTACTGAGTACAATAGGGATAGTTGGCCTAATGTCTTTGGTGGGTTAGCATTCATAAAAAACCTATTGAATTCAATTCTCTTTCTGAAGAACAAGGAGAAGGAGCTGCAGAAAAAACATGGCCTGATACAGGCACACAGACACTGGGGACAGTCCTGTCTCTTTGCTCAAGTTAAGGAAAACACTGTACATTTTAGCAAAAATATTGTAATGGTTTTCAACACAATGCATTACTCATATTGCAGGTATACATTCTATGTCACGTATGTTCGTCACTGATTTTTTTTTTCTACAGAAAACAATTTCATTTAAGTAATTTTTTTTCTTCTACTTGAATGAAGACTTCAGAATTTAGCTGTGGGATTCTTAAATATGCCATTCTCATTCCCTAAGGCCTTTCTCCAGCATTGCTGCAGACTCTGCACCCCACTATGCAATTTTATAATGCATGTTTGTGACAGGCATATCAAACCATCCAGTCAGTTTAGAATTGAGGTGAGAGAGTGCTTTAAATGTAAATTTTACTATAAACAGCAGAATAAAATCTTGCAAGCACTTCCTAGCTCTGCCAGGAAGCAAAGCTATATTTAACTCATTTTAAAATTCATCAAATACATTCTGGGCTGATTCAGATCTTCGGTGTGTCTTTGAAGATAACATGTAGTGGAAGTGTCACACAGTCAGTAGTTGTGGGATTGGGCACATTCTGAGATTCTTGTCAGCGAAGACATGCAGTTAGGACTGGATTGTAGAAAGAAAAGTACGTATAGATCTGACGACTTAATATCGATACTTTATTTGAAGGTTTGAACAATATCTGTTGCATTCAGTTCAAGAGCTTTTTAAGAAGTGCTCTATATAAAGACATAAGTGCCATACCAATAGTAAAATGCACATGCATTCCTGAATTTTAAAAAAGATTGTCTTGTAGTGCTTGGGAGAGACAGTATTTTAGAGAAACTAATACAAAGTGTTGCTATAATAATAATTTGCAGAAGTTTCAAAATGCATAGAAAAGATCCCTGGATATTAAGAATAGGCCATGAGAATTAGCTAGGGATTTTGCATACAAAAGGAGAAACTCCCAGATACATCTTCCTCTTCCTTTATTTTTCCTGTCTTGGATTGCACCTCCCTGCAGCTTTGTATCCCTGTGAACTCAACTGCTGTTATTGATAGGGTTAAATATAGACTGGAATAAACCTGTCAAATTTCATGCTTCATTTTTTGTATGTGTCATTAGATAAGATCAATAAGACTTCAAAAGATTGTTTAGACTGTTTCTGTATCTGTAACTACTATATATATGCTGCTATTGTGTCTCTACTGGTTTTCAAGTAAGTAGGAGTCTCTCAGTTTCAGAAGCCATGTGAACAGTCTGAATCTATCAGCAAGATGTTTGCTATTGCATATATTCAGATATGACCTGACTTTGAAGTTCAAGATTATGATTTTTAATAGCTAGGTAATTCCTACCATTGCCTAAAATCCTTAATTAAAAGAAATAATAAGCTATACACTAACCAAAGAACTCTGAACAGGAAATTGAAACAGCGTCATGCTTCTAATATGGTTTTACGCATCTTGACTGTGGTTTTCTAATGTTCATTTGCCTTTGATTTGTTCTAGTACATGACTGCTGCTGCACCTATGCAAGGGACCTACATTCCCCAGTACACTCCTGTGCCTCCAACAGCTGTCCCTATCGAAGTAAGTTTATCTCCATCCATGAAAGTAGAGTGAAGGGCTAGCAGAACTTTTATCTATTATGCCTCTTTGCTCCTGTTGTTTGAAAGGGGCCTGAAGTTACTTTATGGAATGGTGGCTGGAAGCTTCCAGCTTTTAAAATTAGGACTGCGCATTTCTTTCTCTTTTTCTTTTCTTTCTCCTTGTTTTTTCTTCTCCTCACCGTGCCCGCCCCCCCCTTTTTTTTTATTATTTGCAAGGGCTCTTGTTTTGCATTTCTTTTTTTTGTACAGCAGGACATGGCATAAAACATCAGTGATTATGACTATTTTTTCCCCATGTACTTGGGAGGGAGATGGGAAGAGGCAGGAAAACAAACCCAGCAGGCAGACCATGAACCCCAAAGAGATTCCAAGAAGAGAAGGTTGCAAGAGGGTTTGCTGCGGTCCTTAGCAAGTTTAGGTAATTGCTGAAACATTTAGCCACCAGAAAAAGTGATTGAGCAATGGAAACCTTCCTCTTGTATATACAGACGTGGAGGATGCTGCACTGACTGAGTGCTTTTCATCCTTGAGGAAGGATTCGCTCCCTCCCTCCTTGGGGCTGAGTCATGCTGATGACAGTCTAATGAGTAAGTATTTACTCAACCCTGTAGACCACAAGCTGCCGGGAGAACGTCAGCTTGGCCTCAACTTCTGTGAAGCTTCATAAGGGCCGCTGAGCACAGCGAGAGGAGGGAGCCTTGGCATCCTCTTACCTGTGTGCTTCTCTTTGGTGCTACCCTCTTTTATTAATAACTTCTCCCCTATGCTGGGGTAATGTGAGGAGTGCCAGGGTCTCTGTACTTCTGTCTTCGGCTGTGTGGACTTTGGAGTTTGTGCTATTACTACTCTGTGCTTTGAGGATGCTGAGTTAGTGGTACTGTTGGCATGGCTCCACCAGCAGTCAAGTTTTCCTGGTTCTGCCAGTTCTTTGCAATTACTGAGATTCCCAAATGAGGTCCCACAGGAAAGGTTGCTACTGTTCTGTCATACTGAGCTGGTCATGTTTTAGTCTTTTTTTGCCTCGGGATAATTTTGCCCTAAACCTTGTTTGTTTACAAACGGGCCATGGGTGTCTCTATTCAATTGCCATTCTTAGGTATTAAACTGGGCAGATACAAATCTGAATTAAAAGGAGATGGTGGGATGGAGAGTGGCTCATACAGCAGTACTGGCTGCATACTGTGCTGACCAGTGTGAATAAGAAATTAAGTTAATTCTTCCTGAGCCCTCCTCCCCATCACCCACTGGTATATTCATGCCCGCTAAAGTGACATGATGCCATAATTATCTACTAGAATAATCAAAATATTATCTGAATATATAGCCTGTCTTGCTCCGATCCAGTGATGATAATTATTGTTAATGTTTATCTGTATTCATGTAGCATCATGAACCAGGACTCTACTATGCTGGATGCTTCACAAGCAGAGATCAAAAAATACAGTCTCTGCCCCAGAGAGCTTAAAATCTCAAGACGAGATGGACAAAAGCAGAAGGAAAAAGATAAGGAAGTAGACAGAAAAAGATAATACTGACAGTCTGTTAAGCAATAGATATGAAGCATTTCTGAAAAATGAAACTCGTATTTTTAACAGGTAATTTCAAATAAACTACCTGTTGTTTACACAGGACTCAAATAAAAACAAAGCAAGTGCTTTGTGCTCCCTCTTCTGGCTCTGTTGTGTGCAGTACAGTAGTAAAGCATGTTCCCTGAAGAGACCTGCTAGTGTTACTCATGTGACCAACACACCAAGCATGAAAGTAAAGGAAAGAAAATATAGCTTGCTTTGAAAGCATACAAGAGCACTTAAAAATAATATTATTCAGACTGTCTAAATAGGATAAGAAACAGTGCATAATGTTAAATTCATACATATCTTTTCTGTGTTATCTTTTTTGGAAATGTATAAATAAAACTTCATTGGAGCTTTGACTTAAAAGATAAAAGTCTTTAGTGTGAAGTAAATTTATTTTTGAAGGGAAGCAGTGTGTAGAGGAGTACAGTATTTTTCTGAGGCAGCTAAAATTCTGTTGGATGTGTGCTAAACCAGAGAGCGGTGGGCCTAGATTCTGCCTTTATCACATTGCAAATCAAACAAAATAAGTGTGAACTCGCTGTGAAGTTGGGGTGGGTAAGTGAAAATCAGAAGAGCCATACATATGTTGTAAAAAAGACAAAAGGTAAAATCCAGACTCCTCTAAGTCAGAAGTTTTGCCTCTGGCTTTGAATGGGCAGGGAACTGCCCTCAAAGGTGGAGGTGTTTTCCACTGCAGCCTGTGAGAGCAAAGTACTACAGGAGCTGGTATGCTAAGGAAGCTTCTTGTTGCTGGATTAGCTCTCTAAAACTGATGGAGTTTGTTGTGTTAGCATGTGGTTCTGCTATCTCAAACTCTTTTGACCTCTAGAGAAATACAGGAATGGTGAGCTGGTGCTGAGCTCTTTTATGTAATTCACTGCAGCGAGTAAAATTAGTAATTTTTTCATGTTCTCATTTGATTCCCTAGGGTGTTGTTGCTGATACTTCTCCACAGACAGTAGCATCTTCATCACAGGAAGCCAGTGGTCAACAGCAACAGATGACAGTGGAAACATCCAGTGAACATGCGCCTGCGTATTCTTACCAACAGTCTAAGTAAGTAGGCATACACTTTGTAACCGGAAGATTTTTGTTTCTTGATTATAGCGGGCCAAATTCTACTCCCCATTTCAGCAATATGAATTCTGAGTAGCTTCGTTAAGTTCAGATGAATTCTGGATATATAGCAGTGTAATTAGCAAAAGGTTTTGGCTGACGGCCTCACCTTTGCAAAATGTCCTTGAGTTCATGCCTGCAAAGATTTGATCTCTAACTGTCTGCTGCTTTTGTGGACTCAGAAGGATCTCAACAACTGTGTTAACAATCATCACGCTAGGCTAAAGCAGCATCTGGCATCAGAGGTTAAAAAGAGGGCTTAAATTTTGCAGTGGTGAAAGTATTGGCACAGTACACATGTAAAGGCTCCTTTCTCAAAGTGTAGCTAATGAAGCACTATAAATTGCCCCAAGTTGGTATTTGTAACTATGTAAAACTGGTGCCATGCAGACACTGAGTGGGCAGGAACTGGAAACGGAAGAAGGGATAAGAAAGGGATGGAGAGAAGCACTGCTCTGTCTTTCCCCTGTCCTCTGCTCCCTTTCTTTGCTTCCTGTGGAATGCCTTGGAAAATTCAACATTTATACACTGACAGCTGGATCTAGAACTCCTAAACAGTCCCTTCATCTTCAGAATAGTCCTCAAAACATTCCTCTCTGCGACGTTAAAACTAGTCCTCACAAAGGGAAGGTTACTTAGTGACAGGGTACTCATTGGGACTGATCAATGTTGGACAGATTCTAGGAAGGAGCCCAAACCCAATCCTTTATTAATACACGTATATTGAACACCCACATCACTGTGAAAAGAGAATTACACATTTTTTATCTTGGGGAAGGAAGCAGACAAATAGCCAGACAAGAAATATGTTAGATGTGTCAGTCAATGCATGATGACATAGTAGTTATAGAGGCATAAGATACGTGCTGGTATAGGAAAGATTAGAATTATACCAATCTGTCAATTGCTATACTTCATCTTTGACCTCTGGAAGTGGAAGATGCATTTATTTGTCTAACATATGAGTAACAAATGGTTTCAGATCACACAATGTCCCTTTTTGACCGCCATAAAACGTAAGACCTCACTATTTATTGTATCATGCCAATATTTGTCTATATGTACATATTACAAAAGCAATTGATCACAAGCTTTTTGTTGATGCACCCAACTGGAGCCACAGTCTATGCATGTGTATCCCTTCTAGGTATCATTCTCTCTAGCACCTGTAAGTAAATGGTGGCAAAATACTTACAGAATATAATGGGCAAAGAGAGAAATATATGTGACCATCCCATCCCATTGGCTTGTTTTGATGACTCTGTTCTGTAGGGGTTTGATCTGACCATTCCTGTGTTCCAGTTCCCTTTTGCTTAAGTCTCAAAGCAGAAGGACTTAGGCTCAGAAACACTCATAAAGTAGCTGTGATCAGCGGATTCTGGCATTTTTCCCACATAGGAGGAAACTACATTGCAATTCTTTATTGAAATTGGTGCTGTGTTTCTTGCCAGTGTGGTGAATTCCCACCTTCTCTGAGAATGAGATCCCTCATCTTTCCTTGTCAGCTACTGCCTTTTTGCAATGATGGATACACTTCTAATGGCACTGGCATTTATATTCAGAGGAATTGCTTTCTTTTTTAATCACACAGGCAGATCCACTACGGATTTTTTATTATGATTATTTTCAGTATTTTTTTCTGAAATGTGCCCTCTATTTATATCTGCCAGTTGTGGACAGAAATGCAAAGTGTGGGAAGCTGTAGAAACAAACCAAAATATACACAATCTCTGTCTTAAAAAAAGAACTTCTGCCGGAATATCTCAGTAACCTTTAATATAAAACCAAGTGAAGTTATTTTGTAATTAAAATATAGTTTTATTAATCTGCTCTTCAAAGGGTGTATTTATTAATAGCAAGCATCATGCCCAATATACAACAGCTGTTTTCAAAGCGAGATGAGAGGAAGTAATTAACATGACCAGACAATGATTTTGTCAGATATAGGCAAAGGCAGACACTATAAAATTATTTCATAGGAGCTGACCAGTCAGGAGAAAAGTTATAAGAGTGTATTTCATTATATTTCTTTTCCTTGCAACAATCATGAAATTGCAGACAACAAAGGAGAGGCAATGTACTCAGAATGAACTGGGTGGTATAAGGACTGTACTCTCTTTGTAAGTAAAAATAAACCACAAGACTTAAAATTTGAGTTCCACTTTTTAAATCAGCATACATGTTCTTTATTTAATATTCTGGCTGCTGTACTTGAGGATCGCACCTCTAGATGTTCAGAAATGATAACTTCATGTCAAAACCTGGCTACCTATTGTGTAGCAATGTAGGAGAAACAGCCCTTGGTTTCTGAGCAGAGGACTCAACTCTATGAGGAAATCACCTTAATTATTTTAGACCCATACTCCCTTTTTTCCTTGTAAATCTTTAATTTTGCACATAAAAGTGTGAAATTTATGAAGTGCAGATAAATGGAGATCCTTCCCCCTGAAAAGTGTAGTCTGTTACCTCTAAGCAAAACTCTGCTGGACAACATACTCTGATTTTAAATGCAGAAAGAATTACATTTTTCTGGAGCCTTTTGTGGGCAAACTCAATGCCAGGTTAGATTAGAGAGTGTGTGCTGTGACCCTTCGGTGGAACTGGTCTTTCATACATATGGTGACCACTCGAGCCAGAGGGGCAGTAAAACTGAACAAGGTGAGCATTCAGCTTGAGTACTCCTACCAGAAGTTATGCATAGAAAACCCAAGAAAATAATTAATTCTTGCTTTCCACATAAATCTGTTGTTACATTCAAAATATTAATTTTCAGGCTTCATGCAATGAAAAAGTCCTTTGGTAAATTTAATACTTAAAATTGCAGTTAGTTTTATGTTTACCATCCCAGAGAAATAGTTCTGTGGCAAATGTTATGTCATCAACATTCTTCACAATTTAACTCCTAATATTAAAATGAATTTTAAACTAAGCAAGGCACATGCGTTAATGCTTGCAAAAGGAAAGGTGCTGGATATTCTTGTGTTGAACTTCATCTGGAAAAGGATTTTTTCCATGCAAGTTTTGAGGACTGTAGGAAAAGCAATAGCTAACCCTTACTGATAGCCCTAGACATGAAAACAGCGTTTTTATGTAGGTTCTGCATCTCCCCAAAGACCTCATATAGTCTTGCTAAGGTAAGTTTGATGTGACATATCTTTAAATGATATGAAACCTCAAAAATACAAAATGAGAGTTATCTTCTCTAAGGAAAAGGTTGATAGTTTAGGTTATTCTCTGTGCTAAATGTAAAAAGATTTGACACTATATGATCAAAAATTATATTTTTCTAATTAATATTATCTTGAATGTTTCTACTAAGTTAGCCATAACTGGCTCATTAAGCAGACTGCTCCACAGTCTAACTGCTCTTGCCATCAGAAAATGTTTTAGCAAATTGGATGTATCCTTTTATTGTAATTTTATCCTTAGTTTTATTATTAGTATCCAAAATAAAGAGTGCCACTTATTATTATGAAAATATTCGCTCTCTTATCGTATTACTCTTGAAATATTTACACAGTGTTAAGCCACGTATTCATCTCATTTCAGTGTAGGTAGACTGCCCATTAAGCATAGCATTAACAAGAGTAAATTCATCTGCTTAGGATGTGTTAACATCCCAAAAGCAGGAGTTCCCTATTTCTGCCTGACTATTTTCAGCTTAGTGGTTGTATCATATTTAAACAGCTGCAAATTTAGTTTAGCTTGGATAACTTTTAAAGGGAATTGGGTGGGAAAAAAAGGAGAGGAGCCTAATTTAAAGTTGTTTTGACTTAATGACCACTTTAATTCAATTGTTTTTACAGACAATAAACAGGACTGAAGAATGTCGGTCTGAAATCTTTGCCTTGAATGGAGAAACTTCACTGAACAAGAAGTTGGCTTCCAGTTTGCACAGGCGTCAAATGAATGCTTTTTTTTTCTACCTTTCCCAACGAAAACAAAACAGTGTTTTTATGTGCTGTGCAAATGGTTCCGTCATGTAGTCTGACAATTTTATTTTTGCTATATATATATTTTTTTTTTTAACTAAAGGAAAAACCCAGAGGAAAAACACTGGGTTGACATTTCATCTGGACGAACATTTGAATTCAGAATTTACCTGGAGGTGTAGCTAGATTTTTTTTTTTTTTAACAGAAAAACTGATGATGTCAAGAGGGAGCAAGTTGCGATGAAAAACCAATTGTCTTCCTCAAAAATTAAGCTACTCTTTTTCTCTCATTTTATTTTTCTTCTTGTTTTAAATCTAGAGTGTTTTTTGGTTTTTTGTTTTTGTTTTTTTAAAGAAATGTTTAGGTAAGGTTTATCTTGAATCTTAATTGCCTTAATTTTAAGGACGTCAAAGGCTCTCAAGGCAAGCTGTCAACGTCTTGTTAGAAAACCCGAGAATGAATTGAAACTGCTCACACCGGTGCTGGTGCAGAAGTTTAATAGACTGAGTTTTTGGGGTGAACAAAAAATAAACTGTACAGTTTAAAAGAAAATGATTTTCTTCTTTTGAAGAAAAATTGATGATAAAGGAACTGTGGCAACTGAAAGGATTGGAAAAATGCTGGGACTTTTATGAACTTTGTCTTAAGTGTTGACAGAAAAAAATTCTAGAAGGCTAAAGCATTTTACAGTAAAGTTATTGAATTGAGAAAAAAACTTGCTGCATTATAGAGAATGCAGGGTTTTTTTCTTGCAGAATGCAGATTTTTTTATTTACAAAGCGTGATCGCTAGCAAAAGCATTAGTGCTTTTTATCTGCAGTCTTTTTTATGAGCTTTAAGAAGTTTTTAGTCTGCTTTGCTTGTCACATTGCAAAAACCTAGCTTAAGAGCATTAAAAAAAACCTTAAGTAGATAGGAGCTTATGGTCAAAAAAGTGCAAAAAAAGCAATAGATAGAAGAAATTGTTGACAATTTCTGTAGTCTTTCCTAGTTGTGAACAAATGCAGCCTATGGATGGCCTATTTTATACCAAAGATGAAGTGACACCCTAACGCAGTCCAGAAGATAGAGGTTTTTTTCTTTTTTTATCTTTATTTGACCTACATGGCCGGACCAGTTCTTACTTTCTTGTTTGTTTAAACTATCTTCCACTGGTGTTTTACATACTGCATATGTTTATAGTGGAAATTTTGGAATAGTTGGTGTTAGAAGCTTGTTGATGGTGTGCTTTGGAGAACATCCCAAAGCAAGGGGGAGTGGGTTACCAACTAATCTGTCCAGGTGGACTTTAATTTTGATGAGTTTTTCTGTTAAATTGCCTGATCTTTGGTATTTCTACTGAAACAACAGTCTTCCTTCTGAATTCCAACATACCGCAGATTCATTTCTTCACCTCAGTCTTTGTCATCGTCCAGCATGCATAGCCACCTTAATTCTGCGTTTGTTTTTCAGTGATGCATTTGAATTGCCAGATAGATGCAAGAGAAAGCAAACCTGATCTTTGTTCTCACTTTAGCTCTCCCATACAAGCAGAAATGTTGAAAATGACTTAGTATTGTCATGCAGGCAGGAAGTCAAAAATTATTCTTCTCTGCTATGATCTCTGTTGTCTTAATATGTGGGCTGACAATCACTAATTAATATGATTAGGCAAAAAAAGGACACTAACTAAATTGAATCCACTGAAACCTGTTTTAGGAATAACAGTTATTTTCCATAGAGAAATCTTGATTATGGCCCTTACTTTTTCCAAACAAACAAACAAAAAAGGTGAGAAGCAAGTCAAAAGATGATTTTTTTCCTTAAGGAGGCAGAAGAGAAGCAGCACTTAAATATATACATACACATAGATCTATATGTAAAAATTAAACCAAACATTTTTAAACTTTCCTCCATCCAGAAGAGAGGGGAAGCTTCATCACATTTATTGTGGTGCATTAGAGACAGGGTATCCATTAAAAGTAATGAAATTAAAACATATATATTTGATCAATCTGATTCAGCTGCCCAATTCTAAAGAGACTTGTGTTTCCCTAACCTGACTTTTTTGGGGAAAAGAACACAATTATTTTTTTAAATTGATAAAACAAGATCATATTTTTTAACATAGTGTGTGGGGGGAGGGGGTTTCCCAAGTAAATGGCTGCTAGATATGCAACATAGAAAAGAGAGAAATGGGAGTTCACGTGGTTCTTCACCATAGGAAGAGGGCCTGATTTTCAGAAGTGGTAAAACTTCTTCTTTCTCCAGAGTAGTTGTTGATATTCAACACTTCTGAAAACCAGATGATGCCAAAATAAAAGAAGAACAACATCCACATGTTTTTGATTCAGAAAAAAAAAAAAAAAAAAAAAGAAAAATCTGTTTCACATGCTGTCTCATTACTTGTTGCTTTTTGAGAGTGGAACTTGAATTTTGTCCTTAGATAAAGGCTCCCTCTTTCTTTGGAGGGCATATGGGGGAAAAAAAATTGAGCTAGCCTTATTTTCTTCCTTTCTACACGTACTCTCTTTCTGTCTGTCTCTGAATTCTTTGTACAAATAGAGATAACCCCGGGCACAAGTCAGTTAAATATTAAATAAACACATTTGTTTCTGTGTTCGTTCTAATGTGACACACAAAAAGTCTCATTTACTATCAACAATGAGGCTACAAGGTAGCTACCATGTGGCTGATGAATATGCTGAGGTACCTTCTTGTTTCTATTCAGAACTCTGCTGCTTTATTTATACATTCAGAAACATTTTTCTTATTTTTTTCAGCAAACAAAGTTAAACAATCTCAGTGTTTTTTTATTAAGCCAGGCAGGCAACGTGATACCACGATGCCTGTCACTTTAAAGTGTTTCAAGTGCATTCTGTATTAGAATTGTTCCCTTTTTTTTCCATGCCATAATGTTCAACAGTGGTTGAAATCAAAAGAAACAAAGCAAAGAAGTAGAGGAAGAAGAGAAAATGGATCCCTTAAATACAATTGATCATCTTATTGATCCCCAAAAAAGCAATGAACTGGTACTTGACAGTCTATGAGTATAAACAATGTGAGCCTTGAGTATAAACAGTCATAGATCATAAGGTAAGAAAAAAACTTATTTGGAACATACAAAATGCTCAGAAACTTAAAAGTAAAAGTTAAAGATGAGGTAAAAGAGAACAGTGGAAGAGCAACACACTTGCTGCATGGGTGTTGTCACAGGACAGGAGTACTTGGTGGCCTCTGCAATCTAAAACTGGTTTTCTTTATGTTCTGACTCATAAGAATTTTTGGAAGGTTTATTGTTATTATTATCTGTTTGAGTTTCTGTTTTCCTTTTTTTTTTCTTTTTTGAAGACCTGAATTTGTAAAGTCAATATCTATGTCTGTCTTACCAATTTAGCTTTAAATATCGGGAGGGTTCCTGAAAGGTTGCAGAAACAACTCTAGAAGTCCAAGGCAATGGTGCCTGGCCCAGAGGCCTAGAAGTAACATCAAATCCATAAGCTGAACTGCGTATGTACTTTCCATCACACCTGAATTCTTGTAAATAGTCAAATCTGGATGTTCAGGTTTGGTATTTTTGTTTTTACCTTAAAAAATAAATACAGAAGGGGTGTCAGAAAAATATGAATTATGGCTAGAAAATTCTGAATACCTGGGCTTGTCACTTAACATTGGGAAAAAAAAAAACTATACAGTGGACCTGAAGAGAATACTATATTTGCAGGTGCTGACCCGAGTGTAGATCAGGGCACTGAACAGTCTCACTGTTCCCAGTGAGATTGCTGAGGGACTCTTCTTCCTATCTGGCTCTACTGCTGGTTTTGTAAGCACTTTTCACCTGTGACAGTCAGGCCTCAAATTGTGAATGTCCTCTTATTGCCTTCCAGTGAAACAGACTCTTGACACGTCCTTAGCTTGTGCTTACTTGTATAGTTCTGTTTACGAAGAGACTGCCTTGGTTGTGTTGGTCAAGAAATCCACTGTAATGCAGAATGAGGCATATTTGAGAGCAATTGCATCATGTTGTATCATCTTCTGCTATGGATGCATGCCCAACTGTGGAAGATAAAGGCTGGTGATTAGAGAAGTGAGGGCTTAAACTTTCAACGGGCAATGAGCTGAAGCATTCAAATGGATTTTTACTCAAGTAAAAATCAAATGAAGGATATTATTTATGTATGTATGTGTACCAAAACTCAGCAAATTTGAGGAAGCCTGCATTGTAATAAAGTTTATTTTTAATATGTCATAGTATTTGGATCTATATTATGTTGTTTATGGTACTGAAGGATGAGACTGATACTAAGTGTTTAAGAAATCACCATGCTTCATGATTTTAAGCTTGATGGTGCTCCTCATGCCACTTCATTTTAATGCTGAGGTTGACATGAGCAAAACAGGTTTAGGCAGACTCACTGAACTCCACCTATAGCAAGAGTCATGCTAAAGAGTGATAATGTGCTTAAAGTAATGAATCAATCCATTTTTAGTGATGAGACCAAATGTGGTAGTTGAAGATAGTAATGTTTGATACACACATGGTCAACATTTCCTTTCAAAACTTTATTTAACATGAAATTGGTCCGGATATAAAAGAAGTGCCCTAGGGTAAGGGATTTTCCTGGTCTTTCTCGGTAGCCCACATGAACTAAGAAAACAGTCATGGTGTGATGGAAATGCAAAACAGAAAACAACAAAAATGCTGACATTTGGTGTATTACTCTTTTCTGTTTAATGACAATTGACACTAGTAATGAAGATTCCTTTCATTTCTAATATGCATACACACAATCATGCACGCACACTTTCTCAGAAGGAGGGCTGAGTGAGCAGCAGACTCCTCCTCTCCCTCAGTGGAACAGATTTCCGGAATCTCAGCAAGCAGCAAAGATGCAGTGTAAGGAGAGTTATTTTCCCCTCAAAAAGAGCACCAACTTTTTCTATATTGCTCCTGTCACCCAAATAGGCTAGAGTGCTGTATGTACCCCAGAGATTTATTCACCTTTGTGCCTCAAAGCAGGCAGAAGAGACCCTTTCTTCTCCCCTTTATAAACATGCTCTTTGTTAAAATTAAACAGAAAATTATGAGAGAAAAGCTGTAAAAAAATAAATCCCAGTGTTGGTTTAGCTTTCCATGATAAGAAACATTCTTGTGTTTACTTCAGTTGTTCAGTTCAGTTCTTAATTCCCCAACAGTGACAGCTGAGTTCTCTCACCTTAATAAAAATGTGTAATGAAGTGAAAAATGTCAGCCTTTGACAGGTTCACAAATCCATTTTTCCTTGTAGGGCCAAAGCCTGCAAGGTGTAAGCACCTTCCAAGATCTGGATCTGTTGTATATGCCCAACATTAATTTTCTGCCTTTAAGTGTCTTTCTCTTGGATAATAATTTTATGAATTTGGTGAAATTTACACTCAGTTATATTTTTTAAAGCCCAAAAATACAGCCTAGAGAAGAGAACATGATGTTTATGTAACTAAAGTATTATTAAATATGCTGTATTCCAGAGTGGAAGAAAATTCTACTATCTTTTAGAGGCAAAACAATTTTATGTAAAACCAGGAAACGTACAGAATTCATATAGGAATTTTTGATTGTTTTCCTTTTTAAAGGAGAATGAACAGATTCTGTCTGTAAGAAAAATCAAAGCAGCTTTGAAAGCAGATGAACTTCCTATCAAGAAAACATGCTTCACACAAATGGGACAGAGGTTCTTTAAAGCCCTTACAGACCTCACTGTAGCCAAAATGTAGAATACAGAACCTCTGTGATACATTAAATTATGAGTTTTATTTATATGGGCATCTGTGTGCTGATGTCTCCGAATGTCTTTGAAAGATCTGTACTGCTATGATTTTTTTTTTTTTATGTTTTCCATTTGTACCACAATCCTAAATAGCTGCCATTTTCCCACTCCTGGGGCTTTCTGTAGATCAGTGGATGTTAGGTTTAAACTTCTGTTTTCTTTGATGAAGCTTTCAATAAAAAAATAAAGAAAGAAAAGAGCTGGGTGACTCTGTGTTCTTGTGGCATCTTTCTGCAGAGGCTTCCCAAGGCCGTGGCTCTTGTGCTGAGCACAGAGGGAGCGGAGAGGCTTTGCAGCAAAGTCTGCCTCCTCCGCGTCTTCACCAAGTGGAAGGAGAGAATCGGAGAGACAGGACGGCTCTGTTGCCCTGTCAGCAGCACAACCACCCCCGTGTTAGGAGGTGAAATACAGGAGAAAGTTTTTCTCACACCAAGACTGAGCGTTTAATGCTAACAGGTATCTGCCGTCCAGGCTCTCAGCTGTACACCTGCTAGAACATTGCCTCTGTTTCTGAGGGGTATTTTAAATAGTGACTTCAGGGCAAAAGTTGCCACATGGAAGACAGAAAATCTTTATTTACAGAATAAGTACAGTCTAAGCAGTGGTAGTGCAAGCCATACTTCATCTTGAAAGGGAACTGGAAAGTAAGTTGCGTCCTCGGCCACATCTCACAGGGAACAAGGAAGCTATTTGGCATACTCCCCCATGGCTGCTTCAGTCAGCAGCTCTCCTGTTGCCATGTGCATTTCTCCCCATGAGGGCCATTTCTGTGACACAGGCGAGGGTGGGCTGGAAGTGTCCAGTAACTCTCCTCCCCAGCCAAGGAGCTTTATTCACAGGTTGGAAATCATTGAGTTCTCCTTTTTACCTACCGGGAATGTGGCTGTCTCCTTCGGCACTAAACATGTTTTGTGGGCTTGCCTGCATGCTTGCTTTTTCATTCTTTCTGCCCAATGAAATGTCCATGGGTGAGCTTCTCAATCCCTTCAGCCCAATCAGGAAAGCCCAAAGAAATCTTTAGAAGACTGAGGGAGGAGGAAGCATGTGAGAGGGTTTTTTTCAACTGCACCTATGCAGAAATGTCCATTGCTGCTGGCCATGATGATGGTGAGAGAAGGAGGAAGGCAGGAGGCTGAAGCTACAGCATGCCTGGCACTCTGAGTGGTATCTGAGGAGCCTGGGGAGAGCAGCAGAAGGTGGGACACTTTGTCCCACCAACACAGGTGGTGCCAAGGTGGTTTATAGCTGATGCTCTGGCATCAGGTTCAGCTTTGTCACTTCCAGGATTGCTCCGTTTCCAAGATCATTCCACTTTGAATTCTACTAACGAGGATATCCCTAACAATTGTGGTGCTAGTGGTTTGGGTTTTATTGGCTGTCCGTGTGCATACAGAACCAGGCTGGGGGGGAGGGGGTGCATCATCTTCCACAGAAGTGCAGGTAAGAAGGCTTTCTCCTCTCATCCTCTCAGTCCCACCATCAGTGTCAAAAAAAAAAAGTTAATTGGTAAATGATATGATCGTGTTTAACACTAAGTCCACTATCTGTACTATAGAATTAAAATAACAAGGACAAATGGGCCTTTGTAATGTGTGATGTATGTTGCTTCCAGATGGAGACAGTTGTGTTTATCAGTAGTCTGCATCTGGAATGGAAGTCCATGACTTCCATGTGGAGAAAGCCATGTGCTCTGATTGTCACTCCCTGAGCTTTCAGGCAGAGGGGGAGAAAAAACCAAAACAACAGCTGGTGTAGAATAAACTGAGGATAATTCCACACTTACCAGGTTTAAATACATGTTATTTGTATCATTTTGGGTGACCAGAGATTGCAAATGAAGAGCAAGGTCTCAATGTGCCGAAAACGATCAGCAAACACAGAAGCAAAGGTTCAGGAGCAGACAGGACTGCAGCAGAAGTTACTGAAAGTGGCAAACAAACCAAGATACAAACCTAAGTGTCTGACTGTTGGTAAACTTGCTGTAGCTCTTCTCTGTGCCTCGGCTCCTTGCCCCATTCTTGTCAGTCTGGTCTTCAGGAGAAGACTCTATGCTATGCAAAAGTCTCCATTTGACTTAGCGGAGCACAAACCACAGTGATAATTAATGGCCAGCAGAAGTGATCCTGAGGCTGCACGCAACAGGGGATAATTTTGCCAGGCAAATAGCAAGCCTGACTTGTTGGGAGCGTGCTGCCCAGCACATCCAGACAGGCAGGCTGCAACAGCCCACTGCTGCATGCAAGGCAGTCGTGTTGAGGGGAAGCAGGCAGGAGACGTGCAGCTCTCCACTTAAGCCCTCCCAGAGCTTGTCAGTTCAGGGAAACACAGACATGGTCAGCAAGGTTTGTTTGCCAGTTACAATGTTCCTGAAAAAATCCACTTTGGGGGAAAGATGCTGTGACCAAGCCACTTCCTTCCTGTAAAAATTTGTACATATAAACCTCTGCCAAAGGCATGCTCACTTTTATCTGCTTGCTTTGCACTGGTACATCACTGAACTTATTTGGAGGGACATAAATGATAACTAAATAATCTACTGGATATGTGCACCACTTTAAGTGGAGGAACTGAAAGTTGATATAGTTAAAATGATGTAGCTGTTTTTTAAAGTTGAACGGGCTTGCGCTTATAGTGTGGCTAGCTGAGGGCCCTAAGCTCTGCTGCATTGAAATACTGCTGAAAAATAGAAGTGTCTGAAAAAAAGATAGAAAGCATGATTTACACCTATTATTTGACTTATTTCGCCATTTGTTACCAGTCAATATATTCTCTGTCTTGCGTGGAATTCAGCCATTGATACACAGCCAACTGAAAATTGTGCAAGCTCCTTGAAGATCATTCCTGTGGGATCTAATCCCACGTTTTGCCCTCAGAGATCATTTCCTCCTTATTAACAGTTGTGTTACACCAGACAGCAGCCCACTAGGATGCTCTTTTCCTCAGGCAGAGCAACTTCTACCCAGCGCCAATCTCATATGAAATACTCTGTAGTGGAACTCAGGCTCCTCTGAGCTTTCCACACATGATCTGATTATTTTCTAGTTAATCTTAGTGACATGCAAAGGAGATGCTTGGCCACCATTGAATCCCTTGTTAGTACAGAGGAGGAGGCAGAAGCAGAGGAGTAGGCAGATCTCATCAGTTGATACCAAGATGCAGCAATCATCAGCTAGAGAAAAGAAAGGAAGAAGCTGTTTGTCTGAGGAAAGGAAAGCAATAGAGAAATCGGAGTTCTTTAAAACTTCCCTCACTCTCTCTTTCTCTTGCTTGGGAGGCATGCACAGCCAGCCAACAGAATTAAAATTGTGGATGTGCGTTCTCAGGTGCAGTATGCAGCCATTGGCATAGCTAAACATACGTGTGTCTTCCTGTTCATAGCCACTCGAACACTCACCTGAGCCTTAACGTCCACTGCACAGTGAACAGAACTAAGCCAGCCATCCGGGGAAGTGGAGATCTGATCCAATGCTTCCTTTCTGCGTTTGTGCTGCAAGTTCCAGCAGTGAACAGTCGCCAGTGAACAAGCACCCCAGCAGTCTGGCTTTCTTGCTGTAGAGGTGAGTCTTCGAGAGGCCCAGAAAGTTGCCACTTAAAAAAAAAAAAAAAATTGTTTCATTTTTGCAGTGTCTCTTCCCTGTTTCTCAACTGTGTCTCTTCAGTATTATGTCCTTTGCATGCTTCCAAATGAGCAAATAAATATTTGTTAGAGTAATACACAGAGGCCCCAGCCTCCACTGGGTACCGTGCAAACACAGAAAAAAGACACATTCTGCTAGGCTTATGAGGTGAAGGAAAAATGATCCACTTAATCCATTAAGTGATTCATATTTCTGCTAGGCCCTCAGACACAGCTGAGTACAGTGGGCTTCAGCGTTACTGGTTACTTTTCACAGCAATAGCTGGCTATAGCACAGTTCGAGGACTGCTTTCCAAAATCCATTTCCCTTTTCACATATTGATTGTACTGAGGGCTTTTGGATGTAAACAGCTGTTTGCAGATGACAGGTTTTGGAGAATATCCAATTCTTTTTTTTCCAGAAGAAAACATGCTCAGAAGAAACATCTACTGCTGTTTAGAAAAACATAGTTACCCAGTAGTTTCAGTTGGTGAAAGTGCTGCCACCAAAATCATCTTGAGATGTATGATTCACCCCTGTGCAGACCCATGTGGCTTGGATGAGATATTTCTTCAATCCAAAAAACTTATGTTGGACCCCTGACTGACCTTGAAATCGTGCTAAAGCTTTGAGCTTGCTCTGACTAGTGATGAATGTTGTTTATAGCAATGACTGAGATAGATAGGATACTCATGGCAGGGTTGTTTCTACTACGCAAGACAACTGAATTGTCTTTGTAGAAGAGGGCCTCACCTAAACATAACCTAAATGGGAACCTTTTTTCTTTAAGGACTTATGGAGAGCTACCCATAAAACTGTCCCTTCTTTTGTCTTACTTTTGCATTGGGGGCAGGGGTTGCATTGGAGGTGTTTTCTGCAAATGACATTTTCTCCTTGCTTTCCCTTTGAACACGACCCTTTCAGTGCTCACTGCATATTGGCAACAGTGTCTGTGCTCCTAATGAGGAATCTGCCCCTGCACAGAGGCACGAGAGGCCCTGGACAAAGAAGGTTTCCTTCCACATCAAGGACTTCCTTGGGCTGCAACAATAGTCCTTCCATTTGCCAGCCCTGGCTGCGTAAAACACGTTTATTATTGTAATATGTTTCAGGTCATGTAGCCAGCTCCTCCTGACAGAAAGTACGAGAGAACAAGTCTTCTCTGTCCCCTCTCCATCAGAAAAAAAAAGGTGTCAGAAACTTCCTCCAGCTGTGGTGACCCAGGATCAGGGAATTGCAAAAGCAAAAACCTCTGCTCTCCAGCTAAATTCCAGTTTATTTTATTATAACTTCCTTCTTCTCCCACTTCACTTCCAGCTTACTTATCTGTCCCATCCACATGTTGCATCCTGTCTGGCATGCAGAGTGTTGAGTTTTCTGAGGTGATTTCCATTACTTGCCTACACAGCACCTAGGAGAAACCTTCAAAAAGTACCCAAGGCATGAGCGCCAGGCTATAACCACACTGGATTCTCTGCTGGGACTTCTTTGGTTATTTCTTCCCAAAACATATTATTTTTTATTAGGCTTGGAAAGAATTCTCGTTAAAAAATAGGGATTTGAGCATCAAAGCTCACTGTGGTAATGTAGACTGTTAACCTGAGAGAAGTAGTTCATCTGCTGAGTAGGAGTATTGAAGGCTGTAGCTAATTGGACAAAAAGGGGCAAAAATAGACAAACTACCCCAAAAGAAGAGGCAGGAAACGACCTTTCCTAACTCAGAAGAGTCTTTGCAGGCTGGTGAGGCTCTGCCCCATTTTGCCTCTCATTGGAGGCAGCTACAGTTTAGGAAGGTTGACATAGACAGAGCATGAGCTGCCCTGGTGAATGAATTAGCAAATAATTTTGATTAATGCTACGCGCAGATAAAAGGGAAAGAACTGAAGCAGGATGGATGGCTGAGGTGCACGCAGGCTGTGAGGGAACAAGGAAACTTGAATGTCAGATAGCAGGACATCAACACCTGGCCCAGAAAATTGTCTCCTCCTCAATGTGGCACAGACAAGCACTCACTTTATCAGTAACAAGTGCTCAGAAACACGGGATGAAAAATTTTATAGCAGGATTACTTTTCCCAGGAGTCATACCTGCAATGACCCAAAATAAATTATTTACAAAATAAAGTCCCAGTCCCTTTCCTCCCTCAGCTACTCATTGCCTGCACCACCACCACCCCCCAGCACACACAGCCAGACATTTCATAAGCACAGCTACACCTGACTATAGACATTAGTAGAAAGGCAGTGAGAGAGACTGCTGTAGCCCTGAGTATTTCAGACTTGTTTCTCTTTACTTCCTTGGTATCATTCATATTTTAGGTTGTTGATTTTCTTTTCCAAGAAAGACGACAGAGAGGTAACAATTTAAAATAATAAAGCTACAAAAGAAAGCAAAACAGAACCATAAATTGAATTACTGTAGAACTGCACCCTAAAATGGCTTACTTCCTAAATTAAAAAATAATAAGAAAAAAACAATTATACATTCTTTAAGAATCACACTTGTGTGATAAGTTTGTTTGCAGACTAAGGTAGTGACCAGAGGCAAGAAAGATGGCTGCTTTCAATCCTCTGCAAAGTTCTGCTTGCCTCTGCCCATTTATAAAATGCCATTTAAGAAAGGCATTGTGCTGTGGATGTCAATGTATGTACATGTATATAAAAAGACCCATGATAATTTTATGCAACAGGGACTCTATGTAGCATTATCTTCAACTTTCTTTAAACCATAACCCATCCTCAGAATTCGAATGAAAAAGCAAACCACAGCCAACAACCTGTTTCTTTTTTCCTACAACACTTTCAGTAATAAAAACTGCTTGGTAGCAAGGCATATGTGTAAAATGTGCCTGTACATTTGATGTGCCTCACTGCATGCCAGTGCGGACTTGGGCTTTTTTTGCCCTCATTTTTAATGGCTGCAGGTGCCATTTGGTGCACCAGACACAGCAGAGAGATTTGATCTATGGAGAATAAGAAGTATGCGAGTTCAAGTCTCTACACAGGAAAAATGATCTCTGGGCAAAGGTCAGAGAAAGACCTAAGTAGGGGAATCTTTTCACCATAATGAGCAACAAAAAACTTCTCAGTCCTCTCCCATAGCTTTACTTAAGAAGTGTCCAACCTTCCTTTCCTTGCAATAGACTTCATTACTCCTTTTGTCTGCACAGTAACCCCCTGCAGCACTGTCTCCACTTCCCACCAAATGCAGATCTATTCAAAATACTTGGTGTTCCTGTAGGTATTGAGCACTTAAAATGCAGAACGCCAGTAACAGCTGAGGGTGTGCTAGCAGATCTTGGTCCAGCGAGGCACAATTCCACCCATGGCAGCTGGCTGCTCTAGTAAAACTCTCCTGGGCTCATGAAATAACTGACATGAAAGTGATGTTTGGAGCAAGAAACGGAACTCATTTTTCAATTGACATTAAAGAGGAAATCATTTTAGTGTCAGTTGACACTGCCCAGGCTCATTTTCAGTAATTAAGGCTCAGAAAAAGCAATGGAAATACCTATGAGGTGTGTTAAGAATGAAGCCAGAAGCAACGTGTGAGAGGTGCCAGCTGAAGGAGTCTCTGCGCTGAACGCTACATGTAATGGGAAACCTTATGGAGTTCAACCACGGAGGGTACAAGAGCAGCCCAGAAGAATCAAGCATGGAGGAGCCTAGATTATGGCTTTGAGTACAGTGCAAGGACACAGGAAAGACAGACATGATTTCAGAAGTGTGATGCATGTAGTTGTGTAAGGTATTCTTGTGATTTTGAGGTACTGAGGAAAAAATGCTACTGTATATCCCCTCTTGCCTCAGCTTTGAAACACTTCTGATCCCATTCCTTCCCTCCCTGGTGGCTAATACAGCATCCATATGTGACTTGGTTTGCGTTTTGTTTTGTTTTCTTATTTTGTTCTCTTTCATGATATTAGATTTCACTTCTACATCCAGTTACAGGGTTTGGAGGTTTTCTTGAGAGTTTTGGTCTTACGTTTTCCATATTATATTTTGCAACATTATAACCACTTCAGAGATACATTCCATTGTGCACAAAATCACATGACATTCCTACATTTTTACAACCAAAAATCACCTAAAGAGGAGTCAGCTTGATGCATAGGATAAGCATATTTTTTTAATATGGAATTCCCAAATCCCTGAAGGATTTTTCTGCTATATCTCCCTGACTGTTCTTGAGGCCCCAGGTGGAATTACAGTGGTTCTCCTTTGTTAGCCCTAGGCAGAGGTAGATATCTAAACTTGCAAGGCAGATACTACCAAATCCCAAGGTGTATATTCTTTGCCGCTGATTGCCTAAATACTTTCCAGATTACCAGATGCTACCAGCCCCTGCTTTCCACACTCCAAGTTGGTGCCACTACCTATGAGCAGAGTTTATTGTTGAGTGAGGATGTGCAGCAGCACCCCAGAGAAAAGACTGCACTGCAACTGCAGGTGATAATGCTCCTTTGTCAACCTGCAAAGAAATCACTGAGGCTAAAAAAGCAACCCCCTTCCCTGCTCCCCCAAATTGTGACACTTTCCCATTTACTGTCAGCTTCTTCAGTCAGATGTCCGTTTGGGTGAGTGTTCATAAACAAATTGTCTTCAAATTACTTTTGCAAGGTTCTATGAGGAAATGAATCAGCTCCCTTGTTAAATTCCAAATCTATTTTATATTCTGGTTTTCTTATATCCACCAAGAGCCCGGTCCCCCTCCCATCATAGACAAAAGACAACATTCCCAAGAACTACAGAGGGAACAAGCATGTTCACAGTTTTGTAATGCATTTGTTTATCTGTTAAGATTCGCTTTTTATAAATCTTTGCTATTTTCCTGCTGTAACTCTTCATAGCAGAACATGCTGCTCTCTTATTTATTCTTGACAGTTCCTGTACAAATTTATGGTTCTGCATCAATAATAAGAGTCATTAATCATAGTAACAATGCACATCACAGGGTCTTGCAGGCATTCACCACTGAACTTGCTGAACCATCCTCCAAATGAACACACACACACACACACACACACACCCTCCCTCCAGTAATTATTTCTGGGCTTACACAGAAAACAAGGAGCTTGGTTAGAAAAACTGGGAGAAAAAAGATAATTTTCTCCCAATGGATTTGGCGCATGATGGGGGTGGGGAAGAATCTCAGTTACAGGAAGACAGAAAGGGGGAACTATAGTTATTGCAAAAGGGTTTCATTTCTGTAGTAAATGAAAGTTTGTTTTTGAACAACTCCTAGTCAGTTAAAACTACGGACAAAGATTTTGTTAAAAATGTACAAAAATTGTTCCCCAAAATAGCCATTGCTTTTGTTTAGCTTCCATTCTTCCAACAACTACATTAGCCAATAAGCACAACTTCCCTATATTCATTGTTTATTTACATAAAGCAAAGAAATAGCAGGAGGGAAGTAATCTAACAGATTAGAGCAATGGACAGTAAATCCAATTCTATACCCAGTAAAGTCAATAAGAATTATTCTGCTGAGTTCACTGGATACAAGAAGCAGCCTGTGATTCAGACATCATAATATAAGCAATGAGAAACAAAGGAACACGAGAGCAAAAAGCAAGAATTGCAGAAACAAGACAATGGCAGAAACAGAAGTCTTACATTTTAACTCCTTCCTTTTTTTTTTTTCTTTTTGAGTGAGTGAGTGAGCTTTGAGAACACATTTTGACAATGCTGAGTTTTGGAGGGCAAGCAATAAATTTAATTTGCTGGCTATAAAGGTGGTTTAACCACAACTCAAGTCCTAAAATCTTATCCAAGATTTTTCTCCCTCTATCAAGAAAAACTGCCATTGGATTAGGATGTTATCTCAGCAGGGACAGGATTATTATTCAGTCATATCACCTTTCTTCCCTACTGCCTTTCCATCTGCTTTGTTGAGAAGGTTTGATGGCTGTCAGGGAGGTGGATGGAGCCTTGTGAGTGCCTGAGAAGGAAGTGGGGAAGTGATAGAAAACCACTGAATGGGCAAAGAGTAAGGACAGCCTAGGGAAAGAAAGGGAAGGAAGACGAAGTGTAGGTAGCACATTTGCCTCAGCTGCAGAAGCTAATTATCAGCTGGTATATGGACATGTATTTGTGCTTGTTCACCTATGTACTTACAGTCTCTGCTTTCCAGAGTATTTTCTTTGAGAGACACAGAACCTTTGACAAACTTTCCAGCCTTTTTTGAAATATCCCTGATCATTATTTAATTAACTGACTTATTTCAGGATCTTAATCTGAAAATAAGAAAGCTGACATAGGTCAAGCTACCTCTAAAAGAATATGAACAAGACATAATGTCACCACTCTTACTGATGAACAGTCCAACTTTGGTTTTGTTTCTCTACAACACTCTGGTTTTGCTGCCTTTATTTCTGCCATGGAAGCTTTAACAATGTCATGACTGATCCTTAGCCCTCAGTGTAACTGTAAATACACAGTTACAAGTATATGGTAACTCTGTATAAAAGAATATTCCCAAATTACCAAATTCTGCATAACCTAGTGAAGAATTAGACCTTACACTTATGGGGCAGACTCCCTCAGGCCTTGGTCTGTTCTGATGTGAGCGCTGCCCTTGAAGGTAAAAGCTTTCTCTTAGAAAGTAACTAGTCCGTTTATACTTTTTTTTCTTCAAAAACTAAAGGGAATTTTGAGAAAGCCGGCCCCAATTCTTCAAATAAAACATGAAGACTGCCTTCCTCTGCCTGTATGGCAAGCATTACTCCCAAGTAATCTTTAAAATAAATGATTGCTTATTATTGTCTTGAAGCCCATTTCTATCCCAAGAACTGCATCTAGTGAGAGAAATGGAGACAACTCATGCCAGATGAAGTTGATGGGGCATCGGAAAAAAATAATTGAGCTTGTATTCATGTAAATATTCGCTCATTGTAAAAAGGTTCACTATGAGATGCAGACATTGAAGACATTGAAGATGTTTGCTGTTCCAGTAAATCTGCAAGACTCCAACCCATCTACCTCAGACAGAATCAGGGATGGAGACAGTTAGAAATGTCAGGGAGTCTTTATATTTTTCTATAACCCATTTAAGCTTTTTGTGGTTTTAAAAGCTCATCAGTGACTGCTGATCCATATCAATGAGTGTGACAGTCTGGGACAGTCAAGGTAAGAAGCTTTAGGTTTTGAGACAGACTGGAACTGATTGTTTTTTGATGAACACTGCAGCTTCTATAAATCATATGGATCAGACCTTCCTTCTTTGGGGGTTTTATTCATTCACCTGCACTTGTATTTTTTAACATACCAGTAGAGCTGCTGCTGACTTCTTTCCACCAGATGGCACCACAGACTGTAATCCATAGCCACTATCTATGTGCGTGTGTATACATATTTGTATAAACATATGTGCATATGAACATAGGTGTAGGCACGTATTTGTTGGTGCAAACGTATGAGTGCTAGACACCTACAAACCTCACCAACTTTACTTGTCTCTTACCTACCACAGAAGGAGGAGAAAGACCAACCAACACCTTGCATTGAGACCACACTAGAAATAGTGCTTCTATATTTGACGCATTCATGGTACCGGCACTCTGTGCTATTTAAAATAAAGATGATTAAAGAGACAATGCATATTATGAACTTTTACTTTCTAGCAGAATTTACAGTAGCCACTTTCTTCTAAATTGCAATACCTGCTGCGTGGTCCTTAAATTCAGTTCAGTCATTGAAGGATTATTCCTATTTGAAATCTTTTCAATCCAACCATTCCACATTGCAATACGGACTGTCTGCCCAATGCTGTAGTAGTAAATGGAAAGGGAATGCTTTTTCTATCCTAACTGGTTACCTTCCTTATCTTAATTTGACTCTTCGATAGTTTGATCAAACACCCTCACTGTAAGAATATTATAGAGATCTGAAAGATAAGCAGAAATGAATAATACACACAGAAAAATTGTTTTAAAAGAATTTGGCAAATAATACTCCTAAAACCTTCATTATATTGTAGGTTATATATTTAAAGCACACTTGACAAATTTGATTGTTACTTACCATTTTTCTTTCTTAATTAATTCTCAGTTGTTTCAGTTCGCTTTAGAAACAAAACCTCTCCTTGATCTGAAGAGTCTTCAGTGGGATTTGTCAGCTGACTGCTTAATGTCTGAGGTCTTGCCTTCATAGACATGTGAAATAATAATATTAATGTTTTTGAGGACAAGTATATTTAATTGTTACTGTAAAGTCCTTGCTGGAAAGGTGTTATTTCATGCTGCAATGTAAATGAAAGTTATATGACTATACTTTGCAAACAGTTTATCAGATCCATAAAGTCTTTTTTGGTCTGTGATTCATTTCCAAGCTATTTTAATTTCTGATGTTTTCATAATTCCTAATGTTCTTCACACTTTAAAGAGCTATCTTAGCTTGTGCTCTTATCACTACTTTGTGGCAATTCCTATAATCTATCACAACAATAAGAGGCACAACAGAAATGATACAATCTTAGGTAGTGTATATGGAAGAAAAAACCAGTGTTTGTTGCATTTTTTCTTCATCTGTCGTTTCCAGCTGTTCCTTCCCTCCCTCCTCATTAGGTGTCGCAAGGGTGAAACCGCCCTCCTCTCACCCTATGCCTTTAAAGCATTAATTTCCAACCCTTTCTGAAATGGGCAGGCACCTGCTGCCTCCAGTTCCTGCTGAAGGTGTCTTCAGCCTGTCTTAGCCTCTAGTCTTAGCTGGAAGCCTAAGCAATCCTGAGTGTATTGAAAACTTGCACGGGAGCCACCAGGAAAAGAAATGCATTGCTGATTTATGATGGGTGTCCAGGAACCAGCAGCGAAGGAAAGGAATAGCGATTGAGTTACTGGCAAACTCATAACGGCAAAAAGCAAGCCAAGAGTCTCCATTTGGGTACCCTCAATGGTAGCCTAGAGAGAGGGAGAAGAAATGTAATTCCTAGGATCATTAAACCTGGACAAGGCTTTTATGTGGCAGGAAAGCTGCTCTGCATTCAGAAGGCAGCAATTTTGGCTCATAACGTACCAGTGTCTCTGCTCCACATGGTACCCTGCAAAACAGGCTCTGGGTGTGAGATCCTGAGCTTGGTATCCACACTGCAGTTGTTAAGCTCCAGGCTGAGCCTGCCTCACATGACAGCCATTCTATACAAACTGTGTGGGATACCATATAAATCATGCTCTTTGGAAATAACTGCAATAATCAATGACCAGGAAAGATAGATAGTTGACCAGGGAGAGGTGTGGAAATAATAGGTCTTAGCTTGGTACAAGGGATGGACTGAGATGCTTGTTAATTGTTTTCTTCAGTCATGAATGTCATTTCTTAAAAGCATGTTGTAAAGTACATTTTAATGCCTCATCCTTTAAATCTCTTCTTTTTCCTCTCCTTCACTCCCTGTAAATGCATTGGCTTGTGGGCTTGATGGTACTTAATTTGTACATTTTTGCTTAATTTGATGAGCTGTAAGTGCTCTTTTAGCCTACTGTGAGTGTTCAATAATCCAAAGTGGCTGTGAAGTATATAAGTCCTGTTGCCGCTTTATAGTGCCTGATTAAAACAGGAATAATATATTATGAAATCCCACTCAAACGTCTTTATTGGATCACAGCTATCCATCATAGCTCAGAGGTAAAAACTGTCTTGGCTTGCTGGTCTGTTTTTTTCCCCTCACTATCAGTCTACATTAATAAGTGTGATGAAGTTAAAACACTAGCCTCCTCATGGTTCTCTGGGTGTTTTCTATTAACATGCAATTTTACATTCCAGTTTAGTGGTAATGTCCCCATCCCTTCACCTGTGCCTGGCCAGTCCAGAGCTGTGTCTCAAACTAACTTCTGGGAAAGGTTCCTCAGTTTCCCCATGTAGGAAAATGGGAACAGGAGTCTTTTCTCAGCACCTGCTTGAAAGCATAATTGATCATGTTTGCAAAATATTTTGGACATTCAGACACTTCTTTTTTTAGTGAAACCCCCCCCCCACATTTTTTTTAAGGATGCAGCACAGATCATTTTCTAGATTTGTCTGTATGATTTGTAAGTGACAATGTTTTTTCTGCCCTCTGCCCCTAAGTCTCCCCCCCTCCTGCCCAGATACAGAAGAAGCACAGCTAGAGGTGTGACTGCTCAGACCTGCCACTCTCTGACCAAAAAGATGCACACTTGCAAACTGCTGAGCAGAGCATGATAATACCATCTTATATACTCTACATCAGGAAGGATTTCTATGTGCATTACCTGCAAGGACATGTTTCCTAGATGAGGACTCCCTACTCCTCCTCCTTCCCCCGCTATGCTTTTCTTTCTTTTTTTTTTTTTTTCCCCCTTTCACATGGTCCTTAATATCAGGATGCTCTAACCTACTTTTATTAAGAGGTTAAATGAAGCCAGAATGCTCCAGAACAGTGTTCTGTCTCATCGACCTCCCCTCCAGGCTGTGTTCTGTAATTTCTCCCGCTGTGCTGAATTGATGCTCCTCTCCGTGTGTGAAATAAGCAGTCGCTTCCTGAGAGGAGACACGCTGCCTTCTGAAGTGCCCATTCAGCACGGCAGAGGACAAACTGTCTGGCAACAGGGGTGTGATTCAAGGGCTGCGATATATGGAAAAGAACAAAAGGAAGG
The DNA here is from genome assembly GCF_026419915.1 of Harpia harpyja. NCBI lineage: Eukaryota > Metazoa > Chordata > Aves > Accipitriformes > Accipitridae > Harpia > Harpia harpyja. The sequence continues at coordinate 63,759,626 of NC_068940.1, read as the reverse complement.
AGGTGCAAGGGAAAGAGGCTGGAAAACAGAATGAGGAGATAAACAGAAGAAATGAGGGAGAGACTTAGTTAGGTTAGGGAACAAATGCTAGCGAGCTATGAATATTAAAATTGTTGGTATAGTGATGGAGCACCCAAAACATAGCAGGTTCTTGCAGACAGATAAAAAGTGCCAGGAAGGCTTACTCATGCCAGGTAGCACTCTGCTGTGAAAATAGGTCCCCTGAAAGCAGTACTACATTGCACTGGCACATATCTTTTTATTTTGAGTGAAGATTGATTCTATTGAATGATAGAATACCTGGAAAAAAAAAACAAACCAGCAAGGTGGCCTTCCCTCCCCCACCCCACCCCAATGTATAGCAGAGCTGAGGCTTTTCCCCCAACGAATTTTTTTGATTCATTTCCATTTAATATTGCAACATAATAAGCCATACTCCTATTTTAAAATATAAATTCCAGGTTTTCCTGGCCATTAAGATTAACATCTAATACCCCTTTGCCAACTGTCGTGGTTTAACCCCAGCCAGCAACTAAACACCACGCAGCCGCTCACTCACTCCCCCCCACCCAGTGGGATGGGGGAGAAAATCGGGAGAAGAAGCAAAACCCATGGGTTGAGATAAGAACGGTTTAATAGAACAGAAAAGAAGAAACTAATAATGATAATGATAACACTAATAAAATGACAACAGCAATAATGAAAGGATTGGAATGTACAAATGATACGCAGTGCAATTGCTCACCACCCGCCGACCGACACCCAGCCAGTCCCCCGAGCGGCGAATCCCTGCCCCCCACTTCCCCGTTTCTGTACTGGATGGGACGTCACATGGTATGGAATACACCGTTGGCCAGTTTGGGTCAGGTGCCCTGGCTGTGTCCTGTGCCAACTTCTTGTGCCCCTCCAGCTTTCTCACTGGCTGGGCATGAGAAGCTGAAAAATCCTTGACATTAGTCTAAACACTACTGAGCAACAACTGAAAACATCAGTGTTATCAACATTCTTCGCTCTGAACTCAAAACATAGCACTGTACCAGCTACTAGGAAGACAGTTAACTCTATCCCAGCTGAAACCAGGACACCAACCCATCTTTCTCACTCAACTAAGTCCCATCAGGAAAGTATTTTGAGAATCAGATTGTATCGATCATGCAGCTGGGACACATACAAGGCGACTGTACTTAGAGAGCCCATTGGAGTGCTGCACAGAAGTTGGAACAGAAAGTCTGGAGAGACAGGAATAGTTTGGTGTTATTACAAGTCATCATTTTCACATCAGAGTGACTGAAAAGCATTTGTCTAAGCGCAAGAGCCAGCACTGGCAGTCCATGCCACCCATGGTCTGCATGCACATGTCCAGTTAACTGCTGCAGTTGTGAATAGTGCTACTTTGTACTGCGTGACCCTTGTTGGCCAGAGGGGCCTACATCTCTTTTCCACCACAACATGAATACCATCGCCTTCTCTCCTCGCCAAGGGTAGATTGCTTGGGCAGGAGCAGCTCTGGTCCTTTCTGCTTCTACATTAATCTACAGCAGCTCCCTTGTCTCGGCCCACTGATCTCTGATCCCAAGGTAGATCCTTTGCTGAGAGAATCAGTTTCAAGTAGGGAACTGCTTTAAAAAGGGAGACTTTATGAACTAATTTGGGACTTCTTTTTTTTTTTACTTTAGGGGTGAAAAAAACCCAAAGCCCTGGGCTTGTGTCTCCTCTACACAGCTTTTGAAATTGTGTCATTTGCAATAATTTATGGAAAGGAAAGCTGGGTTGTTAGGAAGCTAGATTAACCTCTGAAAAAGCCCCCTATAAATTATGAAAAACGCCCACTGCAGTATCAGAAGCACAATAATATTTGCCTGACTTTGGGATTTACTCCCAAAACTAGTGCCTGGATGCCCTGCAAGCTATGCCATGCTATAGGTAACACCCGGCCTCACTGGCTGCTCATGGACTCCCATCGCCACCTTTCCCGGGCAGCGGGTGTCACCCGAGCAGCCCCATGAGCTCAGCTTGAAAAAAATAACACCCAGCACTTGAGACCTTCTCTAGCAGCATGACTGCGGGGTACAGCACTGTGTGTGCTCAACAGCAGCACTGAGCATGCTCAGCAGTGGCCCCACCCCTTCCAGAAGGTTCTAGGTGATCCCCAGCCCAGCAGCTGGTGCCGTGTCTGTCTTTCAGTGAAATGCTTGGTGTACACAGTGAATCGCAGACAAGCAGGTGGCAGCCGCATGCTGTCCCTCATAGCGCGCGCATGCTGTGGGCAGCGAGGTGGGAAAGGGCACGCAGCTCCACCCTTCAGGGCTGTGCAGAAATGGGCGGCCATCTCTTGCTGTCAGGGCAGCTTCTGATGGCTTCTGGTCTTGCTGGAAGAAGATAATCACCAGGGCTGGGCTGAATTTCACCCAGGTTTGGGGGATTAGTGCATATGGCCGGAAAAGCTGAGTCAATCCTAGCTGCATCTACCTTTTCCAGAGGGCTGATTAGAAGTGCTTGCAGCTGATGAGGAGAGCCGCCAGGCACGTGAGGTTATATGTGATTCCCTTTACCTGGCCCTGGATACTGCCCCAGGAGAGCCTGGCTGTGTGGTGTTCCATGCTAGGGTCATCGTTCAAGTCTAAGGAGTGCAGCAAGTCAGCTGAGAAAGGGAACTGTAAGTAACAACTTCTTCTCTTGGGGCTAATGTGTGATCAGACTCATTTGGCAAGGTGGAATTAGGCTGTAGTCCTTCAAAGGTAGTTCATTATCCTAGTCAGCAGTTTCTTTCCTATTCTTGACATGTGGTCTCATGTTTGCTGTTGCTGCAACTTTACTGGTGGTTTTAGGCTCTGCGTTTGCCCTTTACTTCGTTACAAAATTCCTATTTTTAGCTTGTGTTATTTTAAATTTTTTCTGTATAGAGCTCTCGGGTTGTAAGGTGCAATTGTGCCACGACTGCAGCCCATAGACATATGCAGTTGATAGCATGTGATATTTTCCCTTCAGGTCCCAGGAGCTGCAGAGGAGCTTTGCTGTTATTCTTGCCCTTCTTTGTTGCGCCCAAGCTCTGCAGCGTCTCTGTAAGGAGCACGCTTACTGACGATATGTATGGATTTCAGTGTGAGCGAAAATTGTGGAGAAAATTATCAAGAGACATCTGGAAAATCACTGCCCATCATCTTTGCATGCTAGGCTGCTTTCTGAATGCTAATGCCAGTAAGCAGTCAGTGCAATAACTAGGTAATTTCTGTTAATCTCCATTAAAATTCAGGACTCTTCTGTGCAAGGGTGGGAAACTGAGAACAGGAGGGACACGTTCTGTCTCTGTTGTTGACTCTTTGAGGGACTTCTTGTTATGTTTCTGTGCCTTTCTGTGACTCAGACTTCCCACTTCTAAAGTGGCTGTGTCTGCTTGTCTCACCAAAATACATGGTACTGGGTGCCTTCAATTAAAAAAAGCTTTGCCTTTGCATATTGATTAACAGCTTCCTTAGCAGACCTGCAAGCCAGCTGATCTATGCAATTTGCACTGTATGTTTCCTTGGTGTGATTGCAGCCCTGGTCTTTCGCGTGCAACTACTCACACTGTATAAGTACTCGCTAGACATGAGACTTCCAGAGCTTCTGCACAGCCCCTTTGAAAATGTAGCCCACTGTGTTTTCCTTGAACACTTCAAGATTCTTTCATTGTTATTTCCTAAATGATGTGATGCTGCTTGGCCATTTGAAGTGGTAAAGTGCTTTCAAGCACAAAAGACTTTATGTTGATTTTTCTTTTGTTTTAACTAAACTCTTTGAGAAGAAGAACAGGAAGGAGGCGGCTTTGTGAGGTGAGTAAATGATAGCTAGCCCAGTTGTGGGTATGAGGAAATAAGGCAGTACGCACAAACGCATGCAGGGTAATAGTCTACTTCAACAGTAGGTTCCCTTGCTAATTTGGAAAGCCATTGCAGCTCTGGCTTGATTCCATTTCAACCTCAAGCTGTGAATAAGGAGGGCTTTTAAACTGTCATTTTGTTAAAGCCAGCTTTTAAAACACAAGAGGAAGAGACATCAATTACCAAAGCAAACAAACCTATGGAAATAAAACTCTTCTCCTTGATATGTAATTCAACACTGACAGCCAATGCTATGAGATTTTACTTTCTTTTTTTAGTTGGTTGGTTTTTTGGTTGATTCAGGGGTTTTTGTTTTGTTTATTGCAGTTTTGGGGGAGGGCTTAATGACCAGAAAGCTTGTTTTGGCCAGTGAACATGTGAGTATGCAGCAGGTGATTTGATTTCAGGTAAAGTCAAAATGGGAGTAGTGAGTTAACTAACTGTAAAATGTAGTATTACTGGATTTGTATTTACATTTTTCAGTACCTGAGGGAGCCATTTCTGCAGCTAAAACGAGGTGTCATTTTGTCTTTTTTTCATGGTATTTTCTCCAATCAGGAAATGAAATCATATTAAAGCAGTGTATTTCAACCCAGTGTATGACTCTCTGATGCATTACAGAAGCCTGGCTGAAAAGCCAACCCTGTTTTTAAGGAAAAACTTAAAATCAGATGAAGGAAAATTCTGAATTGTGAACTGATTCTTTAGAATTTTCTCCTAGGATCTAAAAAACACAACTTGGAAGGTAAATTTCTCAGAAATAACTGATAATTAATTATTACATAAGTGTATAGGGCAAGGCCGATTAATTACTCCATGATAACAGAACGCATACCTTCAGCTGGTAGAAGCTACCATCATTTCATTAACAATAGCAGAAGTATGCCACATCATCAGCTGAGATTCTTGGCCTATAATTAGCTAAACTAGTAGTTGCATGGTTATACTTTAGTATTTCTTAATGAATGAACTGACAACTGAACACATACAGTAAAAGTATAGCCTAGCCTTTCCTTTCTGTTTCAGGCAGAGCAGTGTTATTTTCTATCTATCTGCTTTCCTGTTTGGAGACTTTTAATGCTTTGTTTGAACTTACAGTGAAAACAGGGCCAGGCCTGCCCTTGTGTTGTCACTGAAGCGCATGGAAGCTGTACACCCATGTCCGAGGATAAATAATTCCCCAGTTTACTTAATATATGTGTATTACATTGCAGTGTCAACATATTCAATAGGATATGCTTCCTAGAAATAAAACACATGGTAAAACATGGTCAGTATGCATTCTGAGATGAAATTATGATATATGACTGCCTTTGAATCCCAAGGATGCTGCAGTATTTTTATAGGACTGTCATTTTAATATAAAATCAATTTTTATACAAAATAAATGGTACACAATTGCCTGCCTACTTTAGAGCTATTAAGGAAGAGGAACATATTAACAAATTCATCCTCTTAACCCATATCTAGCACATCTTCCACTAAGATTAATTTTCAGCCATCTTTTTTTGTTACAGGTGCAACCATACAAGACTGTGTTGCATCAGAATTTGAAAGCATATATAGACATCTCATTTTCACAGACCGCTGTGAGGTAATAAGCATTAGCTCTCTGCCCATCCCTTCTTCATAGTGTGTGTTTCTAAGTGTATTGTATGGGAGAAGATGGAAGAGGGATGTTAGGTTTTTGTGTGTGCGATTGTGAAAAGCTTAATTTGTTGGTGTTGTACTTTTATTGGAGCCTTTCCTGTAGAAATAATGAGCAAACTGGTAAGAGTAAATGAAGCTGTCTTTTGTAATTCTGAACAGGAATACTGAGAACAATAAATCAGTTGCAGCTGAGTTAATGAAGCCTGAGTTCCTACAGATTTGGATCTTGCATCCCGACCTCCCCATCAGTCTCCTGTTGCAATACTTACATGTCTTCCTGTTTCCCCAATTGCGCTCTTACTATCCCCTTGTAAAACCTCTCTACTCTATCCCCACTCATGCCCTTCAAATCTGGAAGTTCATCATACTATGGCTGGGGCAGAGCTACCTGTGGTCTGACTGGGTGCCTGGTAGATGAGTGCCAAATGGCAAGCCTGTCTAGGCTAACTAGCCTTTCAGTGCTTTGTCAGTGGTGTCCATCTTCCTGTCTGAACTTCCCTTCTGCCCCTTTAATGGAAAAAAACAGTGTATTAAAAAAAAAATATACTGTTACTTTGAGACCTCTGTTTCGCTCTCAAATTTGGTAAAGTTAACCAACAGGTTCAGAAATTATTAGCTGTGGTCTGTTAAACAACCGGAAAACCTTGTTTCCCTAAAAAATCCAAACAGGCAGAAAATAATAGAAAAATGTAAAAATCCCCTTCGTTAAAAAAAACAAACAACAACAAACCACCCAGATGATTTATTTTCAATCATTCTTCTTGTGGTTTGGGGGGTGTGTGTGTGTGTGTTTGTTTTCTTTGGTGTTTGGGGTTTTTTTTGGTTGAGGAGGGTGGTTTTGTGGTTTTTTTTTTTTCTTTTTACAAACCGAAAATATTTGCTTACGCCAGAGTGTAAGGAAGCAGCTCCTGCAAGTGCATGGTGTATTCCTAGACATATCTGTCTTAGTAGAAAAGTGATATTTTTTTCAAGAGGGTGGTATGATGAAGCCACTGAGGGGAGAGGGGACAAGGTATTACTCTGAGGTGAAAGTGCTTGAATCACGCTCCCTGGTACCATTACTGCAGGAAGAGAGTAGGAAGATAGGGCATCAGGGAACTTGCTGCAGCACTGCTCTTTTGGGTCGAGGGAGGAGGGAGGTCTCTGCACCTTTGAAATTTTAACTTAAAGCTACTGTCCTTGTTTCGGCAACCCAGTTCATACCAGAAGAGCAGTGTGGAATACCTGTCACGAATGTAGCATATCCTTTTAATTCTGAGTAACTGAGACTATGTTTATAGTGTAAGATACAGGAGTGTGTCCTGGACATTCCTGAGTGCACAGGGTGAACAGGAGTGTAATAGATGCTCCTCTGATTTGCTGGTGAGCAGGACTGTTGAGCACCCACAATATACTTTGGCTGCCATTTAGGTGTAACCTGTGCACACTTGAGCTTTAGGTATTGGGTATCTACTGGGGGAGGAAGGAGATGAGGAGGGAACTCATGGAATTTGAAGTAACCTTGGAGTGCATCAGGGGCCGTGAAAGCAGATTTTGAGAGATGTTTCAGTGCTATACCTGAAGTATAAAATGTGAACACTGAAACAGACTGAAAAAGCATCAGCATGTCAGACTGAAGTGTGAGGAATGAGTGATACTCATCAAAAAAAGCATGTTATGGTGTTGATTACAACACTAGTCAATTACAGCTAGCCTAACTCTGTGGGGCATATGATTTAAAAACAAATAAAAAACAACAAAAAAACCTACCCACAAACAAGCCCCTCCATCAGATCAGTGTGTATGACTCTAAGCTACTCTTAGGAGCAGTTTGTAGATGAGAGCTAGGCATGTATCACAGGCTGCGTAGCTGCAGGCTTCTCTCTTTCTTCCAGCTATCAGTCTGTCTCCTGAGATTTACCTGGAAATTACAACTGGCATTATGCTAGGCAGGAGTTGAAGGATAAATAGTTTCTACAGGTAAAAAGTTACTGGTTCAAACTACTCCAGGTGCCACAATGAAAGGTGATGTGGGGGAGATGATCTCTCTGGACTGCATTAAGACATACTCCGTCGGTGCACTTACAATGTGTCTAAGTCATATGTATAGTGAGGCAATCTGAAATGGACTTGTAAGATCCTATCTAAACTGAAGTATGGCTTCAGTCTTAAGTACCAGTCTAAATCAGAACCTCTTGGAGGTTTGGAAAGCTGAAATATGTATTTTGGGGATAAAACCAGGTTTGGATAAACCGGTTCTTTTCTGTCTCAAGGTCCTGCTCTTACAAACTCTTACTCATTTGCAGCAGCTCTGCTTTGAAGCGAATCTTTCATCTTCTAGATTTCCTTCCAGTAGGTGGTGGAGTATAAGCTTAATGTGGTACTATGTTTTAATTGTCTGCTCAAGCAACCAATTGAAGTAAAACATTGTACAATGAAATTGCACTGCAGCAGAAATACAAGGTGTGTGGTGATGGGGAATCAGCCTCTGAAAGTCTCAGTCATTTCAATGTGAAATTGTTTCAGCAGAGTGAAATAGCTTGGGACAGTGTAGGAAGGAGCAGAGCCAGTGAGGATCAGAGCCTGCGGTGGTGAGCCTTTTCTCCCCTTTCCTCTCCCCCACCCAAGTAATTCACTGATTATAGCTAGGGCTTTTTTCTTAATTCTCATTTCTGCTAGTATTTTTACCTGCAATTACCTTTTAAAAAGATGGTGCTGTCAGCTTCGTTATTTCAGTCCCCTAAGCACTGCAGAAGAGCACAGAAAAAAAAAGTCTTCTGGTGCATACTGACATTAATAACCTTTGCCAGGTCTGAAGACTAAGCAGTACAAATGGCTGTCATTTATACCACCAACATATTGTCTTTCCTGGTGGAAATGTGGGGTATGAATTCATGATTCTCTTTGGCTGCTGGCTGTAGCATATACACAGACATAACTTGCGTATCTAAGTAGGATATTAAGCAATCCTTGCAAAAAAGCAAAATCAGACAAAAATGCCTCTTCTCCTTTAAGTAATTCAGAGAATATTAATAACATCTTCAAAAAATAAACGCAAAACCCTCTCATGCTTGCAACACTAACATTCATTTTTACTGAATCAGTGATGAGTTGTACTGCCCTTCCATCTCACCTTTAGGATAGCAGTAAATCTTGCTTGGCTAGTGAGCCAATATCATCTAAAAATAGCCTGTGTCTGAGTGGGAAATGCATACAGCTCTGTTCTTGCAGCCTGCCTGTGAGACTTCTGTCAACCTGTATTAGATTCCAAATATTTGGGTAATTTCTTAGATGAAAATGTGAATGCCCTCGCTTATATTTGGGGTGTCTTTTTGTGGGTGCAGAAGTGGCCCAAGATTTAATAAAGTAGACTTGGCCCAAAGCACAAGCATTCTGAGTGATAGGCCAAAGAATTCATTTTGTGCTGAGATGGTGCCATTAAGACAAGTCACAAAGCAGGCATAGTACACAGGTATTTCTAGATCCTGCTTGAAATATAATTGCAAATTCTTCCTGCAATGCTATGAATTTCTTGAGAGTCATCCTGCTCTATCTCTCTGTACTATTAATCTGTGTTTCTATCCCTTTGGTCAGATAGAGAGAACTTAAATTGGAGATTGCTAGTAAGGGATTTAACAAAAGAGCTGCTTCAAGATTTCCACTGTGGGTCTTGATAGCATAGAAAAGGAGATTTAACCTAGCAATGTCAGCTATTATACATCATTGGGTTGGTGTTATCCTTCACTGAAGAGGCAGATGCTAAGCTAGATTTTAGAGAGAAAGGCGGTGTGACTAGCAATTTTATCGTGTTTAGGAGGTTACGGTAATCTTACCCACACTGTAGAGAAGTATTGTCAGTAATGCAGTGCTTGAAGAACTTTTGAGTTAGCTTTTAAATATACTATGTCAATAGAGATTTTTGGCTTTTTTGTAGCAGAGATTCTGAGGTAACATACTTCGGTGACTTCTGTACAGCAGCTGTTTATCTATACCATGTTCCTTTACTAAATTGCAGCAGTATTTGTTTATCAGCAGTGTTAAAAGAAAAGGTGGATTAACCTGAATATAGAACTGCACAAACACAGCCAGATTATTCCTGTTATGTCTGTGTCAAACATCAGCAAGTTGATGGATTTACATTGTGGTATGCTGTGCTATGTAAGTCCACTGGGTCTCTTCTAGTTCTGGGATCTATGGCTTGGTGCTGCATTGCCCACCAGTTATGACTCAGGTGAGACCTGAAGTAATAACTTAACCTGTTTGGGCTCAAGAGGATGTTATGACCCTGTACTGGTTGGTGGAAACACACAGGATGTGGTATTCTTGCTTCAATTTGGCATGAAAACAAATACTGAAATCCAAAAAAAAGATGGTGAATGAAGTATCATGCAATGACTAGCTCTAAGTATTAAGCTTGTTTAGAGATGGAAAGTGCAAGATATAGAGGCAGAAGTCCTGAGCTTTTTTGAACATATCAGAGGCAGGTTAAAGTATTTGTTTTCTAAGCCATGTTGTCTCTGAGTGCAGAAGGCATATTGCTAATGTATACTACTGTATCATACACTACTATCATGATATATATTACTAATTAGCATTACTAATTAGAAACAGAGAAAAATCTATTAATTCTAAGCTAGGTGCTAAGCCATTGGGTGATGGTGCTTCCTAAGTTGCATTAAATTGTTGCAATGTTTCATAACAGTGCGAGTATCTGTTCAATACTTTTCACTGCTTGAAAAGAAGAGTGGAAGTAGGTCAGTAATATTTCTTCTTACAATATATTTTTAAGGAAGCACCTTCCTCTGACATTGAGAGACTTGGTATTGTAACTCTGAAAGGACATTACCAATTAACAAACAATCCATTTCAGATTTATCTTGGATAATATAAATTATAATATTTTCCTAAGTATGGTATAGTTCAGCTTCTCACGCTTCAAGATGCAGATGACCCACTGATGAAGATAGTGGTATATAAACTTGATGTCCTCAGTGTAAATGTTAAAAAAAAACCTCTCACCTTTTTCCACCAGCCCCAACAGCTTTAGAAACTCTAAAAGTAATGCCCATTTTCCCCATACGTTGTGTTGTGGGGTTTTGTGAGGTTTGGGGGTTTTTTACATTTTGTTTTGTAACTTTCCTATGATGTCGAAAACCCTGAAATCAAAATGGTTCTCTTAGGTCCTGTTTATGACTGTCACTGATATACAGATGATCCAGACCTGCAAAACATTTAAATACAGGTTTAAGTCAATCTCTATTCAGGAAAGCACTTAACCATATGCTTAATTGTAAGGGCAAACATAAATTCCATTTAACTCAAACCAACCTTATACATCCTCCACAACCAAAACTATGCCTTTAATAATTGCAACTATTTTGCAAAGTTCATTCTGCTTTGAGAATTTGAGACTCCCCTCTGGGTCTCTTCTTTGTAAACATAAGCATGTTGAATTCCCTGGGGTTTTAGAATAAGTGCATACATATACATTTGGATGGGACTGGGTTAATTTGGCATTAAGAGTGAAGGAAGTTTTTTGTATTGTTTCTCATTACCAGAGAGATGATAGAGATGCTTTTTCCAGAGCCATGCCCCTTATGACACAGTGGGTGAGGGCTTTGTGATATCCAACCAAATCTGCATGTGTCAGTAAGTAGTGGGTAGCTGCTGAGCCAGATTACTTCTACAATGCCTCAGAATTCTCTGGACTGGGCCATTAGAAAGTAGAGGAACTTATCTCAGCATTTCCTCAGTCTCTTGCCCGTCTCAATTTTGTGAAATTTAGAGCTGATTAGATTAGCTGATGGAGGGGGAAATAGGAATAGAAAATTTTCCTCTCCCTCCCTGTCTCCCCCTCCCTGTCTGAAATAGTAAAAAATATGCTGACTGGACTTTTGATCTTGAAAATAAAACACTCACTCTGAGCCTTACTCAATCTGAGAGGCTAGTGGCTCTTTAGGTTAAAAAGTAAAGCATGTAGCATTTAAAAATTCCAGTCCTAGTATGCTAGGGTACAAATCACCTACTCTAGCACCCCACATCAGAGATGGTTAGATTCTAAGCTAGTCGTCTTAGGTCCCTTCTAGGGATGTGGACCTTACAGAAGTCCATGCAGCTCATCCTGAACCAAGCTCTGAGAAAGGCCAGATAACTCTCTCTCTGGAGGCACCTGTTTATCTCCTTTGATTACAAAGAGAACCTTGGGAGACTACACTGCATTTGGAAGTCCAGCTTGAGATACCCAGATTTAGGTGAGATCCTACCCTAAGGTAATCGGAGGAGGGACCGTTTCCCTCATGTGTCTCGGGGGAGATGACAGGTTGTGGAACCACAAATGGGTTTGTATTCTATCTGTATTTTAACTTCAGAGTTTGTTTTCTGTAAGCTGCCCCCAGCAGGCGATACTGGTATTTGTTGCTACTTGGAGTTTGGGAAGGAAGGGCAGGCTAGTAAGAACACCTTTGTGGGGCAGCAACTTAGTTACTTTTCCTGATTGCTTTACATTCCAGATAGGGACCCATCAGCATTCTTGTTTCCTTATATCAATTTGATTTGGCCTTGGGAAATAATTGCATGCACAGTAAACTTTGTCTATGAAAACATGAAACAGCCAGTTTGGATCCTGTGGACCAGATCAAGCATATAATGTTCCTACAAAGCCAATATAAGCAGGAGGGTCACTCAGATGAAGGGCAATCCTGTTGGAGGTATTCACTGAGTGCAGCTGTAGAGCTTGCTCCTATTGCTGTAAATCTACATGACATAAGTGAGAAACATGTGGCTGCAACCTTCCTATGACTTCATAACCTCCAACCTGATCTTCTGGGCCAAGGAAGCTCTTGCCAACCTGATGGTGAGCTTTGGGCTGCTCTACTTTATGGCACTCAGGAAGACTTACCCACAGTGATCTTAAAAGCACAAATGTAAGAAAAATAGTAACTTTGCATTTCTTCCTCTCATGTTACTCAGCATGCATCTGGGCAGAACTCAGTGTCATAATAGTGAGCTGATTTGTCTGCACTGTGCCTCTTCCATGAGAAAACAGATGATTTGAAACTCCAGGGATCTTAGCCTAGCAGCTTTCATTGAGGGCAAAATCCGTGTCCCTTGATTTGCCTGAAAAGTCAAAATTTCTTTTATTGAGGATGAGGGGAGAGGAAAAGCTTGTCAGTTTTTCAGATAAAATGAAGTCCCTAAGTATTAAGGAAGCAGGGGTTTTATCTTTTATCTTTTTTTTTGTTTTTAATTTTTTATTTATTTATTTTGCTTTTTTTCCTTAGGGCACTTCTGTAGTACAGAGTATTAGCTTTGTATTTTAGCCACTAGGTGGAGAAAGCAAGCCTTCTGTAATTTAATAGCATTGGTAGTATAATGCTATTCTGACCTAAATTCCATAGATATTTTGGAGGACAAAAGTTCCTCCTTTCCTGCAGTGCTTCAGAAAGTAGAATAGCAATGAAGAGTGGAGAGTGGCTAGCTGAAACCTTGCTGGAATTAATTTTAAGAAAATATGGTAGAACATCAGTCCTAAATATAAAAGCCAGTATACCGCAGCCAGCCTCAGATAGTCTTCTGAACTGGAATTCTGATCATGATTGCTTCTGATGCCTGTGTTACTAGGAGTAAGGAGCTGGGCTGCCACTGCAAAAAGGTTGTACACAGAGGGCAAGAATGTTCTCTTAGAGATAGATCACTTGTCACATCTTCATCAGGATAGAAAGAGTGGATGTCTACAGCTAGCTTGTGATGGCACCCTCTTGAGGGTGAGGTAGGTGTCATTGTTTCAACACGTCTGAGCACATATGTGAAGTTTAACAGTCTCAGCTAGGAAGGTTGGAGGACATTCATTTCAGCACAGTTCAGTCAGCAGAGGCCTCTGAGTGAGGCCCTATCCCACTGGCATGGGTGGAAGTTGACTCTGATTCTCTTGTCTTTCAAAGTAGTGTCTTGACTATGAATACACCCATTAGGAGGGAGATAATGGCACTACATCTTATTGCAAATGAGGTCTGAAGAAATCAGAATGGTTTGGTTTTGTATTTGTCAAAAAGGATCACTGCAGCATTCTTTCCTCTATGCATATACCTGTGTATGTGCTGAATTTTATCCAAATAAGCTAATAATCCCCCCCATCCTGCCCTGCTGCCCCAACCTACTAAAACTGTTTTGTCTATTATGGAGACTTCCCTTTGTCTAATTATGAAAGGATCTCCAGTGTCTGTGGGACAGCATGTACACCTTTTTAGTCAGCATAAATTCCCATTAAAGAAAGAGTTTCTACCACTGAATTTTCTGAAATCCCCCTCTGGGCAGCAGTGTGTTTCTGTGCTTGAGGATTGACGGAATTCTTCTCCAATCAAAGCCAATGTGAAAACATGATAAATCCGTGCCTCCCCTGTCCATCCTAATCATATCCCAGTCACACTGCCCAATTTGGGGAACGAGTTGCAGCACCATCTACTCCAGAGGAAGGGATGTTTTAGATGCTTACAACCCATTCATTTTATGCCTGTTTTGTCATAGCAAGCTAGTATTGTGGTTTGTGTTGGCTTCTGCAGGCAATAACTGTGGCCAACTGGCTTCCTAAACTGTAGCTATGGCTACAGCACCTTGCACCTTGAATCATGAAGATATACCGAAGTTTGATCATGGACTAAACTCAACATTGGCTAGAATCAGTTTCTAATGAGTAGCCCTGTCCTGTGTAGTAAAATGCTGCATAGAAGTGGTCCAAAAGAGAATGCATGAATGATGCATCTTGACCAATGAAGTAGCAGTCAGACCTATTTTTCCAAGTCATTTGCAGTCTTTCCATCTATTTTGATCTTGCATTCCAGTTGAAATGAGATAATTTTCCTAAGATGCAGCTTGGGTAACTCATTTTGCAGCATGCAGTGTGTGATGAATTCCTGCAGGTGAAAGATGACATTAAGATAATGAAATATATAGAGAGTAAAATAAATTAACTGGTGCTGTGTTTATAAAAACCTTTCAAGCTAAGAAAAGGTCCTCTTTAGATGCTGTCAGTGTCATTGATCATTGCAGTTATTTACTGGTTTCCATCCCAATTAAATCCTTCCACTACAGAGTTGAATAAAAACATTTAAAACCATAAGGATCTTATTCTAAGATTTTTATTCATGTAGCTCACCAAATGATGTCTGCAAACTGTTTAGCTTCAGTTTTCATTCATGTTCACTGTCAAATGAGTCCTTCATTAAGTTTGGTGTTTGAGGATTTCATGTTACTCTTTTTTTTTTTTCCTTAATTGGCCTCTGTACAGTTAAAGGGATGAGTTTGATTTTTATGTATATGATCAAGGTTAAAGCTGAGTTCCACCTTTCTTTTTTTAGATATCCTGCCCATGTCTGATCTTTGGTGGTCTTTCTGGCTTTCACATATTTTCTTACAGAGCAGGAAAAAAAAAAATATCACAAACCACTGGTATTTCAGTCAATTCAAACTCTTTAAAATTTAAGAAAAAGCTAACTTGACTTATTATTTTTCACTTTCTACCATAGGAAATACTGTACTGCTAGATGTTAAGCCTCATCGATAGATTACAATTGTAGTAAGTAATTTTCTTGACTTCATGATTCAGAAGATACATGGATTCTGTAAACTAGGTTTTCCATCAGCTGGAGTTTGTACATGTACTGCTGGACCAACTGCTAACCAGATCCCCAAGGAAGCTTGATTTGTGGGTTGGTGACTTGCTCTGAGCCTCACTGATAGAGGAACTGCAGTACTCATGAAACGCTATGCAGAAAGAAAAGGAACGTTGAAGTGTAACATAAAGGGAAAAGCCAGTATGTGAGCCAAGGTTACTGCTTTTCCCTCATGGGTTATCTCAGCTTTAAAGGGAATTACAGAATGTGTGTGATCCTTTTTTAGAGAAGAATCTTGACTTTTCCATATCTTTCAGAATACCTGTAGTAAGCAAGCTGAACACACATGCTGCCATGAATGGGATCTGATATGGCCCCTGTTGAAGGCAATGTGGAGTCCTGCAACCTTTACAATGGTAGACAAATGGGGATCTAAATGCCTGTCAGATTTATGTGGATTCATGTCAAGTTTCCCACAGCTACTGTGTTATACAGGCAAACACCTGCAATGCTGCAAAGGGATGTGGAGAAATCAGCAGTCTTGAGATAGTGATTGGACACATAAGAAAAATGATCAAGGAAGTTGAAGGTGGTTTGATCAGAAGAGTAGGAGGATACAATGTGGCAGCCTTCAGATATAGAAAAAGGTGCTGTAGGAAAGAAGGGAGGAGTCACTTTGCTTTCCATCTCAGTGACAGATGAGACAAGAAGTGATGGGCTTAGATTTCTGAGAGAATGATTTCTTTTCCAACAGGGGAGAATGCTAACTTTAAGTTGATGAACACTGGGACAGGCTAGGGGGAATATGTTTCTGAGTACAGGTTAAAGAAGTATTTCATGGGAATGACTTAGACTAAATATTAGATGTTCTGTCAATTTACTAGTTTGTGGTCTCTGCAACTGTAGAAATTTGAAATAAATATCTAAAGAACAATGCTTAGATCTATTAAATGTAATTCAGTTGATAATAGCATGCTAAACCTTGTATCTCTCAGAAGACTTCTGCAAAACCACAATTCAGGCACATTCCACTCACAACTATCCAGATTCAGATTCTGGAGGACAAGCTATATATATGTATAGATATATTTATACACATACAGATGGACAGAGGGGAGTGTAGGGAGTGGGAGAGATTCAAAGAGCCCACATTATCTGGGTACTCCTTCCAAAAGAGACAAAGAATAATTGAGCACTTCACTCTTACACCACCATGCCTCCTTAGTGACATGGTAAGAATCTTAGCTACAAGATCTCATTCTTCAAAAATGAAGTCATTACAGAATATGATGGCAGTCCTTAAAGTTGCAGATGAAGATTGAATCTTAAGTGTAATCAATAACTGATGTATATTGCTTTTAGAGATGTGTTCTGGATCACACCTATAATAAAATCGCAAACTAGCTTTTCAGGAAAATGTTTTTGCCAGGCTTATGTGCTACACTGATAATGACTATATAAATACCAACAGTGAGGTTAGCTGAGAAGAACTGGAGTGGTTGAAAATGATAAATATTAAATATATTATTGACTTTAGTAAGCTTAGTCCTATTTATTTAGTAACTAACAAATTAAACCCAGTGGCCAGTAGAAGACTATTAGAGATTTAGTGTGTTAGATTAGTGTTCTCTCTTATGATTTATATCACTGTAGTGCAATAGAGTTTTTGTTATGGAATAAAATTTCATACTTCCAGATGCTAAAAGCTGGTTTCTGCACCAATTTTAGTGTTGCATCTTAGATAACCAATACCAAATGTAAATGAAGGCAAGGATGACAGGTATGGGCAGTGAGGTAAAAGTCAGCATTTCCACTGTGAGTGACAGGTAAGTTGAAGTTAGGCTGTGATGCACGTAAAAAGTGAAGAGAAGCAGCTTGGATTGTATTCAGTGGAGTAAGAAAACCAGGGGAGGAATTAAGGGAGATATGGAATGTGAGATGAACAGAAAGATGAGCTAAGAAAATGATCTTTGAATGGATAAGGGTAGGGCAAGGTTATATTTGTCTAGGTTGGAGGAAGACCTGTTGTGAAGAGTGTGGTGGGAGATAGGAGAAACTTGGCTAGCATTTTAAGTAGGTGATCAGAATAGGGACTACCATATCTTACATTCTGCAGAGAGAAACTAATTATTGGTTGTCCTTTTCAAAATGACGTTCAAACGGATGTACTTTGAATATTAATAGGCACGTGCCCAATTTTAAATGTCTGCATTTTCAGTTCACTCTTTTGGTACTTGTCCATTTAAAAGGAGAAAAGAAAAACAAAATCCGGGCTGTTGGCTAACAGTGTTAAAGGTTTCTACCTCAGTTGTGTTTGCAGTGGAGAGCATTCCAGCTAAATCCGTATCATTGTGTGGGAAATAGCAGCCAATTCACTTGTCTAGATTACAAGTGTAGCTTTGTATTCCCACACGATTGCAGGCTACCCTGGACAATCAGGCAGTGTTTCAGACTAGCTGGCAGTAGGCAGTCAGAATTCAGATTTCGAAGCCTGCTTGCTTTCTTTATCCAGACTGGTTACTTTTTCAGGGCCTTTCAGGGGCTCTTTCCCAACAGGGCAATGTTATGCAAGATTGCACAGAAATAAACTTCGACACTGGCAATGCTGTCATCACCTGGATTCAGCAGACTCTCAGGGGAATGGCCTGGTAATGGAAGTCTGTGCACTGAAATCAGTTTCAATTAAAAAAAGAGAGGCATGCTTCTCATTTGTTCAGAGACATGGCATGGCATCCAAGATTATCAAGAGAGCCTTACACAGGCCAGATAAATTAAATTACCCTTGCAAGCATTTCCTATTCTGCATGCATCATCAGGGTGAACTAGGGTAGAGGGCTGTGTCTGTTGTACTACTACAGTAACTGTGGCAGTGCCAGTGCAGAGCTGGCCAGACTTTATGTTCCTGACAGGTGGGTGTAAAATTCTAGATGTGGTGAATTTGTTTCGGATTTTCCCTCTGTCTTCACTGGGAGTAAGGCTTACCTTTAAGGAGAGATTAATTTCTTAGATGAAATATCTCACAACAAACAGCTGCCACAGGGCTTGCCGTGCAGCAATTGACAGTAGTTTATTGTTCTGTTCACAAGACCCTTCATTCTGAGGGTGCTTTTTTTTTTTTTTGAAGTACTTACCTACTTTGGGCCCCATAAAGTATTTTACTGCAATATCAAAGCTCACATTAGTGATGGAATTGTTTAATTTAAGGAGGGGTTGTAAATTAATTAAAAACCCAGTGCCAGAAGAGTTTATGTCCCACCTTTCCCTTCTGGTGCTTTTCCCTTCCATAATTAGTCTAACTTGTAGGGCCATGGGAAGAGGATATTTCTCATTCCTTCAATTGACTACTCACAGGACTGCCATTCCTGACTGGCTAACAGAGATTAAGTCAGTGCAGACCATGCAGATTTGGTTTAGCCCTTGGTGAAGAGGGGATCTGGAACTGAGCTTTACAAAAGATAGATATTGGAGGTTATTTTCTAGGAGATCATGTTTGTAGTATGCGGTTCATACCTATGCACCAAAGAATGACTTAGTGTCCATGAAGTTCAAGAGAAGCTGAAAGAGCATTGCAAATACTATTTCCACTTCTCCCTTTGGCTACCTTTTCATTTCAGTATTCACTGGAAGATTTCCTGGAATTAGAGGAAGCAGTGAGTTGACCAGTCACATGTCAGTGGTCCGTACTGGTTTATGCATGTGCCTTATGACACATGGATATGTCAGTAGCAGGTTTTTTAGGAGTAACTCTTAATGTACAGGAACTGGGCAATCTGTCTTGGAAAAAAAAAAAAGTGGTAGAAGTCATTCAAAAATGCTTCCTTAAACAATGGATTTTATTAAACCAAGTTTTGACCTTTGCTGGTGTTTGCTCTGGAGCATCAAAGCACTTGCTAGTGCATCGAACTCCCACCACCTGCTAAAAATGTAATGCTGTACCGTATATGCTGTTACCAAGATAAGCAAAACAGAAATGCAAACCAGAAACACAATTTTTATAAACACCATAGATCAAGATTCATGCTTTCTGGTAAACATATAACTTGAAGCATAGAAGTGTTGTCTGCCTAAACTCCTGTGGAGTCCTAGCACAAACATCTAAAAGACGTTGAAGAGAGTCAGTGTAGGGCTGTTCAGCTTTGAGCATGTTTATATAAAAGCACTGTACCAAAACCTTCCTTGTCAATGTACAAATAATTTTTTTGGTGTAAGTTTAGGAATATAGGGCTAGGAGGGAGTTCTGAGAGTGTGTATGAGAAATTCATCTGCCTCGATGCAAGACAAGTATGCCTAGCAGCCCTTTTTGAAGCTATCTAAAAAAAAGAAAATTGTAATGGAAAAGATTTCTTAATCATTCCCTTTCCCTAAATAATATGTCACAATTCTTGATTACACTCAGAAGCTCAGAATTTTTCTTTGGCTACCCACAGTAGCATTTTATTTTTCTCCTTTTTATATACTGGAAGGCTGTTGTAATGTATGTTTTTCAACTATACATCCTCTTAGTCTCTTCTTTCCACAGAAGACTTCTTCACCAAATCAATCTGCTTTTTTTCATTGGTTAGCTTTCTAGCACTCATAATATTCTTGTTGATATTTTCTGCCCTTCTCAAATTTATGTCCAAAACTGAGCAGAGTGTACCAGACAAATATCACCAGCATTACATAGAGTGCACCAGAAGAAGTGATGCCATGTTTTGGCTTCAAAATATATTTATTAGCTGCTATAGTTCCCCAGTTTCTTTTTTGCTGTAGAACAGCTTATGTATTTTATCCCACATCTTACACTTGATCTATCCTTCCAGAATGTAGTATTTTACATTTGTTCTTTATTTACTTGTGTTATTTCGCCTGTATTCAGTTTTCAACACTATGATGAATCCTACCCTTCACAATCCCAGTTGTTATCATTCCTGAATATACAAGCATATTCTCTCATACCTCATCCAGGTCATCAAGAAAGCATTGAGTAGAATCAGGCCTAGAATAGATCCCTTTCATAACCAATCTGGAAGCCAAAGCAATCACTCTTTCACTCACTGTATCATAATTTAATCTATACTTTATTTCATAGATTGCTGATGGAAATGCTATGTCAAAATCAAGATATATTGCATCTACTGGTTGTTTTGGTTTTTTTTTAATCCTCACTCCCCAGCCCAGCCCCAAGGTAGTTGCTGTAGCATAGGAGGAAAATTTGGGTGATAGGGCATATTTTAACTGGACAAGTCTAGGTCCTCTAAATATACATCATTTATTTTTTCTATAATAAAGATAATTCAACAATCTCAAGAACAAGTCATTGCTACTTTTTCATGACGACTTGTCATGATTCAGAAGATTGTCTTCAGTGAGTTTTTTTAATTACATTTCTTTCATAAGCATGTTTTGCTGGACTTCTAACTTCAGGAGCTTGTAACCAGTGGCTGAGATAACCCATGACATTTCTGCCCTAGTTCATGATATTTTGTTTTCTCAAACCCAGATTTAGCAAGTGTTACAATGCAAATGTCTTATTTTAAGGGCTTGAGAGTGATAAGTTAGAGAGGTGCAGGCTGCCAATAGTCAAACTGTGTCAGTCTGTAAGTCCTTTAATGGTAGGTACTTGGCCGCACCATTGGGTCTGTTGCAGATTCAAGTTCCAGGAACGCTTCAAAGTGCTTTTCCAGAATGAATTTATATTTAGTCATGTTGTCTTAAGCAGTTGGTACTGAAACCGCAAAATAACACCAGAGGAAGTGTTAGAATACAAAAGATTCATACTGTTATTTATGAACTAGCATAACCCAAAAGCTGTTGTTTACAGTGTGACTCCATAGAATAGGAAAAGTGACACATTGCTTTGGGTAATGAAGAAAACCATTGGTGATGTAACAGTTTCAGCTGCTACCAGTATCCTCTGCCCCCCCCGCCAAGTACTAAACATGTCTACCCTACCTTTTTGCTGCAGCTATTTCTACCACTAGTTTTAGTATTTCATTAGTTCTTAAGGATATGCTCCATGAAATGCAGCAAAACATAGAGCTCAAATTTCTTAGAATGCATCAATGTAGCTCGTTCTGCCCTCATCTGGGAATCAAAAGGGGCTAACAGAGTTTACTGTAATCTTATTTCGAGTACCCGTGCGTTCCTTCTATAGTTGTGTTCCTCTGAAATGAAAGTCCATGAATGCAGAGGAGAATGCTACTGACCTTCACTGAGAGGTCATGTTGCAAGCTGGTGCTGCATTTTGATTTCTACCCTGCTATCCATGCATGCAGAATGCTTTTGCATTTCCTTTACCTTTGTTATCTTTATTAGCATGGTTTCTTTTTGCTGCAAATACTAAAGTCACAAGCAGGTAATGGAATTTTTCAAACTCATTGCACAACCTTTGGTAATAATTAGGAGGAAGCAAAGGTGACTTTCCTCGTTTTCAGTTGTGGTCCTGTACAAATTCATTGTGTGTGTCAAACAAATACAATGGGATCTGTTGTCACAATACAATAGTGGATATATTTCCTTTTTCCAACAAAGTTCATATGCATGTTTTGATTGTTGTGGGTTTTTTTTTCTCTCAGGTTGTCCTCACCATCAAATGTTGCATTTTGTTTTAATATTTGGGGAAGGGGCAGAGCGAAAGAAATATTCATAGTGTCTTCCTAGCATAGTTCTCTTAGCACTAAGCACACCCCTAAGATGGGAAATGAGATCAACTTCAGCAAGCTTTTCAATGAAAGGCTATTTTATTTACATGGCAAAGAAATATGTATTGAGTAGGCAGTATGCACGTGTTGTGTCCATCATCACCCCCAGAATATATGAATACCTTCTAAATATAAATATCTCTTTTTGAAACCAGTTGAGTTTGGGAACATCAAGGTGCATGTACACTGTTCAACAAAAGGGGACCAAATGATGCTCAAGCACTGGATCCTGGATTGCCATTATTAGTGCCCTCCCTGCACCCCCTCCCCACCCCAGCTCTGTTCTGTGCCACACAACCTGGCTTTCTAAGCCACTGCATGGGTACAACTCTGTGAGAGAGCACAGTCAAGGGACTGCCCCCAGAAAGCTCAGTGGATGAGGCTGCCTTAGGTCTGGTTGTGTTTTCCCCATATGATCTGTGAACTTGATCCCATCAGGCTTTACCCCTTCAAGCGTCCTCATAATGTGCTCATGCAACACACACCTTCAGCTTCATGCTACAAACTCTTGATAGCTTACAGCACAGTCAGTAATCACATTGGTCAGTCTGAAGAGACTGAAATAAAACCACTAACTGGTAATTATGTCTTAGGGCCATGGAGGCACTAAAAGGGACTTGGGAAGAAATGCTATGTAGTTTGCACATAAGCAGTTTGCCACAGGGGGACTACCTGTAAGCAGGGTGGCTGTGCTCCACTTACCAGGTGTAAGGAATGGTCCCTGGTTCTTTTTATTTTGTTTCTAATTTTAATTTTTTTTTGTGTACTTTTTAATTTTTTTATTAAACAACCCAGGCACAGTCATAGATGTCTTCTGTTAATTATGATTTTATCATGTGCTAACAAATCTGGGTTGAGAAGCAACGTTTTATCTACTGACATGCTACTGAAAATATACTTTTTCTGCTAAGGGGAAACAGTCTTGTATGCTATTTTTTGTAGGCACAGGATTGAGATGCAGGAGGCATAGATGCAGCCCTTGGCTCTACCACGTTTTCTGTGTGGTTCTGAACTTATGTGCAATCAGCACTCAGTTATCTGTGGGTGCTTTAACCAGTTTGAGGTTTAATCATACCATGGAAGCAGAGATACTTGAGCTTTCCCCTTACCAAGCCAGCACTGGGCCATCCAGACTTATTAGTTTAGGCCCAATGCCAGAAAGAGACAGCTGTACTGCCTTCCCAGCCAGCTTGGGTCTGTGAGCAGTTTAGCCACATTGTGCCTGCAGAACACAAACTAATAGCCCTAAAGACCCAGGCTCATTTTGTGGAGTCATCAGGAAGGCTTCACTACTGCATTCCTATTTCCCACAAGGACTGGGACTGCACAGAGGCACTTCAAAGCCAGCCAGGCTTATTAAGTGCTACCTGAACATCTCTATACCATGCAGGAGGTTCCAAGAAGATTTATTAGCTCTAGTTCAATGCCAGTCTAATAAATTCACTCGTCATCTTGTCAGCATGTCTGCTTGTACTGTGGCTAGAGCAAGCACCTTATTCAGCAAGAACTTTTTGAACTCAGCATGAAGTTTCTGGTGAAAAAGGTATCACAATTCAGCCTATGGTGTCTCTGTGCTTCAGATCCCAGCTTTCTGTTTTCTTTTCTTATGCTATGTGTGTGCACTGCAAAAGGACACAGTAGGCTTTTAAATGGGATTTATCCTGCCAAGTTACTTGTAGGGACTGAGAAATCACCCAAGCACTGTGGTGAAATAGAGTAAGTTACCAAGAGGCTGTATTACCTCTTGCTTGTTTGGTGCAAGCTCAGGGAATTTACACAGCATTAGCTAATCTGTGACAACTGCTTTAGAGGATACTTCTATCCTCTGAGATAGCTTACTGCTGTTGTGTTAAAGGATAAGCCACCACAGATTGCCTCCTGTTTACTGTAGATCATAGAGAGGGGCACTTACGGAGTAGCTCATAAGCTGTAAACTCATATCCTAGGTTTGTAGGTGTCGTGGTTTAACCCCAGCCAGTAACTAAGCGCCACGCAGCTGTTCACTCACTTCTCCCCGCAGTGGGATGGGGGAGAGAATTGGGGGGGGGGGTAAAACTCGTGGGTTGAGATACGAACAATTTAATAGAACAGAAAGGAAGAAACTAATAATGTAATCTGATGATAATAATAGTAATAAAAGAATTGGAATATACAAAACAAGTGATGCACAATACAGTTGCTCATCACTCACCAGCCAATGCCCAGTTAGTTCCTGAGCAGCGATCTGCAGCCCCACCCTGGCCAATTCCCCCCAGTTTATATACTGGGCATGACATCACATGGTATGGAATACCCCTTTGGCCAGTTTGGGTCAGCTGTCCTGGCTGCATCCCCTCCCAACTTGTTGTGCCCCTCCAGCCTTCTTGCTGGCTGGGCATGAGAAGCTGAAAAATCCTTGACTTTAGGCTAAACATTACTTAGTAACAACTGAAAAGATCAGTGTGTTATCAACATTCTTCTCATACTAAATCCAAAAAGCACTATACTGGCTACTAGAAAGAACATTACGTCTATTCCAGCCAAAACCAGGACATTAGGTTATGGCTAAAAACCCGAGTATAAACTTCTTTTCTATGAAATGAGGGGCAAGTGGCACTTTTTTGTGTGACTGTTGACAGAACATCTTAGGAATTTTGTAAGGAAATTATCATTAGAGCTATCTGAATTTTTTGAACACTTAGTGAGGAGAGAAAGAATATAGTGGCTTCTCTCAAATGTTTGTCTGCTTGTTTTCCTAATGCTTCCTAATTACATTTAGATCAATGATATTCTGCAAAGAATCTCTCAAAGATAAAGGAAACAATCTACAATGGAGGTTAATGAAATTATATTAAAGGACTCCCAGACATGACACAAGACCATCAATGTAGTATTGCATTTGTGTTTTCAGGTATTAGTTGAAATAAGCAGATATGCTGCCCTACCCCAAAACCTTTATATGTTTATATTTGTATTCAACTAAGAATAAATGTCAGTTACAACCTATGCAGCAGATCCAAAGCCTAGTAGAAAGCTGTGAAACTCAGGAATTTTCATTCAGGCTCTTGAAGCCTGAAAGCTTCACTCTGACTCCAGAACAAAAGCAAGTAGAACTCTATACATCACTACACTGTATAGATTGCATTCCTCATTCAGCCAGATATAAATACATAATAATAAATAAACGCACTTAACATAGCATGAGCAAATGATAAAGTAACTCATTCAAGGTCTATGGGCAGGTCAGAGTTATTTGTAGAAGGTATTTGACTTACTTCCAGGTGGTTCTATAGGAAGAATTATAGCTCCATGATGAAACACATGTGTCCTGAAAGCCTTATAAACACACTGCTACAGCTCTGAATCCACAGTAATTATCTCTGTCTTTCAGCAAGCTGCACTGGTGTCATGACACTGCTTCCAATTCCTGAGTTAGCTGATTAGCTCAATGGCAGTGCACTTAGCAATGTAGACATGTCTTGAGAGGACCACCTGCTGTGTTCCTCCATGGTGCTTGTTTGGGTTCTGCAGTAGGCACTACAGCTAAAATAGTCACAACCTGAAACCTACACTTACATTTCAAAAATCAATTTTGGGGTTTTTTTATTTAAGTTTCTAAATATAGTTTGAGGGTTTGGAATGAGATCTGTGCTCTTACCTGAGACAGGTCCTTTTGAAAATCCACTTCTAGAAGACTAATTGTGTGCCTTGAAATGTTGGATGCTCAGTAAAGTGGGGCCTGTTAAGCAAGACAGTGTCTGGTTGTTTTCCCAGGAAAAAAAGAGGGAAATTTGTCTATCCCTTTGACTTGTCGGATTTAATCTAGGAAGAAATATTTGGTTGAGTTCAACACTGAGAAACCTGAAGTGATCAGTCTTGTTGTCATTTGCTCATCCAATAAATGAATACAAATCAGAACTATATAGATTGTTATAGGAATTAATATTTTTCTGGTTTACCCAGGCTGAACAACTTTGATTTCATTTGTCTGTGTTTAATAAACCACGAATGATGGGTCCAAATATCAGTTGCAAAATGCTGGGAAGGGAAAAAAAAAAAGAGGGGGGGAGCAGGGGTTGAGGCCAAAAGAGAGAAGGAGAAGAGAAAGGAAATACAGTTAGGACATTTTTGAGATATTCCATAGGTGAAAGTGTGGAGGGAATGGAGTGTTGCGGGGTGTTGAGCCAGTGCCTCCTGTCATCCATGGAAGTCTTTCCATTGACTTAAATAGATACTGAACAAGGCCCTACCAGAATGAGTTTGTGCCTCTGTACAAATGTCTGAAGCCAAAACAAAAATAATTACAGTACTGAATGGATTGCATTGGCTGACTTCTTTAGTGTCTAATGTTCTTTGGCAATGCTTCATCCCGATTATTCCATCTGGAGATAATTGTGTGATATCATCCATAAAATTAAAACATAAATCAATCCAACTAGTGATCAGCCCCATGAGCTGCTGTTTAAGAACACACATGGAAATCTAGCGCTCCCTGCCTTTTTAGTAGGATATGCAAAAAAACAGTGAAGTGTCAGGACAAAATAAAATCATGAGCTAGTAGTAGAAACCTACAAATCTTTCATGAGTTGTAACAGCGCTATCAACACAATACATGGAAAATAATGGAGGAACTCTTTATTTTTCCTTATACTTTAAATAAACTTTTAACAATAGGTAATATTTGAACTTAAAAAACTTCCCATATTTATTGGAATAATGGCTTCAACTTTGTATGGCTGCAGTGCAGGACTAAACTGCTGACTTAAAGCAAGTAATCAATTATTAGCAGCTGAGAAAAGACATTCCTAATGGAAGAATAATTTTCTTCTGTAGGGCTAGTAAAGTAATACCTTTATAGCAAAAAAAGTCCTTATGCCCCCTTTCTGCCAGGAAGGCCATTATATCACTTTGTGATATTAACTTCTACCAGGTATTCTTTGAACCATGAAGAACTAATTCAACTTTTATCTTGCATTGTCTTGAAAAAAGATTATTAGCAACAAAGATTAATTCCTATTCATTTTGGCTGTCAGCAATTGACTTTTGTTAGGAGAGATTCAAGGGGTTAACTTAGGTCATATTGGAAAGGGCCATTTAGGAGATTAATTTATGCTTTGTTTCACTGGTCTCATTTTGAAAGTTTTAGGAAATGTTACAAATGGAATCACTCCAACAGTCTTCCCATTTCTAAAATAACTGTAGTATTTTAAACATGATATGACTTGATGCAAATTTTAATATCTTTATATTATGCACACAAATGCTTATAGAAAGCACACTTAGTTCTCTCTTGGGGAATATTTTACTTGCTTTCCCTGTGGTAACAACTCTCAATCATATGAAACTTTGCAGAAAGCAAAGAGAAGAACATTATGAATGAAGCAGTTATCCTCAAATGTTCAAGTGAATCTTCATAGCAAGTTGTTCATGCAGTGCTCAATCAGATATGTTTACTGCAAGCCAGATGCTAATACCTTGATTCATTCTGAATAGAAACCTATTGTGAGAGCAAAAAAATTTACTCGAAGGTTCTTTGAAGGTAGATAAGGGGTAAGATATTATTAACCTTGAATAAGAATTGTAGTTTTACATCTTATCCATAACAACAATGTATTATAAATAAAATAGAAAATATACAACATAAATATTAAACTCCACTATACATTATTCTGAGTTCAATTTTTAATCCTCTACGCCTTGTTTTATCTAGATATTAGTCTGAGTCCAACTCACACTAGTGCTTTATCAGTAGATACCAGTGTACAGAGCTTCTAGGAAAGCTAGAGTGAAGTAGATTATAGTGTTTCCTCAGAAAATATGTTTGCCATATCTGGAATGTGCTGTTCTTGGCTTCTTCCTTAAAAAGAAATTAAATTAGGAATCACATTTAATACATTTAATATTATGTATATTTGATATACATATCTATTTTTGTTGATACAGACTTTATATCTCTTTATATACATATGTGTATTCAGTGTATTTATATATTGCCTTTATACTTTATATATCTATATATATAGATACACACTTTATTTGATTAATAATTTGATAGGATTCTTACTAAAGAGAAATTGCAGGTGATGGGATCATTTCATCTGGAAAAGAGAAGAAAGAATAGAACTTGATTCTTAAGCGATCCTGAAAGTCCTACCAGACATCCTATTTAATGTGGTAGAGGAAAAAAATAGAAGAAATTTGTCTTGTTGCTTCTAGTGAAATGTTTAGATGCTTCTTTACCAATCTTTTCTGACTGCCTTATGATTGAAATTGAAAGATTGATCTGTCCTTTGAAGGAAAGTGAAAAGATGGGAGGGAGACCGAGCCTGTCAATCGCAGAATAGGTTTCCATAAAAACAGATAAGAGGCCAGGAGAATTGGTAGCTGGAAAAACAGCACCATCAGCTCAAATGTGTTTGGAATTCATTTGATGTTTGCAGTTTTGATTAGAAGTCGGTACCTAATTGTCAATATTTCAACCATGTCCATCACTCTGGCAGCATATTGTCTGCTTTGGGAGTTTGTTAATACAGAATTGAGAATATGCACAGCGTTCAGCTCAATGGGTAACTGCAGAAGAAAAACTTGTGTTCTCTTAATACTTAAATAGTGACTCAAGACTAGAAGACATCGCAGTTTCTTTGAAATTAGAACTGGCAAAATCCATTATTACAACAAGAGAGAAAGAAGATTATTTGACATGAGATGACATCTGCTTTTAGAGTTATTAGACCATACCCTGAGGAAAGAAAACAAACTAAGAGGAACAATATCTCATCATTTTGCCATGTGTCTTCATCACATTGCTCATTTTTCATTTCAAACTTGGCTCGGGTAGAACCTGAAATAGGGAGGCAAATCCAATTGCTACATGCAATAATGCAGTTAAAATCTCTAGAGGCTATAATGCTGCTTGTGTAACTAACTAGCTGTACTGCAGATTTATCGAGCTATACCTTTGAGACTTGGGAGGAGGTAGCTGATGTACATGACTTCACTTCATTACATGTCTGGGCTGATGAGTCATTTAGAAACGTAGGAAAATGAAGAAGGAAAAGCAGCTCTGTGCCATCCACTTCATCCTCCTGTGAATGACACCTTCCCCCTATAGAACACTACTTGGAGGTTTGACCGGTTTAAATGCCCTGACTAGGAAACCCACCATAATTTCCTACAGGGAACTTCTCCATGGTTGTTCTCTTTAAAAACATTGTCTCACACTCAGCCAGAACATCACTTTGTTTAGCTTCATTCCTAGCTGTTTACTAGCTATAACCCCCTTTTTCTACTTAACTAGTTCTTTTTCTGATGCTTCTAGGTGCCAAATATTTATAGGCTATCATCCATTCCATCATCTCTCAGCCTGCCCAGGTGGGTAGGTAGTAAGGTAGGACATGGCTCAGCATGTTTAATGCTCCTGCCGGATTCATTCAGCCCTGTATTTTGGTAATGGTTTCAATGTAGTTATAAAGTGCTTGATGCTAACCTATTAGGATAAGCTGGTTTCTATGGGTATTGAGTGAGATTCATACCAAGGAACTTTTACCATCTTATTTTGTGCTTTCTGCAACTCATATTGTTGTGGCCTTTGTTGATGTTGTTGCTCACTTGAATTAGAGTGAAGTGGTCAAAAACTACAGCTTTGTGCTCTCCTTCTGTAATATGCAATTATACTCTGCTAGGTGGCCACAGGTTTATGCTTTATATTTCTCTATCTGTGACTTGTGTTAGAGTAGCTGAAAGCACCCCATTAAAAGTGGGAGGCATTCTATCTGGGGGTCTATGAGCATCTCAAAAGGGATCATGCTTACCTTAAACAGTCTCTGACATAAATGAATTAAATGGTAGAGGAGTGGGGAGAGAAGAGGGAAATGAAAGCCAGTGAGGAAACAAGACTTGCCTGATGTGCATGGGATTTTTAGTTATATTTAGTTAAATTATATTTTGCCAAGGGTGTATATGCCTTTTACTGAAGTCATGTATGTAATTTTTATGGAAGTAGAAAATTACTTTTGTAGTAAAAGCAAAAAAACCCAGGAAGGATATTAAGTTCCTAGTGAATTTAACTGTGCTATGTAACTGGATGAACTCTATCCATTCCTTTCATGGATAAACCCTCTCGTGGGGTGAGTAGAACCTATTTCTCCTCAATGTTGTCTCCGCCAAATTTTTGAAACTGAGCCTCCTTTGGGGGAATGGAGACGGCAGAAGTGCTGACACCACGGCTTCCTCCTTGCATTCTCTACGTTCAGATGGAAATAACATTCTGTACTCTTAATAGCCCCGTTTCTTACAATGCAGTGTAACAAAGTAAGCTGGGCAATTTGTTTACTGAATTTCAGTGTGTACATTTGTAAAAGTTTGCATAATCAGTGGGATCCTAGCCTAAAAACATCTGATTTTCTCAGTGGTTCAACACTGCCCGTCCTTTTGTCGTTTTACAAGTATACTTTAGTTGAAACAGGCCACACCAGGGTGTGCATTAATGGGCTGCTGTTGTACTGCTTGGGTGGTAGAAGGTAATTGATCTCTAGTCCAGTGCTTCACAATGCTCCAAAGGCATGTGACAATGGTCTGTTAATGCACACCCTGTTGTGACACTGCTTAATTAAAATCTTAGGATATCAAAAGCAGAAAGGTCTAATGAAGAAGTTTCTTTCAAGCTGGTAAATACGACTGTATGACATCTTAACCAGTATAATGTATGCTGGCTGTTTCTGGCCTGCAGAATGCTTAGTGAAATCAATGAACAGAAAAGGAGTGCATACTGGGGGATGTATCAACCATTACTGAAGCGTGCAGTGCAATAACCAGACTTGTGCAGTCAGGTCCAAATTATTTTGTGCTTTTTCTATGGATCTGTTTCTTGCCTGATGAATTTGAGCCTTGTGCTATCAAATGACAATCAACTGCATTATGAGGTATTTTCTGATGTTTTGCAGTAGATGTATTTTAAATCAAAAGACTAATTCAAATTTGGTTATGTAAAAATATCCTTTCCCCCCTCATTTTCATTGAGTAAAGTGAGATAAAGTACTTTAAGTCAATTATTTTTCCAGATTTTTCACCAGCCATGTTG
Organism: Harpia harpyja; assembly: GCF_026419915.1. Classification (NCBI taxonomy): domain Eukaryota; kingdom Metazoa; phylum Chordata; class Aves; order Accipitriformes; family Accipitridae; genus Harpia; species Harpia harpyja. The sequence continues at coordinate 63,728,788 of NC_068940.1, read as the reverse complement.
GTTTGAGCACACTGTTCTTGTCACTGTTAGTGTTACACACTTTCAGTATTCTGACTGTCAGCTTATGATCACAGCCATGCCGTCTACAAAATGAAAATAAAATGGGGGGCCTTTTCACTATGCATTTTCAAAAGGAGACGTACAGGTTTTGTGGGGTTTTGTTTCATTTTTGAAAAGAGACAAGTGCAACCTGCTGAAGGTTTTGCTGTAAATATAAGAAGTGTGTTTTTATGAGCTGGCCTGCCAGATGTGGGTGTATTTCCACTAGGTATCAAAGGTATGGAAGAAACTAACAATCTGCTTCCGATACCATGACAGAAGATACACCAAAGGCTTTTGGAACCACCAGTCTGCCTATTCTAAAGTGTCCCTCAAGGATGCTCACCTGCTTGTTGCACTGATCCAGTCTGTGGAGTCCATGAACATTACAGCTAGCTAGGTGTGTGTGGCAAAGCTGTGCATAAAGTCCTCCAGCTGCCTGTGCAGGCACAACCGTGCTATGCAACCCAGAACATATACGCTTCACTCAGCCATATTAATAAAAGAATTAGTCTTGTTAATCCCTCTGTTTCCTCAGGAAGTCTATGCCTTTTAGAATCACTCTCAAGGTACAGATTCCTGTCCATCTTCTCCTTTGTACATTCAGTTACACAGTCTAGCTGTCCAAAGTCCAAGGCAATGCTAAACCCTGCAGGGACAGCCTTCAGAAATGGAAGCCGAAATACAATATACAGAAGAACTCTGGAGCCCCAGACCTATGTCTGAAGTTTGAATATTAACTTCATATAAATTTCCTGGTGAGGTATGTGCAGTTCTTCATTCCCTTCCTTCAGGCAGCCAAAGAGCTACAGTGTCTTCTCAAAATTGTTCCAGGAAAACTGGTTTTGAACATTTGGCAGTTACAATAGGCTTGCCTGGATGCTCCACTGTAGGGTAAGCCAGCCTGTACTGACTTTATGCTGATATGGTTAAATTGTGTCAGTAAGTCAGTTTAAATCCAGGAGAAATCTCTTTAGCTTAGAGCGTTCTTCAGCACAGATCTAGCTTAAGTAGCTCTTAAGGAAAAAAAAGGGTTTTTTCAGATGGTTGTTCATAATATTTTTAAACAGATAACCATGTCATTTCTGGAAGAGTTATTAGCTGTTATGTTTTTTAATAGGGAACTAATCTGTTTGGCCTTAAAGAACCTAAAATTGCTAAAACCTGAACAAGAATACCTGAGCAGATCCAGAGGAGAATGAAATGGAGGCTTCCTTTCAATCAGAGAAAAGGGACTCACAGAATTTGTTGTCTACTTTATTACTTGGGAGCATTATTTCTACCCTCTGCTGATATCTGCTTTCTTTCCTATGTAATTCAGTAACATGTAATGTGGCTTTAATCTGCTGTTCCCTCTTCTCTGTGTGCTGTGAGACAAGAGAGACAGATGAGCTTGGAAGTCAGGGGGCAGTGGAGCTGCAGTACACAGCTGCATACCTGTCAAGTCTCCTCAGTCATCCATTTGATCATGCTGCTTTCGAGGCCTTGCAGAGATCAAAAAAAACCCTGTACACACCGCAGGTCCCCAGGGAGACAGCAACTGAACCTAGTCAGAGAGATGTGCAATGGAAGAGAGGAGGTCTTCCGAGAAAAACAATTCTAGGCCTTCTGCTCGTGCAATAAGGTCTTGTCTAATTTGAAGGGGTTTGCTGGTACGGTTACGCTGGTAGAACTGCAACAGCAAATCCTGCTATGGGAATTATGGCTTATACGAGAAGGAATCTTAAAGCAGTTCTTAAATGGAGTGATCTGTCCTTTTGTGTTCCTATAACTGTATTCAGCAGAATTTGCTGAGCCATATAGGTGTTCTAGCACATAAATTTAGATGTGGCATAAGCCTAAATAAGTAGGGAAATGCATGTGCTATGGATATACTATCTGTAAATGCAGAATTTTCCAGGCAGGGTGCTTCTTCCTCCTGCCTTTTGTAGGCCCAGGTGGCATGGAGACATTGGACAGATATACAGACTCAGGAAGGAAAGGGAAATTTCACAGAGCTTTGTACCCTGGCCAGCTGAAGTGTAAGCATTGCCCTTTCCAGTCATGGTCTTACCCTGCAGCTAGATTGTTACCTACACATGTTTTTCCCATCCTGTTTTTCTCCACGGCAGCAAAGGCGTGCTTTTTATGCCTTTAGGAAAAGTTATGCTCCTTCTCTGTCCATGGGAGCTCTGCAGGATGCTATGTAAAGCGTGTGCCAGATTTCCTTCTGGGGCCATTTGAAATCTGCTGACATGGTGATGTACCACATCACAGCTCAGCCTGGGCCTTTTATTCCTCTCTTTTCTCTCAGAGGAATTTTCTTTAAAGTCACATTATACGTGTGCTTTAGAGACATGGTATGCTTCTTTTTTGTTTTTAGTGTTGTGAGGTGGTTTCTGTTAAATTGTACTGTGTTGGTTTTGGTTGTCTAACTTTTTCTTTTGTTTCTTTCATGCTGTCCTGATATTCCCTGAGCCCTTATCTTCATTTTTAAACCATATCCCAGCAAAAGATCTCTGAGACAAAAATCCAACTTTTATAAATTCAGGGCTTGTGCATGCTTGCATGTATATAAACATACAGGCTGAGACATAAAACTAAAATAGCCCTCTCTTCATTCTTTATAGCATTTCTTTCAAAACTGCCTCACAAAGCTGCAGCTTGCACATGTGGTCTTCCAAAATTTCCTGTTAGGCTTCACAAGCTAACAAGGAGTATGATCCTTTAACTGGAGAATCTTTACAACAATGTAGAGTCCTTCTCTGGTGATTCTATAAGCTCCTCATCCAGTTAAAAGCCACTAGTCCTTCTAAAAATCACTGCTTGTAGCATGCCATGCTAAACCATTATCACCAGCTCCCAAAGGAGTAGTCTGAATTAGTAACTGGACAGAGGATGTTTAGAGATGATGTTGCAATCACCCACCTAAAGTAGCACTGAATCAGCAAGTAATTCTTTTAGAGAGCCCACTATTTCTTGAACTGTTCCTGGTGAGGAAATTAATATAGATAATATTGCTACTAATGGCAACTAAAGACCCACAGGGTACTTCATGTCAAACACAGTCATCTGCCCAAACTCTTGACTATATTCTGATTACTTACAGTGCTTCTGCAATTTCAGTTACATTCAGCAGATTCAGTTGGATTTCTTCACAGACTATTTTGTGTATTCCCAATGTGACTGTGTTTCAGGGATAGCATATGGAGTGTCTTCTCTACCTCACTGAGCTGATGCAAAGCAAAGGCATATTTGTACAGTGTTTGAGACCTCCCAGTAGGAAACGCTGTTGAACAACAGTTCCTCAAAATATGTGCATTATCTGATTTGTCATGTTGTTTTTGTTACTTAGACATCTGCTTTGCTAAGTTGAGTGATAACTTCAATTGTATCCACATCGTGTAGTTGCAGCAGGATAATTTTTCTGATGGTCATCAAGCCATCAGAAGCATACCCAGAACATACTTGGGCCATCATCAGCTTTACTGTATTAATGGAGAAAGCTTTGGGAATGGTTACGATGCTCTGTTTTCCTTTAAGTGGTGGATTGTCCTTTGTAGCTGTATTTTGGAAAGATAAAGTTAGTAGATCAGTGTTGTTTAAGGCCCAGTGCTTTTGACACAGAGACTTAGTTTCGAGAAGGAGAGGCATCTTTGGGGCGCTGTAGCCAGGGAAGCTTCTCTTAAAGCTGCCTTGTCTTGCATAAAGTCTTTGTATCTGGATGTAACTGAGATAATCTGTTGTTGTTGTTTCCGTCTGGCTACAGGGCCTGTTCCTTGCACACTCTTCTTTAAATAAGAAGGGCAAAGTTATTTTGTTCTGAGTAACAGTAATATTATTTCGCTGTTGCTAGGACTGGGTGTGTGGTACTTGGTGAAATAAATACTGTCTTGTTTTGGGTTGGTTTTTTTTATTCACTTCACCAGGGTAGAGCTATCATTCCCATTTGTTTCTTCTTCCCATGGTGCTTACCAGTCCTTCCCACAAATATGAAACCAAGAAGGAACCTGTTATCATCGCTTCCTTATGCTTCTCTTTCCGCCTGTTTCATGTTTCTTGGTGTTGATGAACTCTTAAAATAACAGATTAGGCTTCTTGGCTGCCTCAAGGAATAGTACCTTCAGGCCCCGGATACCATACCAGAGGAACGATTGCAGGAAACCACAGGATAGGTCAGTGTCTCCAAGGCTGAGAGTCTTGAAGTTGGGGAGAGGAGCTGCTCATTCATGTGCCTGGAGGGCCAAGCCTCTGGGGTTGAGCACTTGCTGTTTTTCCCTGAGGCACTGGCAAGTTCAGGCAGAGACAGGCATGGAAGAAGAGTGGAGAAGGCTTATGGTCCAAAGGTCTAGGTGGAGCCACTGGCCCAGGTTCCTTCTCCCCTGGCCTCTTGCCCCATTCCAGTTGCTGTGGGATGCTGGGGCTGGGCAAACTGGTACAGAACTGGTAGGTGGGGTCCAGTGTGTGTGCATGAGCTAAATAAATTATAGGCAAAAGGAAAGTTAAAGGCATTGCCAGGGTGTTCAAGACCCAAAGACAGTCTCCAGTGCTCTGGAGAAGCCTGAAAACCCTGCTGAGTAGGTGTAGACAGGATGTTTTTGCCTGGGGCACCCTCTCTAGAGCAGTGTTCAAGAATGACCTAGTAAAACAATATGAGGTTAGAATTCTAACCGGGAATCTGAGGGTTAATGCGCAAAACTTGGCAAGAAGAATAAAAACACATGGTTTTTGCAGTAGACCAAGTGCACTACACCTTCCTGGTTTGTTTTGTGGTATTAAATAGCTTCTCCACTTGCATGTAAAAAATAATCTTTTAGTGTTTTTGTTGTATTATCAGAAATTTTGACTAGTACCTTTGCACTCTTATTCTCCCAGCCTCCCCTGTTCTGCTTCATGTTCCCTTCCCCCATCATCTGAATGTCACTGTCATTTGAACACTGGGTTTTCTTTTGATAATATATTTCTCATATTGCTGAAGCACACAATAGCCATCTAGACAGTGAAGGAACATAATGGGGTACCCTTTCAGCATGGGCAATTAGATGTGCAATTCTCATTAACAATAACGGGACTTGCACTGAAAATTTTCCTCTATAAATCTACCAGCACAAAGCCTTTCCCCTTATGAGCAACAGATGGGTTTTCCATAATGGCTCATTACCTCCTTGCTTTGTCATGCTGCCAGAAATGAAATATAAAGTTATTTATGGTTAGAGAAAGATGCACAAGTCACTGTAGATCATTCCTTGCCATCTTTTATAGTTTATCTAGTTAGTACTTTAAATCTCTCAGGACTAGGAAGTTTCAGAAGATGACAGAGCGCTGCCTGAGAATTAAGATGAGTGTCCTTCTGTCTGGTTATTTATCCTGATGGTCTTGCATCTCCAGGGTGATGCTATGGTCTCCACTGGGACTGGTAATTTGGGTGTTTCTGCAGAAAAGAGGCCATTTCTCAAAACAAATTTTGTCAGCTGTGACAACCCATTTCTGTAAAATTTGACTACGAGGGGCAGAAGGCAGCACTCTTTTACGATGTGTCATAAATTTGAAAAGGTAAACAAGTTACTTGATAATATTCCTTATTTGAAATTGGGAGGGGGGAGGGGGTCATTCCTTGGCACATCAGTGAGAGATGTCATTCCTCTGACAACTGATGGTGGAGGCCAGGAAAGGAAGTTATTCTGATGTGGACAGTGCTTTTATTTATACATATTTCACATTATTAAACCCTGTATATTGGAGTTTATACCCTGGGTGTACCTGCAGATTCACTATTATCTCCAGAAATCCTTGCTGAAGACCTGTTCCATTTGCAAATGTGTTCATCTGTCGCCTTTCATAAGTAATATATTTACAGTGACTGATATGGCATCAGTGTTATTACTTAAGACAGAAAAGAAGCTGATGGCAAAATAAAAGATACTGTTTTAACACTACTTACATTAAGAGTTATTCCCAGAAGGATTATCAAGGGAGTTAATCCCAGCACATCTGTGAGTCCTCTGAAGTGTGTAGGTCTCCTAGCAGATTGAGGGATATGCTAACTTGGGAGTTCCTCTTGCTTCCATTCAGGAGGGCATTTTAAATGTATTTAAATCTAACTGAGATCAGTCCGACTTCAGTACATGCTTAAGTATTTTCCTGAATATGGGTAGTCCTAACCACATGTTCCTGGACTAGAGCCTTAGACTATGTGCCAAAGATTTTGTTTACCTTTGAGCTCAGGTTTTTCTCCTTGTTAAGGAACTATACAACCTGAGGAAGTCTAGTGAAGCAATCCCAGTGGCAAGAGAAGGAGAGCAGGACCTTTTGTGCTAAAGAGGTAATAAAAGTATAGTGGAGTGTGATGATATATGGTGTGGCCTAGCAAGACTATGGTGGATCCCAAATGTTTAAATTTTCTGAAATAGAGTTTGCCTATTTCATAGATCAGCAAATTCAGTGACCTGATTATACATATTCAGTAAGAGGCCTTTCTCCGACTTTAGTCAAACGTGCTTTCTGCATGTGTTACTTTGAATTGCTGTAGTACTGCTGGGTCCCAATCTGTGGGAAATGCCTTGTGCAGCTCATATAATGTGTAATACATAGATGATCACAGGACAGTCTTTATGTCTTCTCTCAGTGCTGATTAGCAAGCAATGTAAATAATGGATGGACAGCTGGTAATGGAAACATGCTGTGGCTGAATACACTGAAATAGTCTCTCTTCCTGTTATTTATACACAAGACCTCTCGAGATTAACACTATGTCAAAGGGTCTGGCCTATGGACAAAGAGAGGGCTGTAAAACTAGATGCGATCTAAAGAGGGTGCTGTCTGTTCTCAAATGACCCATCAAGAGCTGATCCATGCCAACCTGTTTACCAGCTAATATTAGTGATAATGCAAGGTACTACTAAAATAAGAAGTATGAAAGAAAGGAAAAAGTGATGTTTGTAAAAACAAGTTCTCTTATTCCTTTATTGAAATTATGTAATCAGATATATTTCTGGAATCAAAATTTGTATCAGTTTTCAATGTCTATTATTGTCTTACTGTCAGTAGGTTCTTTTCTTTTCTTTAGTACCTTTTTCTTTTATTTATTTTACTGTTCCTTTAATCAATATACTTTTTAGTCGAAGATTTCTCTCCCCCCCCCCCCCCCCCCCCAAGTTTACGGCTGCTGAGAAACATGAACAAAAGTTTAATGCAAGATTTCATGTTTTGTTGTTCTGGAAAAATTTTAGGTCCATATAAAATTTTTTGAGCATCAAAATTTAAACATCTGGGATCCACCATTATCTTGCCAAGCTATCAAGCCTACCTTGTCTAAGCTTTTTATATGCCCAAGACAGATGACCTGTCTGAAAAAGTCATCTTCTTATTGTTGAAATATGTATTTCGTTCACTCCAGAGCACACTTTCTGATCTTTACTTCTATTCCACAGTTTTACAGGTTTTGGAACATGTTCTTGTGGCAGCTTCTGCTGTGTTTAGCAAAGAAAAAAAAGAAGGCATATCTTTGTTTCAACTTCTCCCAGTGTATTGGCTGCAACATTATTCAGCCTCACAGTTACCTTGTGTCACCACAGCTTGGGAAGCACATTGAAGCGTGATCAAAGCCCTCTTTGGCCTTTCGATTATACTTGCAATTCGTTATATAAGCCCATGTCACTATGAGATTTAAACGCTGTTCCACAAAGAAGGGAGACTATTTCTACATTAATATATTCCCCCTCCTTCACTATGGAATTATACTGATTTAGGAAACGCCAAGTTTATGTCTGTTTAACATTCAAAGCACATGTCAAAGTGTTTAGAAAAAAAAAAAGAAAGTGTGTGCCTGCTCTGGTGCATATTTAAAGTTTTTTGAAACTATCCCAAAAAAAGACCACTGATTTTTTTTTTTTTTTTTTTTTTTCTTCCCTTGGTTTTATTTCACAAAGCCTGTTTATTAGCCACCTGGTGAGCATTGCTGCACCTACAGCTTGTCTTAATAAATCATTTACCATTTGGTGCTGCTGAGGCTACTCAACCTCAGGTTTGCAAGGCCTGCTTGCCTGAGCAAAATAAATGAAGGAAATGGCCAGGGGAGGCAGTTAATAATTATTCATGGTATTTTAAAATCCAGATGCAGTAAAGCGGAATCTTGTAATGCTGCCCCCATCCTTGCTGCTGCAGTTACTATAGCAGCAGCAGATGTTGACTTTGGATGACTTTAAAGTATTGAGTATAAGGCAAAAAAAATAATGCCTAGGGAGGATTTTCTCATAGGGAGTGGCATGATGCTTCGGTTTAGGACAAGAACAATATTGGTAGAGCTGGTAAAATGACATGTTTTTCTAGGCTCTAAGGGGTATCATGATCACCTTGGGGAAACTGCTTGATCCTGACTCTCAGAACTGAACCCAAGATTTTATCACACGGACAAGAGTGGGCTCAAATAAAAGGCCTGTCTATTAAGTAAAGAACAAGGACAAGAAGATGAGATTCCATATGACAGTGTGAATGGACATGAATGCTGTTAGGAGTTGACTATGACTGTACCCACCACATGCTCCTGTTTCAGCATGGGTGGTGGCAAGGGATTTAGTGAAGACTTCTGCACCAAGATCTCTGCTGAAGAGAGAGGCAAGCCATCATGGAGATCAGCACATCTTTTAGCCACCAGTTTCCTGCTTGATGATCTTGTCTGGAGGAATCAAGATAGTTTACTTACAGAACACTGGCAACAGTTTTATGGAAGCTGATGCCGCTGCCCTGCCTTCATCCCTCCCCCTACTCTTTTATTTGAGTAGTGAAGTCAGCTAGAACTCCTTTAGCTTACTGGGAGGGAGGTGGGAAGCAAGGCTGGATTAGTCTGGGAACAATTCCCTTGGGATAAAACCTCAGGGGGGTTGAGCTTGCGAATTAAATGTCTGGCCACAGATCACCTGCTGTCACATATGTAAACTCATGTAAGACAGACTAATACAAAGCTATATTTTCTAATATTGACAGCAGATGCCTTGGGAGGTGGGGAAGTGAGTGAGGAAGAGTTGGTTTTGGAGGAAACCTCTGATACTATAGTTGGATACTGCAAGCAGCCTTTCTGGCCAGGCAGATCCAGTTGTAAGGCTGAGGTTTAAATCTGGCAATATTTCATCTTTGGATCTGATGTGGCTAATGTCTTGTCTCAGTTTATACAAAAGAAACATGATGCATGAAACAGATACTTGACATCTCGGTTGCAAAAAAACTTTCACTTTGTGGCAGCTAATGCGAGCTATAGTAGCTGTGTAGATACATACTCCTTGGGAGTTTTAACAAAGCAGGCCCTAAGCAGGGTTTATAGAAGGAAAAAGGGCCATTGCAGCTGTCTGTGCAGATCCACCATGCTCTACGTTTCTGTGCACACTGCTCTAATCTTGCTGTTTCAGCCTCATTTGACCCTGTTCTCATTGCTCAACCCTGCAAGTCCCATATTCCTTACAAATGGAGCCAAGTCCCAAGAGATGACTTCAGCATGAGATGCAGGTAGCCATCACTTCTTAAAATTTGACAGTTGGGTAACTCATGCAATGCCTCAGGTCATAATATAGTTGCCTATTAGATGACTCTCTTCTCCCTTACTTCTACTAGGCACAACACTGCCAAACTGCAATACATTCGTAATAATAATGACACTGTCATAGCTATTGATCATTCCTCTAAGGATCTTGGAGAGCCTTATAAATTTGTAATGAGTCTCCTGACCCCGTGAAGCCATGCATTTAAAGATCCAGGATGCTGAAGATGCTTTGGCTCATTTAACTGGCACAAACCCATGTGGATTTGTCTTCTTTCCCACCGAATGGGAAATGGTATTGGTGTGTAATGGCTTGTTGGCCAAGATCAGAAGCACCACAGGCTGAACAGCCTCAGCCCTCATAACTTAGCCATGTTTACTCCTGACATTACTGTTCCGCTGTGAAACCAATTCAGCAGCATTAATTTCAAGCACAGGGTGAATTGATTTGAGGGAGGCAGTGGGGCAAAGGCTTTTGAAGTATTCATTGAATAGTTTGTTGGGAATAAGATGGCCAAACAGCTGGAGCAAAACAGAAGGATAAAAGAGGTAAACTCATTTTCACTAGCTACTGGGGGAAGGAGATGGAGAATTCAGCTTTTACGTTCAACTAATTGCTTCTGTCTGGTCTTACCTTCAGTATGAGAGTGTGGTTAGTAGTATGGACCTATTTCAGTCATACACCCCTGTATCCAAAAAGGAGGAAGTCTGTGCTACTTTATGAGAAGGGCTGGTTATAATGGTGAAGCTGGAAGAAGAAAATAGGGCAGGAATGGGCTGGTTTTCTTTTTCTTTTCTTTTTTTTTGTTTGTTTTTTTTTTCTTTTCCTTTTTGTCTTTTTTTAACAGTTATTTGCCATGGACTTCGTGGCACACCCAGCAATGGTAACTAGGGAAGTGGGAGCAGAAGCTACAGTCCCCCTTATTTCTCTGGAAAATTGGCATGTGCCTGTGAAAGAACATATTCCAGGCCCTATTTAATGCAACGTGTTTTAGCTTTTGAAATATTTGAATTATATGTTTGTTTATGGTTCACAAAGCAATTCAAGGGCCACTATTTGTCTTGTTTACAAAGCACAAAATAACCTCTCCAACAGTCTGTGCTGTATATGTATAAAACTATAAAACCCTCTGAGCTCTTCCAAATACACAAATGTACCAGGAACTTATATATAAATATATACCCTTATATAAATTCCTTGCACACATGACTTAAATCCAAAGGTAGTTTTTCTACATTGTGTGAAGTAGATATCATAGTTATCCTTTCATGTGTCATAGTTTCTTTTTTAACCCATTAAGAGAGCAACATTCGTAAGCACTTTGACAAAGAGTAAATTCCCTGAAATTGTTTGCCTGGGGTTGGTTGGTTAGTTGCAGTGTAGGTGCCTTGCAATCCAAGAGTAAAACTCCTGCATTAAGTCATGCAAACCTCAGGCTAGTATCTGATATTTTACATTAATAATGCATAGCATGTAAAGTTACTTTAATCTGTAGGTCTCAGTATTATAAATGTGGTTAAATTATTTCAGTCACAGAGGTTAAGTGGAATGCTATGGTAGCTTGGTTAGGAAATTGTGTTATTTGGGATAGAATCCATATCCCTGACCCTAGCATTCATCTGCAGGATTTTAGTGGCTCCCTTATAGTCATTCCTCAATTTAGGATTGTTTGGGTCAGCAGACCTCTCTTCGCTGTTGGTTCCATTACTTTTTTTGCCGACTTGTCTTGTTTGCTTTAAAATGCCAGAATTAGTACCCACTTAATATTCTACATTTGAAGGAAATGAAAAACTGTGTGTCTCAGGAAGTGGACCGAGAAGTTGAAGGGGGATGAACACTGAGCTGTCTTTTTGTAACTGCAACGGCCTACCCAGGTGAGGACTGATTTGGTCAAGATTGGGGCCGGGGGCGGAGTGGGGAAAGGAAGCAAACTCTGCTTCTCCTTGCTTTCAAACTCTTCTCTAGCGAAAGGGGGTCAGCTTCTAGAACAATCCCCTTGACTCTTTGCACATGTGCTAAATTTGCTTAAATAAAAGTCAAAGGAAAAAAAATGCGCTTTTAAAAATGTTGCCTTTTAAAGGGTGTAGACTGTACTTAATTTCCTCAGTTGCAGTCAAAGACTATATACTACCACTCAACTCCAGAGGTCTCAAAGCAGAGTTAATAATTTTTCTAACACTTTTTTTGTCTTCTGTTTGGAAAAAGCAACTTTGTTGAATCAGAACCTTCTGTCAAAGCTTTCAACAACACTTCATTTTGGAAAATCTCTACCTAGCACTTTCAATGGTGTTGACATTGCTGGGAATGAAATAATTTCATGTTTCATTTCAAATCAGTATTTCAGCTTTTAATATAAATATTTTGAAGTTCATGCCAAAATGAAACTTTTTAAATAGGAAAGTAATGTTAGATCAGCACCCCACTTTTCCAAGAAAATTCTATCCTGTTAGGAAAAATCCTCTGGTTTTTCGTGTTGTTTGGTTTTTTTGGTGTGGGTTTTTTTTTTTTTTTTTTTCAAATGGAAACATAAACAAATATTTAACTACTAAAATTGTTTCCATAATAGAAGTTCTAGGGTTTTTTATAGCTCTAGCACAAAGTTGAATGTTAATCACATTGGTGTGTACTGACCATTGAGTCTGTTGTGCATTGGGGTCATACTCAGTTACTTCAATGCAATGCTGTTAGGCCAGCCACAGTGAGTAGGGGCACTCTTCAAGTCTCCCAAGGGTGGCTGTGACAGCAGGTGTGCACTGCACACATGCTCCAATTATGTGGTTTTCTTATGACAGTATAAACAGTTTCCCAAGTTGGGAAGCGAGCATGTCCTGAGGCAGTTTAGCCCAATGCTTTCTAGCATCCCAAACCTTCTGGTGGAACTGGAGTACATAACTTAAACCACCTCTTAACTTTATTTGAAGATGTCAGATAATGGAGAATTCACCTCATTGTTAAATAAGGACTTGTTAGTTATTGTCAGTACTAAAATGTGTGCGGTATTTCCAACACAAACTGTCTGGCTTCAATTTTCACACTTTGGATTTTGTGCATCTTCATCATGAGAAATTTTTTGCCCATGTAGTATAAACCATGGACAAATCTGAAAAGCTGAGTTTCATTCTTTCATTGTATGGTTTATTTTCTATTCTGTGTGGCTGTTTTCTGGACCATTTCCAATTTGCTAAGAGACACTAGCAAGCAGCGGGCAAAATTTGGTACTCAGCATATGTTTACTGTGTGGCTGTTTTCTGGACCATTTCCAATTTGCTAAGAGACACTAGCAAGCAGCGGGCAAAATTTGGTACTCAGCATATGTTTACTTATTGATAAAGCACCCCATTACAGTAACATCAGGAGGTCAGTGGATCTCTTTTGACTGCAACTGAGCTATAATGTCCTGTACCATGTAAAGGATTTGGCCCTTTCCCTCTCTTCCCTACTTTTGCACCTAGCTCCATTCGCTGTGAGGCAAGTGTTCCTGTGCATTTCAGCCAGACAGAAAGATGCTTTTCAGAACAATTCAGCACAGCTGTTCAGTCTAAGTCAGTCCTTAGCTAACCAGGTGCTGAGCAGAAAAGTTCTTCCTCATGCTATTACATAGAAAATGTCATGTAATAATAATCTACTTCCTCCATAACAAACTAAGTGCCTGAGTCAGGGAAACTAAGACTTCCCTTAACTCTGAGTAGCTCTCAGAGCTACTTCTGCAGGCCCTTTCATAGCAAGCTGTGAATTGTTTGGGCAGAAATTGGACAGGAACAGCTGCTTGAAACACCTGTTACAAGGCCTTTGATCTCTCCTATTACAACAATAACTTTTGAGGCTTTGAAAATTTGCTCATCTGGAGGAGAAGCTACAGTTGAATCTTCACTGCTATCACGGATGCTGCAAGGTGAATGTGTTGGAGGGTTGGCACAGTTTCCAGATGATTCCTTTATATAGGTGCATAAATTACATTTCAAAGTGTTTAGGGTTATGTGGAAGTAAATACCCCTGGATGTTTTCCTGCAGTGAAATGCAGAGCAGCATGTAGTTGTCATATTCTGGGCACTATACGCTCTTCCAGCCTGGCCAGTACCACACTTCCAGTCCACTTTGCTTTAAGGACACAGCTGGATAGTTGGTTTTGGTCCTTCCCACAGTTAAACTGTGCTTATCACAGGGCCAGAGATGTGGAGGCACAGGGTGTTGTTGCTCTCCATGTTCTGCTGCTCAGGACTGATTGGGTTGTTGATTCTGCTTTACACAGTGTTTGGTGCTGTTTAAGTGGTGCTGATTGGTAAGAGCTCTTAGTGCCTGGGTGCCATCTGAGCTTGCATTTGTTCTCTTAAACAACCACTTCCATGGAAGTAAGAGAAGGATGGTTACGATCCTCAGCAGGGAAGTTTAACAGCTGCTTTAACTCTCTTGGGCCTTATGAGGTGAATAGCTGATACAATCAGTCTGATATAAACTGAGGAGTTGTAGTGGGACACTAGATCCTGTGTGCAGTCAGGTCATCTACCTGATTTCTCCTAGTCTGGAACTAATGCAGTATTGATGAGAGCATTTTCCATATGCACTACAAAACCTCATGCCGTTCTTTGTATATACATTTCTGCAACACTGATGCCTTGAATCCTCTAACTTACATTATTATCATGCAATGGCTAGAATTTTAAGTTATTGTTATAATTGTAGTTCCAAAGGTAGAAAAAAAAATTTTTTAGGACAAAGAATACATATAGATCAATAAGCAAAAATGGGAACCAGCAGAATGTTTCATGTTTTTATCTGTTCCTGAATAGCTTGGTATCTGAGATGGCAAAACCAAGATAAGTACAAACATGTAGTTTCTAAAATTGAAATCCCCTGTGGCTTTGCCCCTCTCCACTTATAAATAAACGTATTATCAGTTGACAATAACTACTACAATTCCAATAGTAAATAACCTTTTAACGAAGCAGTTCATTATTATGAATAACTGAGATTACAATTATGTGAGTCACAAATTGGTTTTATAACATGCAGCTGGGAGAAAGCAGTTTTGGAAGTGCTAGTAAAATTTCTTTATAATAAACTTTGGAATTCCAAGAATTCTGGAGGTTTTTCTGTACCATCCTTAGTCATTCAGTGAAATTCAGGCCTACCTTGAACTAGGTCCCTGTCCATGGGAAAGCATATTAATCTTTGAAACCTACATGATAAAGTTCAGCAACATCTCCAGCATTCAAAACTATACAGCTTGCTTAGATGAATGCTTCTAATTATCTACATAATTTTAATTTTATGAGATGGGATTCAGTAACTTAGTTGCTTGTGAAGAGTAGTGTTATTACAGCTTGTCTTTTAAGTTTAGTTGAAACTGATAGAAAAATGAGATTGGCTAATGTTATTTACCCTGACACTGTTTCTCCTTTACTCCCAAAGCAGATCTTTTTCAGAGCCTCTCAGTGGTGTAGGTAAAATTGAATTTTGTTGCCCTAAAGACAAAGGGCGAAGTCCTTCCAGTCATAGCTAGGGACAGGGGATAAGATGAACTTGAGATACAGATGGGAAAAAATAGGTTTATTGTTCCAGCTGTTGTTAGGGAAATGGAGTAAGAGGACTTACAAGTGACAGTTGCTGCTGTTGGGGTGCAATATCATCTCCTTGCAGTAACTGCTACCCCACTTATCCTAAAATCCTTTGGTAAAAGCAACAGCCTTATTTCTGCTTTTTGTGATCCTGTCTAGGCAAGGCAGAGGACAAAGCTTTTTCCATGGTGCTGCTTCTGTACCCAAGCAATCCTTTCAACCCTTCTCTAGCCTCACTGTGTAGCAGGCTACTTGCCTATTGCTTAGATAGATACTTATTTTGTCTGTGCCTGGAACTATCTTTGCCAGAAGCAGGCAAAGTAAGGCTTTCATCAAGGGGAAAAACAGTAGTCCTAACAAGTAGTCTTTACAACTCAGTTAAGGCAGTAAGCCCTCTATCAAAAGTTGGTTGTAACAGAAAAGTATGGTCTTGTGCCATCTTATCACACTGATGTTTTCCATTAGTGTCATTCACCAGAAAGAAGTCTGTTGCTAGCAACAACAAATAAAATCCGTTTGGCCTAGTTAATTTTATAAATTGTGCTAAAACAATGCATGACCTGTTTTGGCAGCTATTGTGTGGCTCTAGGACCTTCCAGAGTGTGCATGGTTTAAGTTTAGATTCAGAAGACATCTGGCATGAATTCTCAGGCTTTCTTAGCATTTCTGAGGCTAATTTTTAGGGTCAAGGTCTCACAAAGCTAAAGGGTTCTGCTGGTAGCTATGTCTGTAGAGCTGGAGACATTTGAAGACTGGAAGGGAATCACTAGAGACCCTGGAGAACTGCCATCCAATGACAGCTCTTTTAAGAGCAAAGTAGGAAACACTTCTCAGGCCTAGGTAAGCACACTTGATCTAGCCTTTGGGATATGATAAGGTGCCTCTGAGAAGCCTTACACTTCTAGCTGGAGTATCACAAGAATCTGAGTTCTTGGCTCAGTGTCCATACAAAACTTTTCTAATCATTTTGGCAATGTTTTTCCTGTCTGATGCCTTTACTGTAAACTGAACAATGTCTGCATAGCACTGTCACAGTACTTTCTGGTAATCACAGGAAGGTTTTCTTCTGTGCTGCAACACTTACCCCTGCTCCTGTCAAGCCAACCTTCCCCCTCTGTTTTTACTAAACCTTTAGTTGAGGCATACATTAACTTAGAGTGTCATGGTTTAACCCCAGCCAGCAACTAAGCCCCACACAACTGCTTGCTCATTCCCTCCTGGTGGGATGGGGGAGAGAATCAGAAGGGTAAAAGTGAGAAAACTCATAGGTTGAGATAAAGACAGTTCAATAGGTAAAGGAAAAGCCGCTCACGCAAGAAAAGCCAAAACAAGCAATCCATTCGCTATTTCCTATCAGCAGGCAGGTGTTCAGCCATTTCCAGGAAAGCAGGGCTCCACCATGCCTAATTGTTACTTGAGAAGACAAAGGGCATCACTCCGAATGTCCCCCCCATCCTTCTTCTTCCCCCAGCTTTACATACTGAGTGTGATGTCATATGGTCTGGAATATCCCTTTAGTCGGTTTGGGTCAGCTGTCCCAGCTGTGTTGCCTCCCAGCTTCTTGTGCCTGCCCCACCCCCCCACCCCCCACCCCCCCCCCCGCCTACTCGCTGGTGGGGGTGGGGTGAGAAACAGAAAAGGCCTTGGCTCTGTGTAAGCTGTGGAAGTGTTTTCAGCACAAATCCAAAACACAGCCCCATACTAGCTACTGTGAAGAAAATTAACTCTATCCCAGCCAAAACCAGCACAAGAGTCATTTTGACCAAGGAAATAAACTGTTTCCGTTTGAAAATGTCAAAACAAGATGATAATTTTCCAACTGCATAATACGCGTCAAACTTGATCTTCCATTACAAAATTGACATTCCCATGCCCTGTTTAGTTTTTGTGACAGTTCCTAATAAATAATAATAATAAAAAAAAAAAATCACAGAAAATTCCCAGACAGCTCTAACAGTGGTATAAATTCCTGGAAGAGTGTGTGCTAGTATCTGGCAATGCCTAACACTAAGGAAAAAGAGTGTAAAGGAAGATAAA
Organism: Harpia harpyja; assembly: GCF_026419915.1. Classification (NCBI taxonomy): domain Eukaryota; kingdom Metazoa; phylum Chordata; class Aves; order Accipitriformes; family Accipitridae; genus Harpia; species Harpia harpyja. Next base: position 63,711,648 of record NC_068940.1, on the reverse strand, counting down.
AACACAGTTGTGTAGGGGGACATGAGGATGAAAAAGTTGTGTCAGATTGGTCTATGGCAAAAGAATATATGAGAGTTTCTTAAAACAGTATTCAGCATATCTGTGTTAGGTCAGAATAGTGTAAATGCCAGGAACTCTTTGTAGCATTGATATCTTGCATTGGCAGCTTCTTGAGACAGTGGGGGGAAAAAAAGGAGCAACCTTTTCTTGTAAATGAACCAGTTTATTTTCAGCCTACATTGCCATGGAATTTGATGCCCCATTATGCTGAGCTCTGTACCTTTACACACACCAGCCTGGACATAGTAACAAAACTTTCCTTGCCAGACTCATTTTCTTCAACATTGATTCATATTAGCTGAACATCTGGCACTTCATATTTTTCACTAAACTGAGTTGTCTTTTCCCAAATGCTCAAAGTATTGGTACCTATAAGAAAATATTAATGAGAGAGAACCAGAAGCAGGCAAACCTTCTTAACAAAATGCAATGTGAGCAAGTTTATGACCATAGCAAGCAATGTAAGCAAGCTTATATATATCATGAAGGCCATGCAAATCTTTTACTATACGTATAATCCAGATACTCTCAAATGAGTTGATTTGAGTAGATAGTAATCTAGATGCCTGTTAAAACTCATTATTGCCTTATGGACAAACATTTTGGAGGATACCACATTTAAAAGGCTTGTTGCTTGGTGCTGCTTAGCCATCTCTGTTATGTGATAAGGTAAACTAGGTATGTCCATCATTATGTGATTTGCTATGATACTGCCAGAGAAGGTAAGCTTTCTATTGTTCTTCTTACCCACAGAGTTTAAAAATATTAATGTCATTCTTTATTTATATGCAGTAGCATCTACAGGTCTCAAATAGGTTTTGAAGTCAAAATGGTTCTTTGTTTAGAAAGTAATAGGTCAAATAGGTTCTGGACAAACATTTGTGCCTTAGAATTGTCTGTGATTAACCATATCATGTTAACTAATGCCTTTGAAGGCTAGTTTGCTCAAGGATATTGTAAACAACAGCTGTCATAAAATGCCCATGAGACAAGGAATCTATTTTGGTGTTATAGATGGAAAACAGCAACTGAGACTGCATATGTATTTTTACTTAGTTGGTTCTCTTTGCAGTAGAGAAAATAGCTTTTTCTAAAGTCAATGGAACAATTCTATGGTTCAGCCAGGAATGGCCAGGTGGTCTTCCTGCTAGCCCTATAACCTCTTGGCCATGCATCCCTACAAAAGACCTAACTTTTGTATTACCTTGCCAACTTTCCTTATTAAAGCTTTGTTATAAAGCTCACTTAACTACAAGGCAACCGTACTGGAAGTCTGTTTTTTCTCTAGGCTTTGAGTCTGGTTTTGAATAACCTAAAGACTTTAAGGAAGCTTCCTTTATCATGTATACTGTATGCCTATTCAAATGCTGTTAAGATAAACTTCTCCACAACAAAAACAGTTCCCCAGCTTACTGATAGGACAAATTGTGAACTTTTTTTTTTCTCCAATACTTTTCTTAAAACAGGCACACACAAATGAGCTAATCAAATTTTGAATCTCATCTGACTCCCACTTCACTTAGCAAATGCAAGATACTTGATATGCCTCACTTGTTGCATAGTAACCAACCCACTTTGAGAAATGCAACTATGCAAGCTGAGAATTAGGACTCATTATGCCTTTGCTGAGGGCTCATTAAGATTGCATGCTGAGGGTGCCGTCTTAATTAGGGATGAACCTGACCACCTGAAAGTAATTCACACTGGCAGCCAACTGTAGTATTTTCCAATTTCAGATTTGTCTGGGTTCCACCTGCCAGCTTTATCTTAGCAGTGACTCTTTCTGTTGACATCAACAATGATGTTTGTAATATCATGAATTGCATCCTGTCTCTTGGGTACAATCAAGTTTGACAGTTACCTTCACAGTATGACTCTGTGACAAGGGGGGGCTGCTAGCTATGGGAGAGTCATGATCAAGATGATGAAATGCAAGACATCAAGTATATGACAAAACGTGCAGTAAATGACCTTGAAATGTAAAAATCCAAAACAAAATCTCCTGCTGCTTCTAAAAAAATTAAAAAGAACAAAGCATGCCCTTACACTTTCTGCCATCATTGCAAGTACACTGAACTCATGCATGAATGGCACGCAATCTTATACTTCACTGTGCTTCCTAGGATCTATTGGTATCTATTTCAGTGATATCTCAACCTCTGTTGATGTAACCCACCAACCAAGGAACTGGGACTTTACCTGGAGCTTTATTTTTATGCTTGTCGTATACCAGTGCAGTCTCAGTACAAAACAAGGCAGATGGGTGCAGATGCTATGTAATTATGTTTTGATGACAGGGCAATGATGTAAGCAAGTCTACATAAGAAAACCTACAGAAGTTCAGGAGCATGAACAAAAGTAAGTGACTTAGATTCTGAATGAAATGCAAAAAGTCAAAAGGGGTGGAAATTCCCTCCTTTATTTCAGACAGAACATGGGACATTAGGTATGCTGCTAGTCTGTTGAGAACAGGAAAAAAAAATTTTAAAAAGTTCATTTCAATCACAGCAAAACGCTTGTGATTGTCAGACTGTACTGCAGGCAGACGCATCCCCCTCACCAGCCAGGCTAATAGGAAGTGGAAATTGTAACATCTTGAACTCCATTGATATTTGTTTAGTTGTAGCTCTGACACAATCATTTACTTCTTTCATGTAGCCATGTTTCTTGAAAATTAGGGATTAAAAATTGAGACAGCTTTAGCCGTGTTGTGCAAGATTAATGGAATGGTTTCCCCAAGAGATCTTTTTTCTCCAATTGCTTCTGAAGCTCCTATTAATAGGAGAATTTAGTATCCTGTACTTCTTTGCATGTTGATCATTCCTATTGAATGGTACTTTGTCAGGTATTTAATGTTTTACCTTTCACTGAGGGACTTCCAGCATGGTTTGCTTACTTTCTATATCTGGGGTGGAGAACAACAGTGTTTTACAACATGAAGGTGAGAGTGCTTGTAGAAAGTATCTTCTCCAACTGAAAGAATGGAGAGATATTAAGCAGTAGAATGCCTATAGACAAAATTTGGTTAGACTTCTCTGTGTTCAGATCTGCAGAGAGGTTTTACAGCATTTCCACATGCTCAGTTTTTCTTGAGAATTGAAGCCTAGTCGTGAACAAAAAAAAAAAAATGGTGATGTTTAACTGTCACTGGGTATGTTGGCTTTACTAATGTTCTGAGGTTGGAGCCAGAAGGAGTAGAAACCTAAAATATTTATCACACCTTTGTGCATTCAATGTCCCTCTCCAGCTGACATCCAAGCACTCAGTGCTCAGCTCATTTTGCACTGTGTTTTTTGGGATGACTTATGGAAAGTAGGGGCACACCCCATTGAATAGCCACTGTAGCGATAAAGAAGTCTTGCAGATTCTGTACTCGTAGGAGTTCCCAGATGACATTCACATCTCCATAGCAATCAACAGCCGCTGCACCACAGACCTGGACAGCTATCTTTAGAGCCCCACCTCTTCTTCCCTATCAGTTCCCTACCATGCCTTACTCTGGGCTGAGACAAAACACAAGTATTTGTCACTCCATCTGCTAGGTTTGCAAACTGTTTCTCGCAAAGATATCACACTTACAAAATTCTGGCTTTCAAAGGTAAAATAGCTGCATGACTGCTTACAGAAAGTGACTCAAAGCCATTTTCCTCACCATTCTCACATCTAGTGGTTGGTGCACTGTAGAAAAGACAAACAATTTAGGGGCATTGTATTCCATAGCATGTGTATTTCATATTGGTAAAAGACAAACCCCAAGGCTAAGGAATTCAAGGTAGAGTACTGTGGTTTAAGGTTGACCACACCTGTGCTCAGAGTGTTGTTTTTTCTGAGTTTGTTCCGAATTTGGATACGGTTGAATTTCTGGTGCTGACTTTGGGTATACCGATATATTCACTGAGTTTTTAATTGCTGATTTACTTAAAACAACAGCACCTATGTCATTTGTTAGTCTAAGCTATTTGCTTTGAATAGATAGGGTTTTCAATATCTCTGAGAAGTGCTAACTTGACCATCACCCTCTCTATGACCTACTCCTGTCTATTTTGATTAATTAACTTATATGCAATAGTCTATGCTGCTATTTATATTCTTTGCCCCCCACCCCAGTTGCACCTCATCTCTCTTTGAGTGGGATAAACAACAGAACAGTGCAGACAAATGTTTATATAGAGAGATTGAAGTTGGCCAGGATTCCTGACTCTTGTGAAGAAAAATTCTTGCACATTATGTACTAGTGGAACGGAGCACACAAATACTGTATTTTGTTGAAAGCAAGCCAGTTATGAACAAGCATGAACAGTAATAATATAAAAGATCACCTCACTTAAGCCTCGAAATGAATACCATCTGCAAAACTGCTCACAAGCTGGAGTAGAAAACCACAAGTGACAAAAAAAAACCCTCAAAAGAATACTCAATATTTGAACATGACTGTTTATGGTAAAAAAAAAAATTAGAAAATGGCAGAGAAGCTTTTTAACATTTTAAAAAAGAACTGAAAAATGTAAAGAACTGAAAGAGTTCCTGTCTATTTCTAGTAAACTGGAGCATCCCAGGATTAACATAAATAAGTAAGTATCAAGGTGCAAGGGATAAGGTAATTGCAGTTTACTGTTGGAAAAAACATACACGATCCTTTAAAATGTTGAACTTAATAAGAACCACAGGCAAATCTCAAGAGAATTCTCCATAGTGGATCATTGCTTCTCCTTGCCCAGGATAAAATCAGTCAGCAAGTAATTATAAGGTTAATCCTGATACGCAGATTTTGTTGTTATTTGTTGCCCAGTATGAGCCTCTAGAACTAGTTTTAACTAGCACAGGTTCAGAAGCCAAGCACTCTCTGTAATCAAGAAGGTATCTAAGGTAATGAGCCAAAATCACGTTGATCTGTTGGATATCTGCTGACTATTGGTATTACCCTAATGTGAGCTATTACATCCCTTTTTCCATACGCTTCAAATTTCTTGGGAAGTGAAAGCTGAAGAAGGTGTAGACTGGAAAAGCAAGAGATCATCATGCTAAGAGTGTAAATGGCTATCTAGACACTGATTCACTGATGCATCGCTATAGTCCTGGCAATTTTAGTGCTAGACCTTCAGTACTACCAACCATGAGGGTGTGCTGTTAGTACATGAGTGTCTTTCTGCTGCTAATCATTTTGTTCATTTTGCTTTAATTCTTTCATCTACTGGCAGCTATGTAATTTTTACAACTCAAGAGATGACACAAGATTTTTGTTTTGAATCAATTTTGGCATGTAAGTATAATCTTGTGTAGAGAAGGGGTTTATTCTCTATTGGGATTGGGAGGGATTCTGGGAGACAGAATTTCTAAAGATTTTCCATTTTCCTTTTGCAAAATCGTTGTTGGGACTTGAGTTTTGCGTTATTCTTTTTGCTGTTTCAAGCTCTAGCATTGTGCTGAGCCACTGACAGTATGTCAGGAAGAACTGTTGCAGCAATTTAGCCTGATTAATATAAAAAGCTTATGAAATTTACTAATACTAAGTATATTGAATTCAGTAGACTGCCACTGAAGTCATTGTCTCTGTTAATGCAGTTGGTTCCAGATCAAAATGTGGGGTGGACTATCATACCCTTCCTTGGTCATGTTGAGGTGTCTCTTCTCCGGTTCTTGATGGCCTGTCCGTAGAAATGTGTAGGAGTCCATGAGCTGCAATCGATAGGTGGTGAGTGATGAGGAAGTGGGCAATGAAGCAGCTCCTGTGGTGTGAATGCTTCACTGGGATGATGCTACCAGTCAGGCATGACTGTGAGAGCTGGCTACTATAGAAGACTCTAGCTGGGTCAATGTCAGCCACCACAGATTAGAGCAGCCTGAAGACTCATTCATCTTTTAGAGGAAGAGAAGTTCTGGAGTAATAATCAAGCACAAAAAGTGAACAGAACTTTAAGGAAACAAGACTGAAACTCTTCCTTATACTAAGTCTTCCTTGGAAGAGCTTTCTTTTCTGCAAGGAGCTCTCTCAAACTTCAGACTGTCTTCAGTATAGCTTAGACTGGGCATTTTTGACTGTCAGTAATGTATCCAAGAGCAGAAATTTCTCAGACATGTTGATGGGCTCCCTTGACCAGATACTTTCTTTTGCATAATTTAGTTGTCTCTGAATTTGCACAGTGCAGTCTCACAAGCCTCTGCATCTTGACTCTGGGTTGTTGTGGTTTTTTTTCATGAGCTACTCTTCATCTGTCCTCAACCTTCTCATCCATTATACTTCCTAAAATGGCGGCACTGGTATGGGAGGCGGTAGCCAGAACAGGCAGTGCCCTAACTGGCTGGTTGTTCTACTCCTATTTAGAATGACACCTTCTCTTTTAGCGTTCCTTTAATGAAATGCTCACCTTGAAAAGAAGGTAGATTATAACTAGAGCTCTTACTTGCACAGATCTCTAGCATGCCATTCTTCTCCAGTAAAAGATCATTTTTTGTCTTTCACTAAAGCACCTCATTCTGAATAATGTTAGTCAAAACTTCCCGGTTGTCTCACCAAGATCATCTGAATGTGCCTGCTGAAAAGCTTTTCAAGAGTTGTGCATTGATACCTGTTTGGGGTTAATTTTGGAAATCTACGACAGTCAGCCAACACTTTGTTCTAATAACCTGTGTAAGGTGGGAAGTACAGAAGACAATGCTTACATAAGAAGTGAGAAAATATAAGAAGTGAGAAAATAATAATAGCCAGAATGATAGAACAATAAATGAGAAGCAAAATGGATACCTTAGAAAGCAGTGTGGAATTTCTTTCTGTTTCTTTAACTTTCTTTTTATGAGGCTCCAGTGAGGTGTACACAATGCAATGGTTTTGCTAGGCTGTATAGAAACCTTCTAAAAGCAGGATCAAATGTTTGATGTTGTTTCCATTTGGAAGAATTCAAGCCATAATTATTCAGTATTACAAAACCAGAAACCAAGAGTATTTGATAGTGTCTGCTTTAGGCTCTGCACTAGAAAATAGTCTCTCACTGGCTTGGTACTTGTTTAGCGCCCTTCAAACACCACCCTGTTTTTCATACTAAAACCAACAATTTATTTAAGCATCCTGAAAATGCTGCTCTTGACAGCTGCAGAAAAGACAGCATGGTAACACCAAAATGGATTAACTATTCGCAGCTGTTTTCTACAGAGAAAGCAACAAGCAATGCAATAGAGATTTGTGAAATACTCTCCTTGATATTCAGCTTTTAGATCTGAGAATAAAACCCATGTAAAGAATCAAATGGGTTTTTCGTGTGACTTGTACCTGCTCCTCAGAAGTCATAAAAAGGAAAACGGACTGTTCCCTCTTGCAATTCTGCCTCTGAGTGCTTGCGCACAGCTTACACTGAAGTTGATATGAACTATTTAAATTCATGTCTAAAGGCAGACTATGCCTTTCATGACCACATTATGTAAGTAATTCAAATGTACAGGCTTTTAAGCATACAAAATTATGGATTGTTTAATCTTATCTCTTCCTAGCCCAGAATATTGGTATAAACATAGGTTACTTCCTCAAGCTGTCTTTGAAATGATGATTTGGGGGCGGATTTTGAGTATTTCAAAGCAGATTCTCTCTATCCCGTTTCTGAATCAGGATTAGATCGAGTATAGAATTGTGTTTACTGAATATGAAGTGACATGGAGATGCATAATCCCAAAGAGCTAAAGCATCAATAAACTAATGAAATGTTGTAAATCATTTTTCCATTTTTTACAAGCTCAAAGCTGCTTTAGGCTAAAATTGTAAAAAAATCTTTTGAATAGTAGACAGTACTGTGATTGTTCATATGTTTTATAAATGTAGTGTGTCAAATTCATCCAAATCCTATTGACTTCATTGGAGTTACAGAAGGTTTTGGCACTGAATTACAGTTATAGAACCACACCTTAAACTGTTGCAACTGTTCTAAATGCATCTGTTTTAATTTTTTTTTTGTTAGTAGTTCTGAAAATGCTAACACTTGAAAACTGCTTCAGTTTTTCTGTCCTATTCCTTTCTTCTTTAATTAATTAATTAGTTAATTTATTTTTTCTTCCATGATATCAAAAAAGTGGGAGGGTTAAGGAATAGGTGATTATTTGTAGTTTTGTGAGTATGGGGGAAGAGGAGTTTGGCAGCTCTCTTTTAGACCTCCCTGTCAGAACACATATTGTAAAAGTAGTCTGAAAAGTATCCAAAGACGACAAACATACGAACTGAAATTTCAGCTCTTATTGGCAGTGACATTAGTAGACTCAACACAGACTCTGGGGTTTGGATATATTTTTCTTGTTTTTAACTACAGGGATAAAGCAACTAATACGGCTTCAATTCCTTCACCCTCTGTGGTATTTTGCTTTAATGGTGGAATATTTTGCTCTCGCCTCATAATTAAAAGACCTCTCTGATGTAAACTGGAACTTGTACTTATTTTAAAAGAGTACAGTAAGTCCACAGCACTGCACACACATGCATCTAAGTATGTATTCCAGAGTGCACTCTCTGCATTCAATTATTAGGAACTTGAGAAACCTATATGTGTTTATACCATACCACCTTTTGGAGGGTGCTTAAGTAAAACAATATTTTTTTTCTTCAAAATTAGTCTCAAGATCTCTTAAAACTGTTTACTTTGGTTGACCTTCCAGATGGAATTGGTCATTTATTCTGTGCAGTGAATTTGTAAACAAGCAGAGAAAAATCAAGCAGTAAAATTTGTGAAAGCCATAATTATGCTACATACAGTTGCAGTTTGTGTTTCTGTGGCTTTCTGTCTAATTCTGTCACAGAGATTACAGAGCTGAGAAGTCAAATCTGCCCTTCTAATTTCTTCTAAAACCTGTTGTACTGGGTTTGTGTGGCAAGGTTTTGGTAGCTTGGGGGGCTATTGGGGTGGTTTCTGTGAGAAGCTGCTAGAAGCTTCCCCTACATCCAGCAGAGCCAATGCCAGCCGGCTCCAAGTCAGACCTGCTGCTGGCCTGGCCACGGCTGAGCCCATCAGTGACAGTGGTAGCACCTCTGGGATAACATATTTAAGAAGGGGGGGGGGGGGGGAAGCTGTGCGAGAGCAATTGCAGCTGGAGAGAGGAGTGAGAACATGCGAGAGAACCTTGCAGACACCGAGGCCAGTGAAGAAGGAGGGGAAGGAAGTGCTCCAAGCATCAGAGCAGAGATTCCCCTTCCCATGGGGAAGACCATGGTGATGGTGAGGCAGGCTGTCCCCCTGCAGCCCATGGAGGTCCACAGTGGAGCACATATCCACCTGCAGCCCGTGGAGGGCCCCACGCTGGAGCAGGTGAATGCACCCGAAGGAGGCTGTGACCCTGTGGGAAGCCCGTGCTGGAGCAGTCTCCTGGCAGGACCTGTGGCCCCGTGAAGAGAGGAGCCCACTCTGGAGCAGGTTTTCTGGCAGGACTTGTGACCCCGTGGGGGACCCACGCTGGAGCAGTCTGTGCCTGAAGGAGTGCATGCTGTGGAAGGGACCCATGCTGGAGCAGTTTGTGAAGGACTGCAGCCCATGGGAAGGACTCATGTTGGAGAAGTTTGTGAAGGACTGTCTCCCATGGGAGTGACCCCATGCTGGAGCAGCAGAAGAGCGAGGAGTCCTCCCCCTGAGGCGGATGAAGCGGTAGAGACAACATGTGATGATCTGACCCAAACCCCCATTCCCAGTCCCCCTGCACTGCTGCTGCAGGGGGTAGGTAGAGAGTTCGGGAGTGAAGCTGTGCCCAGGAAGAAGGGAGGGGTGGGGGGAAGGTGTTTTAAGATTTGGTTTTATTTCTCATTACCCTACCCTGATTGGATTGGTAATAAATTAAACTAATTTTCCCCAAGTCGAGTCTGTTTTGCCTGTGATGGTAATTGATGAGTGATCTCTTGCTGTCCTTATCTCGACACATGAGCCTTTTGTTTTATTTTCTTTCCCCTGCCCAGTTGAGGAGGGGAGTGACAGAATGGCTTTGGTGGGCACCTGGCATCCAGCCAGGGTCAACCCACCACACCTGTTGATCCCAAGATTGGTATATTTTCCTTCTGGGCAGTGGGAAATGGCAACAAAGGCCAGGAGAAAGAAGGGACTGGGACATGCTAGTGAGTGGGCAGCAGGAGATGGACGAACAGCTGTAGTGGGTTGAACGGGTGGCAACCATTAATGGAAGCACAAAAAAAAGGAAGGGCCAGGCTGCCAAGAAGGTTTCATCATGACAGAAGGGATTTGCATAGACCAGTGGTTCCTGTCTTTTCTGTGGCTCAGATGTACTTGAGAAATTTGGCATTGTGTTTCACTTCACTGAGCTCAGCTCCTCCTCTCTTCTCCACTTGGAAATTCCTGCTGCATCTATGTCCCCAGCCTACCCTGTGGCTGCCATTGCTATCTTCAAAAAGGCCAGGAGGCACTGGACATGGCTCCACATTGAGACAGTGTAGTTCTGGCAAACTTTATTCCCTTGAGCTCTGTTGCTTATCAATTCTATCTTGTTGCCTCAGCAAAAGGAGCCACATATCTCATTGGGAGCTGCTAGGAGACACCATTCTTTGTGGCTTTATCTTTCATGTTAGTAGATTCCTCTGTACTGGATGAAGATGGTGCTGGCTTCCTTTACCTAGGACATGCCCTGTTCAGAAGCCGAGTTGTCTCTTTTCAGATCTCAGATGCCAGACTCAGTCATGGAGAATGACTACAAAAACTAGGTGTCTTGCCATAGGCAGGTAATGACAGGCATGGAATATATCACAGCAGCCAACGTCAGAAAATTGAGCAACATATATGTAAACCATGGATGGCAATGGCAAGCAGAGATAATGTTACCACTGCTGCTCCTAATGGCAGAGACACTGGCAACAAAATTCACTAGGTTCAGCCTGCCTCTCCTTCTCCACTGCTGTAGTTTTCTGTGATTTCTCCATATCAGCTTTGTGTTTCTCTCTCAAGAAATGTAAATAGCTTCAGTGTGTGAGTTGAAACCCTGGGTCACACTGTAATGGCATTTCCCTTGATTTACAAGCACTTGAGGACTTTACTTACCACTAGATTAAGCTAGAGGGCCTGCAGCTTCTCAGAACTTGATTTGATTTATTTCTGTGTTGGATTCCCTCCTCTCCAGTCCACCTGCACCTCTTGTCCCTTGTCTTCATTCTAAATCCTGCACTAATATTTCACAGAGCTTGTGTGTGGCGTATTATCACTGTTCACTCATAGTTTATTCCTTCAACATCCAGCAGTATACAGCCTGGAGTTGTACATATTCTAGAGAAGTATATCTGCCTTCCATAGGTACAGCTGAAACTCAGTTAATAATAAAGCTGTACTGATTTTGTTTGGTCTTGTAGAAATACTATCATTTATCTTTTCTCTTTGATTCTGACATAAACGAGCATGCTATTTCTTGGGAAATGTGATATTTTTTGGTGTCTGGATTTTTACCTAGACTGCAGTTCTCACCTGTAGTACATGATCCAGTTTCTGTCAGTGAGTTCCAGCTATCTGAATTGAGCTATGCAAAATCATGGGCAACTTCTGTTCTTTGAAATCTGGCATTTAACCTTCCTTTATCTCCATTTGAAAAAGGAAAAGAAACTACTGACAGAAGAGGGAGGGAAAGAAAAGCTGTTTGGCTCAGAGTTTTGCTCTTTCTCAGTCAAGCATTGAAAACTGTTGTCCAAAGTACGCTGAGAATTAGGGAACAGCAAATTCGTGCAATTGAAAACAGTTATGTAAATTGAAATGCCAAGTTTCCTGTGCCAGATGCAATATGAATTCACTGTAGGGCAAGAACTATCATTAGAGCTCCCTAGGAAAGGAACTAGAATAGCAAAGTAATGATTTTAGGGTAATATGCTGATGTTATTTGAAAGCTGGGATTGGGATGCAAACATTTGTGCAGCATTTTGTTTTACGCAGTCCCTTGTTAATGCATCTGGTATTCATTTTAATAGCACTAATCCTAATGGATTCATTTAATACTCATGTGGATGTCATATGCACTTCCTGTAGGTGTTGTGCTGTGATGAAGTACTGGTTACTGGACACTTAAAATAAAGTGTTACCACATTTCCTTTGATTATGTAAATTTTTTCATAAGCTGTCACGATAAAATTCTTCTTGGTATGTGTTAGCAGAAGCAGCTGTATGTGGAGACCATTGTATCAGCAGTATTTGAATAATGTCATGGCCAGGGGGATTCAAGCCTAATAGATAAAATATTCAGTTATCCTGGCAGCAAGTGGAATTTGAAAGTGTTTCAGAAAAGCAGTCTCGGTTGCACATAGGGATGGAGCACATGGGCAGGTTTTGTCAAGGTGGCAAGTTTTTTTTAAAAAAGGCAATCAGTCAGCATTCACTTTATCCGGAAGAAATTTGTTTTCCGGCTTCTGTGTAGAACAAGGGATAAGAGTGGGGCAGTGGGGCACTGTGGTTTGTTCAGCTGGATGCTTCCTCGTTGTCTCTTCAGAAATTTGTTTGCCTATCCTATACATTTGTGAAGTTTGTAATGGCATTTATTCAAGAATAAGCATTGTCTTGAAAGCTTTCCAAAAGCCTTACTTTATAACAAAATAAATAAGGCTTGCAAGTGATTACCGTCAGGTTTCTTGGTGGGGTTTGGGGGGTTTTGTTTTGTGGTTTTTGTTTGGGTTGTTTTGTTTTTTTTTTACGGTGTGGCTTAGGAATGTCTGACGGAACTAGATCAGAATGGACTGGAACGTTTGGTTATATGGTTTGAATTATTACTAGGCTTAGAAAAGTACTTCTTTGGTAGAGCTGTAGCTTTTAATATGTGGGTTTGTCTCACAAATCACTGCATGTGGTATACAACATAGCACTTTAAAGTCAAGCCTATTGAAATTCTGCTACTCCTTATCCCCACTGCAATAATAAACCCCCCAAAAGAATGCTTCATAACCTTGTCCTTGTCCAACATGCCATTACTGTAATACCCAGTCTGATAAAAATTCTTACCAAGGTCTACCACTAAATGGGAAGAGTTAGATCAGTATTGTGATAACACAGATTCAGGATACTGCATCTTAAACATTTTAATTTGATTCAGCTTCATCCAATTTTTCAAACTTACTTTTTGCATCAGTTTCTGGTAGGAATGTAAGGGAGTTACTTTGTTAATGTTGGTGGTGTGTAAAAACCTATAGAATGCTCACGGCAAAAGTCCTCTAAAAGGGTCAAGAGAAGGTAGAAGCCTGTTGTTCCTGCTCTCTGTGTCTTCCAACAATTGCACTAGCTTGTGGAGGAGACAGGGACAGTTTTCACAAGGGCTGGCATAAAGTTATTCTGGCATGTATCCTTAGCCAGGACCAGGGAAAAAATCAATGTATCTCCGATGGCAGGAAAAATCATGGATGAACCTATGGCTACAGAGGGGGTTTTTTGGTGGCTTACTTTGTGATGTAGGAGGTGGTATATCTTTGTAGGTAGCAAAACTCTTTGTCAGCAACTGCCATGTGTCCAGCAAGAGTCTCTGAGAACATAGCTGCGCTAGTCTACCTAGAGCTGCAGAAACCCTTGTAGCAAGATTGTAAGTGCCAGCAATGGAACTGCTCTTGAAAGCAGGACTCGAAAACCCACATACTGACAGGAGCAACCTGCAGCTTCTCAAGGCACAGTGTGTCAGGCAGACCAAATCACCATGAAGAAGACTCATTCCCTTTAAATGCCCATGGTATTGCTTATATAAAATAATACTAAATGTGAATTCTACTGTTTTTGTCACTGTGTGACTGCTGAGAGCTGAACTAAGTTATCATTCATGCAGTCACTCATTTATCTGTTCAGAAAGGGGAGTTAAGTGGAGTCTTGCAGGACTGAGGTGAGTTCTTTCTGGTCATGCCAGTCTTCTGAGCTTACGTTCTTCCACATACTCATAGAAGGGTAGTCCTTCTGAAATTTAGGTCTCACCCTTGTACTTCCGAGGTCGTAAAACTCAGACTGCCGTCTGTCGTCTTTTTTGCTAAAGTAAATCATGCTGTGAAAAAACATGTATAATAATGCAGATACAGCAGCTGATGACCAAACCAACCATATAATCCACAGCTAATTGATTCCTGTTGATTTGGGAATAATGGTTTTTCTTAATATGATATGCCTTTCTTACAGAATTCCCCTTCAGGGTAAAGGGTAAGTTCTACTCATCATTTTCTATCTGTCTTTTCCTTCCCTCTCCAACTCCACTCTTTCTGTTAGTGCATGTTAAAATATCAGAAAGCAAATCTAATGTAAACAAATATCTATGGAGACATCTATAGTTTGTATAACTGTTTTATGACTCTGACCCCTACCACCTGCCTCTCCCCAAATAACTCCTTGAATTAAGACTCCAATGTGTATGGTTACATTTTCACATGAAGGAATATGTTATTTCCTATGACACTGTACATTATTATTAGCATTGAGATAATGAGATATTATTGCCTGTTAAAAATCACTTTTTACCTCTAGGCTACTTTTCACCTGCTTGGCCTGCTGGAAAATAGCTGAGGTTGTAGAGGGAATTTTGCATAGCTCATGTGGATTATACTGTCAGAAAGGAAACACTGGAATGTACTTTCTTTTTTTTTTTTTTTTCTTCTTTTTTCTTTTTTTTCCTGAGTTACAGCTCGGGTCACCTGTTAATGGGCTGTTGCCAAAATTACCTTTGATTTAAAATATGTGAAGTTAATAAAGTAATTTCTCACCACTGAGTTTTGTCAAAATGATTTTGAGAGGAGAGACCTGCCTCTGCCTCTTACGTTTTCCTTTCTGTTCCAATCCATCTGTGAAAATGATATCAAATAAAGGATCTTCCCCATCTTCACTTACTAGAGAGCCCCTGAACAAAACATTATTTCCACAGAGGAATTCCCACAACCCAATGTGGATTAGTTTCTATGGGTAAAGTGTCTTGGATATTTTTGCCACCTTCAAGGCTTGTCGTGTCATAAGAATGCTGGGCCCTGACTGGTAGGTTTTCTTTGCAAGGCTGTGTTTCAGTACTATGTCCTAATTCATGCAGATAAAAGCAAAACTGGTGTTGTCAGTAAATCCTTTTCATTATAGAGTACCCCTTCCCACTTGAGGTATATCAGCCTTCCTTGGAAAACACATTACCAGATTCTCATAGAGCTAAACAAAAATATTGCTATGTGTTATATATTAACAATGGTTATTGGCCAAATATATTCAGACCCCCCAGTATCACTCCTCTTTATAGCACCTCTAATGCTACCAATAAATTTCCATTCTTGGGGCAGTTAAAAATATATTACTTTTCTTAGAATATGTACTGCACTTAATTCTTGGTATTATCAAGTCTTCTTAGTTAGACTTTCAAAAGACCTCTTTGGATGCTCATTTCAAAGCTAGTTGTCCTTGCTTCCGCCACAGTTACCCAAGTAGAATGGACAAAGTACATTATTAACTATCTGTAATACAGACCCATTACATGCTGTGATCTCACCTGCAGTGTGGATAAAGTCTGATAGCTTTTCATTGCCTATCTTTTTTCTGAGCATCTTTTTCTCTTGTCTGGTCTTTGTGTCATTAAACACCAACGCAAGTAATTGACAGGTATCCAAACTTTGTCAGAAGAAAGAATCTTGGAGGAATTCTGGCTGCTTCAAAGCAGCAACATTTACAACTTGCTGCATGTGATTTGTGGAGTTTCTTTAAATGGGCTGCTATGTAGTTTTTTAGGAAATACTATCAGTCACTGATCATCAAAAGGAAACCACAGGCAAAAGATCGGGCAAAGACTGGACAACTCCTTTGTGTTCTAGCTTTGCTATGAAGATCATACCATATACATGTGTCTTTTGACTCATGTACCTTTTTTAGTACTTCAGACAGAATGTAGTATCTGTGTATCTATTTCATAAACTTAGGTGTCTATTTAAGCTGTTATAATCTGTGGTACATATTACATAACACTTTTCTATAGATGGCCTTAGAAAAGCTTTTTTTAATCACAGGAAAAATATCGACGATCTTCAGAAAATGTTGTATTGTTACTGTTGCTTAATCTGTTCAGGAGTATCAACCTTTGGCTTTATCTGTTAAATACAGCAGAAGTGGCTTCACTCCTCAAGGCAGAAAAATCTGTCAGAGTAGCAATCTGCAGCTGAACACTACTTCCCACATATCAGTGGTCTGTACTAAGCCGAGAAAGGTAGAATTGAGACTAATCTTGCATATTCCTCTTTTCTGGTACTCAGATTTTCAGTTCCCATGATTGTTATCATGGTCTCAGGAAGATATAAATAGGTATGATGTTAAATAACTATGAACTCTCCAAGCAATTTTTCTTGAAAACAACATCATAATCTTGCTGCTATGCATTCTGGTGGCATCAGGGGTTTCCTGATTGTCTTCACTGGGAAATAAGTTGAAAACTTTTTGAGCAACATAATTATTGAATGTAACTTTCAAAAAGCTTTTAAATCCCTAGGATCTGAATTATACCCGCACTAGGGTGTGGACAGCATAGCACAATGACATGTTCATCATACCATTGACTGCTGTGTGACCAAGGCAGGACCTCATTCTTTGAGGTGGTTCATCTGATAATTTTCATGTATTTGCCAGCTGCTTCAAATGACATTTTGCATTTCTTTTTCTCTATAGAAAGAATATACATACATATGTGTGTATGCGCACATGTATTTCCAGTTTCACCTTCACAAAATACACTTATTGCAAAGGTAGCCTCACAAACCTGGATTAAGAAAGGATATTAAGAACTGGTGCTTTAAAGCTGGCTGCTCTCCTTCATTATGGGTCAACTGGGAAATTATAAGAACTGATTCATTGCAAACAGCTGTGTTTATGAAAAAAAAAAAAAGGCAAGCTATGTTGGCATATATCCATTGTATGCCAGTAAATGTGCTAGTTGCCAGATCTGTAAGTCAAAAATGTAGTACTTTTATTAGCTTTGGGTTATATCTATGTTCCTAGTTTTAGGATGCTAGTTTTTACTACAGCTTAGATACTTCAAAATTAGGAAGAAAGGTCTCAGCCCAATAAATCAATACAGAATGTGGAAACAGATACTAATCTTATAAATGTAATCAATAATAGCTATTGCTGTTGTTAATGTAGCTGGTAGTCATAATTTGTTGAAAGAACCAAAAAACTTACATTGATCATTTTTCTGTCTTTAGTTGAGAAGATACAGATAACTAATATTTCACAAAGAAAGCTTTTCTTTCAGGACTTTCCAGGAATTTAAATTAAATAGGTGTTAATTTAAAATGTAAAGGTGAGGCAGGAAAGAGAACAAGGATATGACCACAGCATGAGATATATGTGGAGGTTATTATAGTTGTACTGATACTGGGAGTAAGTAGCTGTTTCAGCCTTACTCTGAAGTATATCCTGATTGGATATTTTTAACCAATTAATTTGGATAGAGAATGAAATAGAAATAGCTGTACTATTTAGACTTATAATAAAATTGGGGTTGTAAGTGATCTCTGAAGTTCACAGAGTCCAAATCTTGCTCAAAGCAGGTCTAACTTCAGGTTACCACGGCCTTGTTCAATAAAATTTTGAAAATTTCATTAACTTAGTTCAGAAAGGAAAAAAAAAAAAAAGTATTTTAATGGAAACAACCTTATTCAGTAAAATTTGTTATTCCTTCTGAAATTTTCTGGTTTCTTTGATAATAAAAGAGAAAACTTGTAAGCATTAACTCATCAGGAAAATAATTGTCTTTATTTTCTTTATGTTTTTATTTTAAAAGTTAAAACCAAAAACCTCAGCAAAAAACCCAATATTTTGTATGAAAACCTGTTTGTACTTTACCATCTTAATTCAAATAGAACTACGTTTCTTGTTTTCCAGTTAGTTTTCCTGCCATCTTGAGAACTGCCAAGTAAAACCACTACCAAAAAAATGAAGAAAACTCTTTTATTTAAAAAACAACAGTAAACACAGTACTTCATATATCATAAAGAAGAAGCAAATTAACTACACACATTCTTTGTTTTCATTTGTAAAGAATGGCAAATTAAGTATAATTAAAGCATGAATGCTTTTCAGTAGCAGGAGTGTGTGTTTTGGACATAGATGCATAACTCTGCTTTTGAGTAGACCTATGCAGAGCAGCCTGTGCTTTGAGTTAAGTGTTAATTTTTATTTTAGTATTGAAAATAATGTACTGGCAGGAAAATTACCCTGGCAGATTGATATTAATCACAGGAGGTGGATATGGTTAAAGGGAAACGAACACTTAGAAGCATTTTTATAAGCTTACAGCTCTTTGCTGCTTGAAGGTGCGGGAGTGGTGGAATGGTGCAATGCAGGCTTGCTAAAGGGAGCACGGAAAATAAAATAATATCCCTCTTCCACAACAAATAGTAGGCTCGCATGTATTTGCTAATGCTAATTCATGTCATTGGAGGCAGAATTAGGAGCCTGACAGACCTCCAAAGCTAACTTCCAGGTCAGAACCCATTCCTGGCACTCAGGGAGTCTCAAGCTGGAATCCTTTTTGATGATTCCCTGGGATGGGAGTAGCGGGGAAAAGCGTACTCTATTCATTCTCCACTAACTCAGTTCACTCATGTAAGTGAAGACCAGATTTTATTCTGCCTGGTTTCACAACATCCAAGGGCTATTTTAAATTTCTGTGTTTGGGCATGTGGTCTCTGCACAATGGCATGTGTGTTGAACTTGTTGCTCTGTATTCGTGACACGTCCAGCTGCATCCTGTACTGTCATAGCACAGGTCACTGGTGACTGCCAATTAAAACACATCGCTTGTGTTTACATACTGCACTGAAATGTGCTGGGATGAGATACTGAAGGTTCTTCAGTCCTGAACTGTAAACTGTAAGGAATTGGTATGCAGAAAAGCATGCAGAGTACACTTCTGAATGCTCAGGTAGGTAAAGTTTTTTTGTAAGATACAGTGCTGCTGCAGCTCCCTGTCACAGCTTTCCTAAAGCACAGGGTCACTTGTTGGACTATGAAGAAGGCAGATGTTTTCTGCGATCGTTTCCCTGGAGTCACCACTTTGCTTTGCTTGTTCTTGCTGCTTTCCCATATTGTACAAACATGCCTTGAACACACAAGCTCCCGCTACAGAAAGGGTCTAGGAAGTCTGCCACAGTTTCTTCTGGTTTTGAGGAAACTATTCTCCTCCTTTGAGTTTTATGACCTGGTAGTCAAGGTTTAGGAACTCGCTTGTTATTTTTCCTTGTTGTTTGACGTAAGTTAGTAGAATATAATTTTTCCTAGGAAAAGTGCCTTGTGTTGGATGTGTTCCCTTGGAAAATAAACTTATGCTAGTATTTGGCAAAGTTGGAAATAGGATGGCTTTCTTTTGAGAACTCTCCATCCTCTGATATCGATAGAGATTTCTTTATTGGTTACAATTTGGCAGAAACTAGGGGTTATTCTTTCAGGTGTACTGTCATTTTTCTTACAAACTTAAAAATCTATGTCAGTAAAGCTGTTGCAAAAGTTTTTTTGGAGTTTGGTTTGATTTGGGAGTTTTGGTGGTTGGAGAGACTAATTTCTTCTTACATTGTTGTGAATGCAGTTGGCCAGATTTCTCTCTGGCATGTCTCCACTGAGACTAAACTCTCTCTTTTCCTCCTTCCATTCCTTCCAGCAGGTCATACAGAATTATATCAGTAAGTTTATGATGTTGTTTTCCCAGTTTAGGACATTTTGGGCTTACTTAAAATATTCCTTTTGCCCATTTAGCCAACTAGCACAAGGAAAGGTAATATGCAGCCCTAATTTGTAGGGAACTGGCTTCCTCACAGATTCTGTGACAGGACGATGGAGTTGGGAGGCACTTCTCCCTGGGAATCCATTACTATCCAGATGTGTCTCCTACTGCCAAGAACATTAACTGTCCTCTCTTATTAGATCATAGTAAATAGTAGGGCCAAAATGGAAAGGTGAGGAGGAAAGTAAGAGCTATGTGATTTTTTTAGTACATCAAGTACAGCTGCATTTGTACCATTTCACTTCATATCAGTAGCTTTTTTTGTTGTCAATTTTAGCAAGTATAAGATAGGTGACAATTTTGACCCCTTTAAAATAAAATGGACGTTTTCTGGTTCTGTGTTCTTTGTGTTTTAGTCCTACTGGATGGATTTGGAAATTTGTCTGTGATTCAAAGCGGACACCAAATCCTCTTATTTAATTGTCTTGGGAAGAGGCACGATTAGATTATTAACCATTAGCAAAGTAATTACCATTCCCTCAATGTCACTTTATTTTAAAGTCCTCTATTCAAATTCTGTGTGAGTCAGATTTGTTTCTAATCCATTGCTCCAAAAAGCACATAGGAGAAAGGAGTGAAGGAAGCCAGCCAAGAAATATTGGGCTTGAATATTATCATTTGAATCTAATTATTGTTCAAGGGGTGGCATAAAGTATGATTGCATATCTCTGCATGCTAGCTCTAATATTTTATCCTAGCTAGTAGGTATTCCATGTGGATGATTAAGTTTTTCTCTACCTCAAGGAGGTAGGACATCACTTTCTCTTTTAGACAGTCACATATCTCAGCATCCATGACATCTTACCTGCAAAAATGTCTCTTTTCCACAGAGGTGGTCTGGTCCCCCTCCACTGAAAGTATAACTTGCTTATAAACCACAAACACTATATTCAGAAGGTAAATTCATTGCTGCAATGCACAGCTATCACCATCTTTATTCTCTACAGATATTACAGAAACAAGAGTGGTGAGCATGGTTTGAGAAACCCTCACCCATTTTAGTAACAGCTGAGGGAAAAAAAAACCTCTGTGAGAGGGCTAGGAATATTTGACAACATTAGAACAGAAAGTATCTGCTCTGTGTAGTTCAAACAGTTATAGGCTTCAGCGCATAAAGAGAAGAGGCATGTAGTTGTGTTTGCCAGATATTAGTTAATTTTGATCATTTAGCTCTCATTTAATAGTCTTTTTATTAAGAAAGAGTGATTATTGGTTTTTTAAAAATGTTTCATAAAAGTCTGCTACATTTTCCTTATGTCATGTGGATCAGCTGTCAAGTCGCCCATGTTAACTTGTGTGTGTCAGTACTATTCCCTCCAAGTTTTCAGTTTATATAGTGAAAGTGCACTTCCTTGTTCGCATTCTCACACTACCCTGGCTCTAGTAATCTGAGAGATTTCCTTGATCAGTGTTTACTCCTGATAATAATTAGCTCTTTTACTATCTTAGTGGTTGCGTACATTTGTGTGTTTTCTCTCTACTTAGAAAATCCTTCCCTTTTTGAACTGTTGCTTTTGCTTGTTAGCTAACCACTCCTTTTCAATACAAGACTAACTAGCTTGTGTCTAATGACCATTTTCAAGACACTGCATAATAGGTTTTTTTGGTTCTTTTGGTATCATTATTTGATTAAAATGGAAATTTGATTGCTACCAAAGCCTGACAAAACATCAGAGCTTTAAGTAAATTGTTATTAATTTTTCTCAGCTCTTCAAAGCTGTTGTCTTGCAAAGCAACAATTACTGGTACGCAACTGGACCAAAAGTACCTTTGAATAGATTACAAGGGAAAATAACTAAACTGCTGTGACTCATATTCTCCATGATGGAAATCACAGAGAGTCTGCAGCAGGTAACAGTATGAAGATTATAACTGTACCTTTGCATGAAGTGGGAAGAGTGGGATATAACCACAGATAAAAAGTTTCAGCTATAATTTAGTTCCACAGTGTTTCAGGTGATTTATATGCATCTCTTTCTCAAAATCAGAAGATCAGGGGATTTGGCTTGTAAATACATAATGCTATAAGCAAGACAATCTACACCCCTCCCATAGCTCACACAAGGGGAGCCCTTTACATGTGGCTCAGTCAGTATATAGAGAGCTAAACAAAAAGATTTGACTCTCTTTGAAGAAGGAGTGTCATAAAATCAAACATAAAATAACAAGGCAATAAAAATCTCCCTCTAACATAATCTGAAGTTGACATGAGATTTTAAAAATACTCATGTATTTAGTCCAAATGTTTCGCTCTGGAAATAAAGTATCTCTTTTGGTCCATGTCAAAAGTTGAGGTTGAAATGTTATTTACCCATATCCATAATTCATTGGTTGAATGGGCAAAAATAAATTAAAATAAATTAATAGAACTCCAAAGAAACACACTTTCTGTCTGTGATTTGCTTTGTTTTGGTTTTTTTATGTTGGCAGGTAAAGGAAATTCTTTTACAGATGTTGCCAATACAGTAAGACATGGGTGATAAAACTAAATGGGGAGAATTGTTGCATAGCACAGAAAGAGTGAAATTGGAAGTTGTTTCTGTGACATTATGCTTCCAGTAGAGTAATATTCCATATGAGCCTATCTGAAAGCTTTATTTTCATTGTGCAGCTTTTTAGAATGAATTACACAGAAAAATTTTTTTGTTTAGGTGCTTGTTGTGAGCAAACAAATGTGTGAACTAATTTTAAATTGCTTCACACTAGATGAAATGAATAAAAGCATTGGTGATGATCAGGATAAAAAGTGTAAAAGAGTGAGAGAAAAAAACTGTCAGGAAAATTAGTTCATATAAGGCTTTGTTTTTTCTACTAGACACTGCAAAAAATTTGACTGTTCTGAGATTTTTTAAGTAGGGTTATGTTTAATGTGCATTTTGACATTGATGCCACAATTGTCTCTAAGAGGCCATCAGCTCTACACAGCTCTCAAAGGGACACAGGGAAATGATGCTGCATGCAAGGGCAATAGCTTTGTCTGTACTAAGTTTTCACTCAGGTGATAGCTAAGGTGGCATCAGGGAATTCTAGAGAAAACTTTATCTTATGACACCCATATCTTCATCCTGAGCTTGCGTATCAGGTAGTTTGATGCACTGTGATAGGCCTGGCACTCAATTTCCCCTCTTGGAAATGTCATAAAAGCAACCTCAGGCAGACAATATGGCAAAGGCCTTCCTAAAGGAGCCCAGACGTCATCTGCTGGAAGGGCCGGTGGGATGTAAGGGCATTCATAGCTCAGACTGCCAACAAGAGGTGCTGTGGGCATTGGAAGCACAGGCATGCCTTGTGCTAGGCTTCAGCCTCTGCACAGCCCAGCCAGCTGAGGTACGGTACACTACAGAGCAGCCTCTCCCTTACAGGAGTTGCTCTGTGCAGGCAGGAGCCCGGTACTAATCTGTTGAACTTTTAGGATAGCCTGTGCTGCATGCCTTGCCTCACCAGACGTGGACTTTGAATGATGAGCCTAGCCCCTGAGGATGCCTGAAAGTGCTGATCCTGACATGAATCCAGGAATTTTATTTCTTATTTTCGCAGGGATCTTACACATAGTGGTACTATGCACCACAGTTTCTTTGTATGAGGCATTGCTGGCCTTGAGAGCAAAGAAATTTCTGCTTTGCTGGGAAGAAGTTAATATCTGAGTTCTTTACCTATGTAATATACATGTACTCTGTGCAGTATCTGTATTGTGCAGTGTGAGTTGGGAAGTGCCCACCCACGGTGAGGTCTGGGCCAGGTAAGCTCAGAAGTCAAGAGAAGGTTTTGTCAAGAATCAAGAAGCCTAAGATCAGACCAAGCCAAGGCTCAAAATCAGGAGCCACTGGATTAAAGAGCTGAGGTAAGCAGGCAGGAGTATAGCTGTATGCAAGTGGCACACAGGGTAGTTAAGAGCAAGTGGCAGAATCACCTTCTAAATATTACTAGTTGGCTATATGTTGGCTCGGCTCTCTCCACCTTGTTAGACTACTGGTTGCTGAAGAAGAACACTTGGCTATTAGGGGACTTGGAGAGACAGTGGGGTTTTCTCCACTTCCGTAAGTGCTTTGCCCAGTTATGGCAGCACAGGTGAGCTGTTCCCATGACGAATACAAACACTGGTGCTGAGTAAAATGTGTTCACAGCCATACCTAGCTTCCAGCACACCACTGCACTTCAGTGTGCAAACTGGGCCCTTCTGTACCTGTCCCAGAGTGACCTCTGTACACTTTGCGTATAGAAAGAGCTCATTGACCCTGCTTGCTTTCACATTTCCTGACTTCTGGCAGTCTCATTTCATAGCCGTGCTATGGTTTTGTTTCTTTGCTTTATTATTATTTTTAATGTCCAGTATGTCATTGTAAAGGAGCACCTCAGAGTTCTTCAAACCCTATCCATGAATGCAGCTTTCTTGTCACTTGGTACTGATGCTGATTCCAGAACTGCCTCTTGGCATCAATCACAGTGTCTGAAGTCATTCTTGGCAGGAGTTGTTTTAAACTCTTAAACTTAAGTGAAAATGCAGCATCTAGTTTCTGAGGAAGCACTGAAGACATGCTGAAAAATGTCATACACGGTTTAAAAGGGAGTTGTGCAACCCCACGTACCAACAAGTGAAACCATGCTGGGAATTGCAAAGAAGAAACCATTGACAATATTATTGTGGAATCTACCATGGTTGTTGCCTAAGGCTAAATATGAAACCCTTGAAAAAAATAGGCTGGTGTTACAGAAATTATAAGACTGTATGGGAATTATAAGTATCAGAGGGGAAAAAAAAGGAAGTAGAACAAAGCACCTCAGCTTCTGCAGTCAAAGGCTCATATTAGAAACTCAGCAGTCTGTGTGAAATTTATAACGCTTGTTTGATGGAATTGACATAGCAAATGAATCAGTATTGGCTGTTTTCTTATTTTATTTTTTTCAATATTTACCTAAATAGTTCCCAAAACTATTACCTCATTACTTTCCAAATCTTTGAGATCTCTTTTTTTTCCTGTGACACAACTAGAAGAAATACTAAATGATAAAGTATGGAGAAATTTGAGGATAATTTTCATACACAGCTGAAAGTATCCTGTAAAATTTGAGAAGTGAGAGTGCAAGTGCTTGACTTAGAAACATGGGCAGAGGATGCTGGAACGATTAATGTGGGATTGAAGTGTCAGTTCGTAAGTGTGTGTATGAGAGAGTAAGTGTTTGCAAGAAATATATGGTGCCTTTCATTTCACCCTTCGTGTTTCATCATTACATGAGTTGCTGAGGGTGGTAGAGTCTGTGAGGAAGCATGACTGGACTCTACTGCTGGGTTTTTTTATAACAGTCTCCTATGTGTCTTTCAGCCAGTCACATCTTTTCAGTGGGTTTCAGTTTCACTGTCCATTAACAATGTCATGCTCACAGCTTATCTTTTGTTCTGATGTTTCGTAGAATCATAGAATGGTTTGGGTTGGCACTATCAAATCCTGTGAGCAAAATTAGATAGATAGACACTATGCAACACAGAGGGAATTAGAGGAGTGCTGGTACAGCGAGCACAAGAAGTTACACTAGGAAACCTGTAGCCATCACTTTGTGCTTAAAGTCACACTATTTCTCACCAAAGGAGGTCCGAAACCTGAAAATTCACACATTGGCTCTATGGGAGACTCCATCATCACAGTTAAAGTAATGATATTTTTCTAAGGGAGTTTGTACTCTATCAATTAGACTGTTATTGAAGCAATAAGAATTAGCCTTTATGTGTCTTGAGGCAGAGATTTTGTCTTCCTTTATAGCTGAACAGTGAATAGAATTTTTTTACAATTACTGTGAATAGCAGAAGTGGTATCTTATATGTATTTGAATTAAACAAGGCCTGTGGGACTATAAGCAGACCATCCACTATCTGCTTAATTTAGTTATTGTAACCACTTCTCCCTTGACTGTGGAAAGTGCCTATCTTTGACTGGGAGTCCTGAATCATGTATCATTCCCTTAACCCTAAACTTTGGACTAAACCTCTAGTAGGCAGTAGTGGTAGAAACATGGTATGGATCTAGAAAAGTAATAAAGAATACTGGTAGTATTACAGCTGGATAAGTAATGGGGAGAAAAGTGTTTCTAATATTTTATTTGAAAACCTTCTGGAGACTTTTTGAGATCATTCTAGGAATACTGCATTGGCAGTTAGGGTCATTGCAAAGACCATGGTAGCAGTGCCATATTGTTATCATCCTGGTTTGTATGTTATGCATTTGTTCTTCTTAAATGAGGTTGGTGGTGGACTGAAGACTACAGAGATTAAAATTTCTCCACAGAGCAGCAAGAACGGGGGTGAGCATCAGTTGCCTCTCAGTGCTCCACCAGTATAAATCAGCTCCATTTTGAGGTTTTCTAATCCCATTCAGGACTCAAACTTCTCTGTGGAGAATGCTTCCAGTTGGCAACAGTGTCTACTGATGCTAATACTGTTAATGCAGCTGTCCATGGTTAAAAATAAGTGGGTGCTAACACAGGTCCCAGGGATTATGGGAGTAGGAAATTTCAGAAAATGTATATTTGGGTGAACTTTTGATGCAAATTCAAAAACACATGTGCTTTTCCAATCCTTATCTGAGCTGTTCAGAACATTCAGATCTGATAAATTTGGTAATCTTTTGAGGACCTCCATTTAAAGGAGGTGCTTTAGAAATACATATAAATAGCATGTATTATAGTTGTTTCCAGCTCTGCTGGTCCTTGCTCTAATAAATAATCAGTCCTCTGAACACTTAAAAATATGGAAAAAATGATTGGCTGCATTGAAGAAACAGTTAAAGGCTTTTAAAAGGACCTTTCTTGTGTAACGATGTGGTGCTTTTTTTCATTCCACTACATAAAATAGAACCTGGACAGCACTGACCATGTACTGACAGCCACTTTTAATCTTGTCTAAGATGTAGTTCAACTGCTACAGAAAAGTCAAATACCCTTTTAATTTTCTTTTTTTCTTTTTTCTTTTTTCTTTTTTCTTTTTTTTTTCTTTTTTTTTCTTTTTCTCCCCCCCATCTATGATGTCACTCAGGTCCCCATGGTTACCATTCTTACTAATGTGATGGTTTAGGAACAAATTTGGTAACATACAAGGATGGAGAAGTTAATAGTCTGTCATGGAAAAAGGGGCAGAAATAACTCTAGCTTTGCAGCATCCATTCCTCTAGAGGACCAACCTTTTATATGGCTCATAAAAAAAAAAGTACCACCATCCAAACAATGCTACTGCTCTTATGGACATTTAAGGTGTTTCTGAACTAGAGACAGAAAAGCAGGGAGAATCTAGAGTACAGAATGGGCAATTTTGAAGCAGAAACTCTTGGAGTAGCCAAGTTGGAGGAGAAGCTTGGGCTGAACTTCATCTTATTGTAAATGTCTTTGTTCATGCATCCAAATCTCAGGAAAGAACTGAGGCCCGACATAGCTTAGCATGTTGACTATGTTTTAAAGAGGAAGTGAAGGTAATTGCTCACAGATGGCATGGTTATCTGTGATAATTGGAACTGTATTACCAGCTTCAGGGAAGAAATTCTCACATCTCTATAAATGTTAAGTCTCTGATAACTCAGAAGGAACTAAATACTTTCCAGAAGCAAACAATAACTTTTTTAAAGGCTACAATGCAAGTTGTATTCCATACATCCACATCACATTTCTTGTGATTGTTGGCTTCTGTTAAACACCTTAATTAAGCCCTTGAAAACAATCTCAGATAACATGACATGCTAATGTCCACTATGGTAGTTCATTTCAGGGTGGAAGGGGAAAGGAGATATGGGGAATCTCCTCTGGGAAATAAGGCTTCCTTGATGCTTTTTTCCTGAAGAGGAATACAGGTATTTTTAAGCCAGGGACTCAAAGGGGCCTATCTGCATGGCATAATATACATGGCTTGGGGTGGTCAGATTTTGGAGGGCTAGTTTGACTCTTCAGCTTGCTGCTTTGAATATTGTAGGCATTGATGGTCCATGGTCATGAAAGGATACATTCAAGTACTACAACTCATTGGTACTTTTGCCCTGTTGGCTCTCCAGCCAGCCCCCTCTCAGTTCTGGACCATGGCATCCAACTCTGGTGCCTTTCAAAGCAACAGACACTGCACAAAATGTGGACGGTGCTGTCTACCTGTCCTGTGATGTATAAAGAGCCTTGACTTACAATTGTTACAGAGTGATTTATAGCTGTAAGCACTTAATAATGCCAAAAACATTTTGTGAATTAGGTAGAATGAATAAACCAACAACTCCCATTTTGCAGAGTGGGCAAAACTGCTTTCACAACAAATGACTTTAGGCTTATTAAAAGAGAAAACTGCAACTTAATTAAAGGGACAGGCAAGTAGAACCAAGAGTGAGTGCGAAATAATGCCTCTGCCTATCTTTAAGCAAAACAAAGTGACGTGGGAGTAAAAAAGCAGTAAATAAATAAAATACCATGAGAAAGGTCATACTTTCCTAAGTAACACCTACAAGTCATGTATCAGACCTCTCTTCTGCATATCTGAATTCATGAATAAAATGTTCTAATTCAGAAGTACTAAGTTAAAAAACAAACAACAAATAAAGTGTAGTTAAAATCTCACAACAACACTGGATTGGAGAGAGAAGATAAACATATCCCTCCAACTTTTAGTATGCTTTTTCCTGTCTTCTTCAGCTCAACATATGCTTGCAAACCCAGAATACACATGCTGAGCTTTTAAAAAATACAGCTTAACCTATCCTGTGGCGAAACACATACTGCTGCATGTTAACAGGAAAAACATCTTTTATTAGGGTGAAATTGTCCCAAGCCAGAGAGCCTACTCAAAACCTAAACATTTTATCTGGCTTCTGACTGATGGGCAAGACCTCACTCAGATCTTTTTTAACTGTTTTGATTCTCTTTCTTCTGGAACTTTTTTTTAGAGTAGCACCTCCTTGGTAGTTATGGGCCTGTCAACATGGGCCTTATAAATGTTTTCAGGGCTTTGTAGTTCATCTGTGCGAGAACTTACATCAGTCCAAAACTTAGAATCATAGAATCATTTCGGTTGGAAAAGACCTTCAAGATCATCGAGTCCAACCATTAACCATGCCCCCTAAACCATGCCCTGGAGTACCCTGTCCACTCGCTTTTTGAATACCTCCAGGGATGGTGACTCAACCACTTCCCTGGGAAGCCCATTCCAATGCCTGACAACCCTCTCAGTAAAAAAATTTTTCCTAATATCTAACCTAAATCTCCCTTGCCTCAACTTGAGGCCATTTCCTCTTGTCCTATCTCCAGCCACCTGACAGAAGAGACCAACACCCACCTCACTACAACCCCCTTTCAGGTAGTTGTAGAGAGCGATAAGGTCTCCCCTCAGCCGCCTCTTTTCTAGACTGAACAACCCCAGATCCCTCAGCCGCTCCTCATAAGACTTGTGCTCAAGGCCCCTCACCAACTTGGTTGCCCTTCTCTGGACACGCTCAAGCAGCTCAATGTCTTTCCTGTAGTGAGGGGCCCAAAACTGAACACAGTACTCGAGGTGCGGCCTCACCAGTGCCGAGTTGACTCCATATGTCTGAGCCTTTGGCTTTGCACTGCCCTGCTGCTGATCTCATCAGATCTCATCATTCATGGAGCCTCCTAGGTTCAGTTGGCATCAGGGAGTTACAGTCTCCATTCAGCCTAGGTAGAAGAAGGAATTTTGTCCAAAATAGATGGTTTTTTTAATAAGCTGCTGTAGTGTTTTGCTAGATGCACTCACTTTTGAAGTTAGTGAATTTGCATGAATTTTCATTCTAGGATCATTTTATTTAGGGCTTTCTTGTTTCTCTGAAGTGTTGAAATCTCTCTGCTTTCCTTAATAGTTGAAGTTATTTTACATAATAGTACAAGAGTACAATAGAACAAGAATAATTTGTTGCAGTCATGTGCATATTTATAGTTTACAGTAACTTATTATCTGCACTAACGCATAAAGTCATTAAGATTTGAGGATAACATTTAGGGATCTCTCAGGAATTTCACACATTCAGATTTAAATCATCATTGCCATTCTTTCAATTCCTAATTCAGTTTATCTTCCAGCTTTTTAATAGCACCTAGTATCACTGTCAGTGACTCTTGATTTTTTAGGGGATTCAGAAAGTAATTTCTGCCTTGGCAATATTGCTTCTGATTTTTTATATCCCATTGCTAGGGGGGAAGAGGAATTACCTATTTTGATAGTAGCACAACTTGTCCAGGCTATTTCTAGTTCAATGCACAGACCACTGTTGAAATTACAGCTTTAGACATTCTTTATATACAAAAGCTTTGGATACATTTCATGTAGAATGATACAGTGATATATGTTCTGGGCATGCAAATTAATATCCAGGGCCTCCTTACTAATCACTACTAATGTGGTCAGTCTATTCGCACTAGGAGAAACTCCTTTTATAAAAGGATGTAACATACAAGCCTGAAGGAGATGAGACTGATAAATGAGCTATCTTTTTCACTTTAAAAAAAATCTGGCATTTGACCACTGCAAAATTTGAAGCAACTGTCTTCTGTTTCAGTCCCTACTGTTTCTAGATTTTCAGTTATTTGCACCTGGTCTTCCTGTGCCAGTGGATTCAGCAGGGTGGTGCGCCCAATTAAAAACCATCACTAAGAAGCAGAGACAATGCCTGGCTCAGGGCAGTGAATGCACACCCTCAGCTCTCTAGACCATGGGCTACAAAACAGGAAAGAGCTTTAACGTAAAGTACAAACAATGTAATAAATCACAATGTAAACTGCTTAGAGTGGTATTCCTTACTATCTCATACTGGCTTCTAGTTATCTGGAACCTCCTCCTGCTGTCAATGACAAGAAGGAATTTTGCCAGCAGCATCAATAGGAGACAGCTCGCTTCCTTTCTGGTGTGGAAATCAGTCCAACAGTATCTTGTGTTTTATATAATTCTTTGTCTCGAAAGAGCCCTTGAGTATTTCACAAACTATGAATTCAGTCATGCCTTTGCCACAGGCCTTGGGCAAAGCACAGCCCATTGTGTTTTTTCCTCCAACACAAGGCAGGCTGAGAATTCCAAACTGGTGTTTAGGTTCCTTCTTGCACCCAGTAAACACTGCCTGGGGAGGACTAGATGGCCCCGAGAGATTTAAGAACCAGAATGGTCAACAGGGAGTTGCATGTTTGGTCCAATGGCACAATGCAAAGCACTGCTGCGTTAAATGCTAAATCCCACGCTCTCCATTCATGCAACTCTACAAAGGAAAAACACTCCCTCCCTAGGAATTGCAACCCCCAATACCTTCTTTTTAAGGTAGCTTGCCTGCAATCTATCTGCCAAAGACAACAGTGAGCTGCTGTTTTCATTCAGGTGTATGAAGGCAACTCTTGCAGTAGGACAATCTCAGTGGCTAGAACACTGATCCAAGATGGAGGAGATAGCGGTTGATTCTTGTCTTCATCTGACTGGTGAAGACACCCGCATCTTCCAAAAGTGAGCACTCCCTATGGCTATTGGCCATACACCCCTCCCTTTTGTTGAAGCTGTTCCTCCTAATAGGAAGTTTTTGCAGATTCACTGGCCCAGTGAGGTGAAACACGATACTTAGTGTACTTTTTTTGACACTTATCAGGGAAAAGGACTGGGATTAAGTTACTGCTTTGGAGAGGGTCTGTGTTTTACATAAAACAGCTGTTGGATGAAGTACCTGTGCTGACTTTGGAGCGAGACCTGGAACTTGGAACTTTGTCTTGCCTCATTTATTGTAGCCATTAACTAGAGAAACAAAATTCTCTACTTTTCCTCCAAATCCATCAAAATCAGTGTTCTCTGCAGTGCTTTATCTATTTGGGGTCTTCTGAGAATTAGCCTTTCCAGGAAGCCTGGCAAATCGGCCTAAGGGAGATCATGGTTTCAAGGATTACAGTTTTGATGTGGCTGATGTTTAGGCATGGAGCATCTCCTTTGAATGCGTATCTAAGCAACTGATCCAACTTCACCAAAGAAGTTTGAACTTCTCACTTCAGAACTCAGATCTAGATCTTTCAAGCGTCTGACTAATATTGTAGCATGAGGTCACCCTTCCTCTCCTGTTGTTCCTATGCACTGTTGAAATATGTTACCTCCCCGGTAGGATATGGAGCTTTTTAGCTGTAAGGCAACACTGTACAGAAGGCAAGATATTTTATCTGTTTGAAATGGCCTTAGGAATGCAACCATCATAGGTAATTGTGTGAAAAGCACTTTGGGGTGTCTGATCTTTAAAGTGGTTGTGGTCTTAATTTTATGCCTATGTTCAAAAGACACCATCGTTAAAAAAACCAAACCAAAAACCGCACGCATGCTCCTGCCCCCTCACATCATGTTGGGCAGTGATTCAACACTGACTCAGACCTTTCTACTGAGACAGCCACACTGTTTCCTGCAGCAGGAAAGAATCTCAAGAAATGGGAACCGTACAATTCCAGGCACAAAGTAGTGGCCTTGGGTCTCCTTTGTGCTTTCACAGAAGGTCCCATTAACATTAATCAGCACTGGGGACACAGCAGCTAAGGAACAGTTCAACAGAGAATGCTAATTTACTGTTTCAGAATCTTTGTTGGTTTGGATGTCTTTTTTTTTTTTCTTCTTTTTTTTTTTTCAGGACAGGAAACTATGAGCTATTCCCAAAGGAAAGGTAAGGGATGATAGTGCTTGTAGATCAATCTGAAACATGAGCAGCCACAGAACAGTCACTGGGCTGCACAAGATGAGGTTTGAGGCTATGCGTCCATGGCTAGGGGATTCAGGTGAGCATGGGCAATCCTAGACTCTTCCTCCAGGACTTCCTTTTTCCATAGTTTAAACATACATACAGTCTTGGGAGGCAGGACAGCAACTTGTCAGACCTCTATACTTCTCTCCTGGCCCTGGGATTGTCATAAAACTCTGCACAGGGACATGGTAGCCACTGAAAGGGTGAAGTATGCTTTCCCATCTCACAGACACTTTGTCTGGCTAGGTGCTTTTCTAGGACCCCAGAAGTTTTGTTTGAGTGCTATAATTTCTAAATAAGGCTACCATTTGAAATAGGAGAGTTGATACTCTTTATTTCCTTTAGCAGCTGTATCCTCAAAAGTGAGCCCTGCTCACCTCCTTGAAAAAAAACTTTGTAAACTTCTGCTCTCAGGAGAGGATTTAATCCTAAGGGAGTTCAGGCACCTGCCCAAGCTCTAGTTCAAGGCTTTAAGCCCCAAAGAGATGCAGGATTTCAGATAGATCCTGAGTTTAGTGTCTCCTGCTGGCTCTCTCTAGAAAGCTCCCCTTGCATCTTGATGTCACTAGGTTATCATTCTGACTGCCAATCATTTATGAGGGTGTCTCAGTATTCAAGCATGAGCTTGGTATATATTTTGAAGGGGCAGGAGTCTAAGCATGAGATGCTGCAGATTTTTTACTTACATGCTACTATGTCTCTTACTTGATCTGCCATAGGTAACTTGATATACATGTTTAGAGCAGTTAAGTAGGAGATGGGACTTTTGCTCAATGATTTCACGTGTGACTTTCAGAATGTGTGACTTAAATCCTTCCAGTATCTCAGCCTGTCATCTGTTTTCTTGGATACCCTGCTGTTTATCATGCCTGGCTCTCATTTCACATTTTTCAGTCTGGATTGCAAGCTCGTTTAGATAGAGGTTATCTTTTCTGTGTTTGTCTTATGCTTGATACACAGTGAAGTTCTATCCTCAAATCATAACTAGTAGCAGTGCTAATTGTCCACAGGCAGATGCTGAGGCCACAAAGGTTGTTGGGGTTCAGGTCATTTGCCTTTAAAATTTTCTTTAATAGGAACTGAAAGCACTCTGCTTTTTGGAGGAACAAATTCACTTTCTAGTATAGTGATCAGTGTTAAAAATCATGTGTTGGCTGAGAAATAGCTGGAATTCCTTGTTGCTAACAGTTTTATTTAAGTCACTGGTCCCTGCTCTGGTTGGTATGTGCAAACGCAGCACAGCACACTGCAGTTTCAGTGCCTCTGCTTGATTGCTTGTCATTTTATGTAGCAAGTCAATCTGGCTACTGCACTTTCTCTGCAGTCATAGCTTTAAAGAGCTGGTGATGCATCACCAGCGATAACCTCAACACCGTTCCAGGGAAAAGCTGTCAAGATTTTGTTTTCACCTTCTTCTGACTAACTGCAACTTCAGGGCATTTTACAGAACTTTAATGTTTATTCTCCTGATTAGCATCAGGGTTTACAGTGATGAATAAGTGAGTCATTCACTACTGCAATCATTTCATAAGCTTTTCCTGGGTCCGCCTTAATGTGAGTCAGAAAAGTACGAGTGCAGTGCACACTACAACTGAGAACTAGTCACCTTATCTGAGAAATGATCACCTTATTCTTTCAGTAAAGGATTAGTTTTGATTTGTCTGTGCAAAACGAACATCTGCAGTACATATTCTGTGGAATTTGTGAGGCGGTTAAACTGAAATTTTACTACTTTCTTTCTGGTCAGCTTGCTTTGTTTTACCCTGTTTTACAAAAAAAAAAAAAAGACAGCTATCTGAAATGGAATAGTTTAAATGTTCTACTGTGCTGTCTTCATGGTAAAGATATTAACTGTTTAGTTTTTTCTATTCTCCAGCGCCTTCTAGACTTAACGTCTTGCTGCAGCTTTGTTTTATTTTCCCACTGTGTTCCAAACACCTCTGTGAAAGTGTGTTGGGAGATTAATTCTTCATGCTTCTCAGATACTCTAATTTTGTCCAGAATACTCCCATTTTTTCAGGTTAATTAATCTGTTTTCCATTGATCTCTTAATTCTTTCTCTAATTTCTACTGTCTATGCTGTGAAAAGGAGGTTTCCTTTGAATAGAATTTAATGCACAGAGTTGAGACAGAATGTCAGTGTAAATCTTACTGGCAAAGCTTCTACTCCCTTTAACCCAAATTTTGGTTAGGTAAGGAACAATAGATTAAAACCCTATATTGTGCTAATCTGCACCAATGTCATGTAAACTGACCTGTAGCTGTCATATAAGGTTTCAACACAGTCTTGATTGGTTTACCTCACATTTATAAATAATGCAATTAAATGCCAGTTATGGCAAAACTGAATAGTTGCACAGAAAACCAAAATAGTGTAGTGTAGTGCAAATGCACTGAGAAAGTAGCAAAAGTAGCAAAAGAAAGACTATAAGGCTGTTGAGATGTGAATTGGACAGGTATTCAAAGACATAACAGTCACGTATCAGCTATGTAAATTGTAGTGGCTATAAACATTTGCTCATCAAAGAGTGGCTGTTAGTAGACAATTATTTCTCATTATCTATGTATATTTTATGAAGTCAGTATAAAGCAGTTACAAGAACTTGTTATGAGCAAGATTGTTTTGATAATAATTAAGAAATAGAAGGCTCAGTTGAATAGAATAGGAAAAAACCCCACTTCTTTAGTCCTATAAGCAAACAAAATGGTAGCTTATGGTTTTACTCTGAAGAATGAAGTGTTCTGCAGATAAGCTGACACAAATTTATTTCAGAAACCTTAGTTTCCAGTTCTGATTTTGTAAAAGGAAAACCTCAAGTTAAATAGCAATTAGTATAAAACATTAATGGAAGAAGGCGAGTATGTATGGGAACAAACAGCAGCTTGCTCAAGTGGAAAGTAATCTTTGAGTTATTGAGCAAATGTGAAAGATGGGTTGTATGTTCTGTGCAGCTGGGCTTATCCTGTAGTTTGTCTGCCTTTTTTTACCTAGACTGAATCTTAATAATGTTAGCTATGTAATTTGCCATAAAATAATAAACTTGGAATTGGAGCCTGCAATATTTTTAGCAACGCCTTCCTTTTTTTTTCTGTTAATATTTCCCAGACTATCCGCCACCTACATCCTCATTAGTCACTACTGCAAGAAAATGAATGGCAGCTTGCATTTTGTGAATTTAGAGTTCCACACACTTTCCTGCACAACTCACTTCACTCACTTCAGAATCATCAAATGACTTCAGTCCAAGTGAATCTGCCATTTCTGTATTTATTTAACATTGGTTTTACTGAGTTGTGGGTGAAATGAATGGTATCAGAATGTTTAGCTTGTGGTGGTTGGAGGCACTTTCATCATATTTTCCTGTTGTTATGACAGTCTTCTCTGTTTATTTTTTTGTTTTGCTTGCAGCAAGTGTGCATAGTCCTAAACTTCTGAGTTGTTTGCGAATTAAACAGTTGTTCCATTTTTAGCATGTTTAAGAATCATTTAGAAGCTTTTTTAAGTTTTAATTATGTTTCAGGATTTGTATGCTTGGACAGAAATTAAGGACAGATTGAGGAAAGGGCTGCTCTACAGTTTGAGTTAACCTTTCTTAGTACATAGATTTTTCCTCACTGCTTCATATTAGGCGAGGGCCAGTGTACAATGTAAACTGCAAAAGTACAAGAGCAGTTACTCACATGCCGTGCAAGAGTGAATTTCTTACCTAGGTATTCCTCATGAGAGCATAGTTGGGAATAGCTAACAGAGTAGCCAGTCCTAAATGGATGGCAACGCTACTCATGAATTAACTCCTGAAGTAGCATCAGTTCCCCACACAGCATCTTAAGGCAAATCAGTGCACAAGAGTTTCTGCTTTGATGTAGCAGCGTAAGGAGGAGTGAACAGTAGCTGTCTCAAACTAAAACAATGCTGTTCATGAATCAGTACTGTTAGAAGCACTATTATTCTGGTAATGTGTTGGAAAAACAAGGGATTAATCCCTGTTCTCCAAGAGGCCAGCCGCTTGACTGGGACAGATCTTTTCAATCAGCAGTCCTGTTGGTGATTAGGCTGCCTTAGAAAATCTTCTGACCAGCTCTACTTACCAGGAAGCAAGGTGAAGAAAAGGAAATGTGTTCAAAATGGATGCGATCTGTATGAATACGATCCTAATCAAGTTTTTTCCATGTTATGTACATTGAGGCAGTACATCAAGGGTTCAGAAATGGAGGAAAAAAAACCTGTGAACATGTAGACAGAACATTCTGATTATTCTTTTCTCTCCAAAATATGGGTATTTAAAACTGACAAATTTCAGCTAGTTCTGCCTAATTGGCATGTGACCAGAGAAGAACATGGTGAGGAATTGGAGCAGGAACAGAAGAAAGAGAGCAGAGTCTCAAGAGGAAGGAAAGGGAAGAACCTTCTCTTAGACATCAGTAGAAGTGAGTTGTTCATCAGCAGGGAAGTGGAGAGGACAAGTGGGTTTTAGTCATGCAAATAATGAGGTAGGAGGGCTGTACTGCAAGGCAGATCTGAGAGCGAGCCCTGTTTAGAGGAGTGTGTGTCAGTGCTCAGTTAAGAGCTCTTTGATTATTAGAAAGGGTGCAGACTGCGTCTGAAGTTTTCATTTCTAGCTTCAAAGGACATTCTTCTTGGCATAGAGGAAAAAGAGATTTATTTTCAAATCAAACCAAAACAGACTTTATAGTAAAAGAAACCACAGTTTGCTTATTTACTAAGAAGGCACACATAAATCTATTTAGTTTGAAAATGGAGATAGCCTCTTAACTACACTGTTACAGCCTACCAATTGCTGTCTTAATTGCTGCTACCAGTTAGCTTAATTGGGAATCAACTGTTGATTTACACAGTTAATATTCCAAATACATTTGCATACGTAAACCCACAGCCTTGATTGATTTTTAAAAAAAAAAATATGTCAGAAAAATACCTAACCACTTTGTCTGGTGGTTTTGATTAACTCTCCAGAAAGAAAACTACCCTCTGCAAACAAAAAGTGGTCTTGGACTAATTCATTAAAGAAAATTACTTCAGACCGTACCACCAACAAACACAGGAAGAACTTCTATTTTCGTAGTTCACCTAAACTGCCTTTTCACTGAATACCTGTTCCCATTTTCAGGCTTGTCTTGTACATTGCCTCCATGGCCCTCACCTGCTTCCTCCACTAGGTCAGGAATTTACTGCTACTCAGATTAAGACATCCACCCAGCTGAGCAATCTGACCATGTCCATGAAAAGTCCAGTAATGTTCCTTTCCAGATGTTGCTTTTCACCATCGTTTTTCTATCAAATCAGGCTTGGCTTTAATAAATGGGTTTTATTTCTTACCAGTAATTCCTAAATTGTTGGAGCATTGCTGCAGGCTTGGAGGAAGCTGGACAGCACCTTGTTTAGTCCTGCTTAAAGTACAAATACACAGTATCAGTCCTATGCCCATGTGCAAAAATAGTGTGTGCATGGGAAAAAAACCGACTGCTGAGAATGAAGGCTAAATATTTCCAGAGCCTGCATTTGAACTAGCTTTTTTTTTTTTTTTTTCCCTTTTTTTTGTGTGTGTGTGTGTGTGTGTGTGAATTTCTGAAGCAGTGTAAATCAAAGTGCTGGTTTGGGGACACAAGACATGCTTCAGGACTTTCATGTGTGTAGGCGATTGGATGGATTGTTCAGAAGACTGAAGTCTAGGTCAGAGAGGCTCGGTTAGAGGATTGCCATGCTGATACAAAAGGGACAGTGTTGCCTGCTGCACTGTCAATGCTGAAAGAGCAAACTGGTCGCTGAATTTGTTTGGGATGTGTGAACATGGTAGTAACATGGGGGAAGTTTGGGAATTGCTGACTGGTTTGAAGTGGGAGTTGAAAGTAAAACACTGGCCTCAGAAGCTTAGATCTCTGCTACTTTGCTTTAATTGCACACAATTATATCACTTTCATGGAGGGTTTGATTGTAGTTCTAAAAACACTAGATTACTACATAAGAAAACTGGATTACACATTTC
Organism: Harpia harpyja; assembly: GCF_026419915.1. Lineage (NCBI taxonomy): Eukaryota > Metazoa > Chordata > Aves > Accipitriformes > Accipitridae > Harpia > Harpia harpyja. Next base: position 63,673,163 of record NC_068940.1, on the reverse strand, counting down.
CACAGTAGGAATCTTGCTGCTGAGACTGGGTATTTGCTCAAGTCCATCATTATTCAATTGTAGAGCTTGATGCTCCTGAAGAGACACGAATTATTGCTTTGAAGAACTGTGCTGGCAATGAAGAAAATACCAATGATACTGCTGGCTAATTATTTTCAAGTCAATAGTAGGGCTATGTTATTACTGCAGAGACTGAAATGCAGTGTTGAAGATGTTGCATTTACTGATGAGAAGCTCCTCATTCTGACAAAGAACTGGCTTGCTGGCAGACAAACTTGTCCTGCTGTTAAAGGGAAATTGGTAGTGCTGAAAGATTGTTTTTGAGACCTTCAAGAGGAATAGAAAGCATTTTAGAGAGTTTCTCTAAGGCAAACTTGAAAAATAAAACCACAGTAAAAGATCCTGCTCCAATAAATAAAACAATAAAACATCCCTATTAAAGCCCACTCTTGCAGGCTTTTTTTGAAAGGCAGAGACCCTTGAACACCAGTGGAAGTTTTGTATGTTTTTAGGTTTTATTCTTCAACCTTAAATTTGAGTTTGATTTATTTTCAGGAATGTTAATTCTGTAAGAGGACTGCAGTATAACATTTTGTCTTACATATTGTGAGAAGGAAGGACGAAGAAAGGAAAATGAGAATACCAAGAAAATAATATTGCAGGTAATGTTTTAAGAAGGACACTGACAAGGGAGAAATAGGACGGAGAATTAAAAAGGACATTATGGATTAAAATGTTATATGATGAATGGTTTGCAGGTTGAAAATGTTTGAGGTAAAAGCAGGGGAAGTAACAGCGCTTCAGAGCGCTAGTAATAAGCTGGAGAACAGTCACACCTGTAGAGGATCTGTTGTCATGTTGTGTATTGGCTTTGAACAGATTCATTTTCTTCTAACATACATTGAAACTTTTTGTCGACTATAATTTTAAGCATGCAGCTGTGGCTGCTTGCATTTTTTTGCTGAGCTTTCTGGGTTTACTGAAGCATACACTAAAGAAATTTTCAAGGACATCCACACAAGGATCGGTATTTATTGTTATAACTCATGAAAACTGAAGTATGTAAGGAAGGCAGACATTTTGCAAAACACCCTGTAAAAGTGATTATTCTGCCTCACCAACTATGTCAACTCACCAACTACCAATTACTCACCAACTATCCACTTTGAGAAGAGTTTGCAGAGTGGGATACTTTGATTAAAGCACTGTGCCTTTATTAGAAGTGTTCAGTCTGTGACAGTACCAGGGCCTCCAAGGGTATTCAGAGGAATACCTTACCAATATGAAAACCCCAGAATTGCCCTTTGTTGAATTTTCATTACTTTCTCCGTTCTTCAAGCTTCACAGAACTTGAGCTGGCTTTAATGTCTAAACATATCTCTAAACATGATCAAACTTAGCCTGGTATAAAACAACTGCCAGAGAGCCATAAATAAGTATGGTTTTCTTGGCTAATTCAGTGCACTATGCCTTTTTGTTTTGAATAGTATGTAAAGGAGTGGTACACCTCCTTTAGGTAGGAGAGAAAAAATTGGTTTGCCCATGCTGGCATGGGCAGGTTGAGTATCTTTTGCTATTTCCCTAAGACCTGTATATTCAGTAGACAATTTATTCCTGGATCAGATTGCTTTTATTGTACCAACCCACATACCAGGATATCTTCTAGCGAGCCAAAAAGTCCCCGTGATGTGGCTTGTTACCCTTATTTGACTGATTGTTTAGACTAGAAATGCTACTTACGACCTAAAATGAAAAATGTATTTCCATGTATTATTGCCATTTTTTTATTATCTTAAATGGTTGAAATTTAAAACTAAACTTATGCTTTTATTCTTCATACTTTACTGCTTAAAATTTGTATTCATTTTATCAAGATGTGTTGGATTTAATATTTACATGTATTGTATTATACGGTTCTCCATTGCCAATGGCTAAGCTTCTAGATTAATAAGCCTATAAATTGATAAATAAATAGTACATTTCTGTGAATAAGTTGTTAGTCTGTGACTTAGTTACATTTGAGTGTTCAAAATCTGAACTGATTTAAAGAGCATAATTTTTACAACCCATTTTCTAGACTGAGTAGTCAAATGGAAGCTTTGCCTACCGTTACTACTACTACATTACTTTTGTACCATTATTTTCTTAAACAGAGTAATGAAAGTAGCAGAAATTACTTCATGAAGAGTGCAATAAAGTGTTTATAGATTATCATTATTTTTTATTTCTTGCAGCTCTTAGTTAGTCCTAAGATGGACCAAGTAATAAACATATGTGGTTTCCTGTCATCTTAGCATCTATCTTCTACTGTACATCAGGTTGATGGTTTCTACCCTATAGCTTGCAGGCGGTATGTTGCTTGTGAGATTTTCCAGTGTTGGTCACAGCAACAGGGAAATCAAAAGTTAAAATGGGAAAGCTTGATGCCCATAACACATCACATCCACATTATTGCTATTACTGGGTCCATCAAATACTCATGATTGCTGTAGTGAGCCATAAATTTACTGTGAGTTTCAGTCACTAGAGGGCACTTGAACGGTTTTCACGCATACCATCCAGTAAATGACAAAAATACTAACCAAGCTCTGTGGGAGTGCAGACTGGGCACATAAATATAACCTGTGATGCACCAAGCTTTATATAAAAAGGAGAGTATAGAGGAGGAAAGGAAGACTGCAGTGGATAAGAGAAATGAGTAAAAAGTAAAACCATTAGGAATGTAACAGGAAGGCAGTGATTTCCCAGCTAAAAATAATGGAAAGAAATTTAATTATTTTTTTTTTTCATTAAAACCATGAGACAGATTTATCTATTGCTATAAAGAAGGAGGTAGAAATAGGCTTTGTTTTATCTGCACTTGAGGATTTTTAGTTTCTTGCCAGTCTACCTGTAAAGCTCATGTTGTGTTTCCTCTCTGAATTACCTTTAGTAGTTTATGACCACCAGGCTCTGTGTTATGGAAGAAGTTGTCTTAGGTAGATTGAGGTTTCTTTCTTTTTGCTCCCGAGAAATTTAATTAAGATCTTGAAGGTGATGGATAGTTTGGTTTACAGTTAGAAGACATGTTTACCTCTTATTTTTCCTACTAATTACTACTCCCTTTCACAGTGCATTTCAGTCACATACCTTCATGCCAAAAGGCCTAGCAAAAATCATGATTCACTCACCTCTAATATTTTAGTAGGATTTTAGTTTCTAATTTATTTTTGTTTGCCAGAATGCAGAAAAAATTGTGTTCCTTGTAACTTATATGAGTTTATGGATTTCTTTAACAAATTGAAAAAAAGGATCAGATTGTACCCTTTAAGGTCAGTTCTGAGCAAAAGGGGCTCTGAAGTGCACTGTGTCTCAGAAATACCCACTCCTGTCTATGTTCCTTGATTCATATTTGTTCTGGGTTGGTCTGTAACAGCAGTTAACTGTAATGAAGACTCTAGAGCACCTCAATTATTTTAGTCAGCTAGCAAGGTTTCCTGCTTTCTTGCCCATATGCAGCATTGTGTAGGAGGCAAACACAACCACACTGCCTGTGCAGGGTAGATCTATACAAAGCTGAAGGCTGGAAGAAATCTTACTCCATCCTGCATGCAAGCAGTCCAACTCATCATCTAATAATAAAAAATTCTTTGTGAATGTCCCAGGATCAGAAACTGGCCCTTTAGATAATAGCCTAAAGCAATCTTTCTAAGGAACAAAATCTTATAGAATCATAGAATCATTTAGGTTGGAATAGACCTTTAAGATCATCTAGCCCAACTGTAAATCTTCCTAGAATAGTGAAAATTCTGGAGGTGCTACTCTTTTGCAACTCATGGAAAGCTGGAGCCCTCCTAGCAAGCAGGAACTAGTATTCTTTTGGGCAAGACTTGATATAGGCAGACTTTTCAGTTTTACTAACAGAGAGGCACTGGGTTGCTTTAGTTCCCTTTGTAAAATAATTTGCTGTCTATTGACTCTAAGCCCTAAAATAGTCCCAGATAATTACGACAACTAAAACACGTAAAGAAAAATTGAAATGTGTGTCATTTTCCCAGAATTCCATGTTTAACAAAAGATGGTGGCAAAACAATTTTCAAAAACAGTATCTAGAAAAGCATCCCCACGTATCTGTCACTATTTGAGAGACACCTAGAAAAAATGACCAATGCTTTCTTGCTGCAGACCTTAAAAAGGAAATAACAGTTGAACATATTTGAAGTTATGCTATATATAAATTGGTCATATGGCTTCAAGTATTGTTGTACTTTTTCCAATTATGCCTACCATCTAACATTCACTTTTTCCATTAGTGAAATGCTAGATATTCCCTTTGGCAGCTCTACTTAAATCATTTGGGATTCACATTTCTATTTTCCTAGGGTGACACATTCTACTTCCAAGATTGATACTGAAACTTGTTTTGCATCTCTAATTGTTGCCTTATTTATGCTGTAACCCCAGGATATAAAAGACTAGACACTGAGCCGATAGCATTGAGATGAGTTGGAGTAACTCCACTGAATTTAGAGAGAACTCCTCATCTCAGTGAATTAAAAGGGAGATTTGTCCTTGACTTAAGAAATGTCGGGATGCAACCCAGTGAATTTATTCAAACTGACAGCAGTGTAAATGAAATTAAAACATGGTTGGTTTGGGCTGTGGAATAATAGAGAATGTACCGGAGTCACTATTTTTACAAATTTTAGCAGGTGGACTGTGCAGGCAGGCAAACTATATGAGCCATAAGAGAACCTGACAGTTTGGGGCCTCAGACTTTTCCAAGCAATTCTTGGATTACTTTGCATTTTCTTGGAAAATACATCTTTCTCCAGTGGGAACTGGGATGTTAATGGTGCTTCCCAAATGAGCTAATTAACTGCATTTGTATGTGTTAAACAGAAATTAAAAAAAAAAAAAATTACTTAGGGCAGTACCAAGACTGGACTTTTTGCTTTCTGTGTTTGCAAGTTTCTGTTTCCACAACACTGCAAAGTTAACTTGTGGAAGGTTTACCTGATTAAAATCCCTCTGTTTTTCTATCGATTTGCTTCAGTCATGGGATTAACTGTAAGTCTTGACTTCTAGTCACAGTTTGAGAAATTCAGTATTGTGAGTCTTACTTGTCAAACTCATTTAGCCTTTATCACTGGAACATCATCATACCCCGGGTAAAATGTAAAGAGGGACTTGAGGTTACATTTCTGGTCTTTGGATCTGAAATCTGTTCACAAAATTTACTGAAGTACTTAAAAACTTTAACAGAAAAGTATGTTTTATATTTTTACCTCACGCCTCCGTTTAATTTGGCTTGCTCATTATGGAGAAAGATTTTAATCAGTGAAGTTAGTGAACTGGCTAATCTGTCATTATTTTGCTTTTCATTACCCTCCAAGATGATTCCTGTGCAGCTCCAGTATATTTAACTAAAATGAGGATTTAGCATTCTAAGGCATCAGCTTGTAATGATTCATTATTTCTAATATATTCAGTTCATACCAGATAATTTCAAAGTAAATCCTTTTAACTAGTTCCCTCCAGTGGTCCTTATTTGAGCATTGTGCTCAGAAAGACTCCTGGAATCACTATCCATTACAACATCTCAGGGAACTGGAATTTTGCCTTAAAAAGAAAAAGCAAATTAATGCTGTTTAATGAGGTCTGCTCTAAGTTCATTGACTCACCAAGTTCTCAACAATATATAAGATCACTGTCAGTCCCTATATTTACTGCATATTCCTCCATGAAATGTCCTATTTGTTATTATGTAATGAGAATTTGTGCCTCTGGATTGCCTTTATTGAAATACAGAAATGAACTGATAGAAAATAGGTGCATGGATATTTGATTCTCAAAAAAATTTTAAAATGTAAGTTAGAAATGTAGGACTTAAGAGCAGATTCCTAACATTTCCGTAATTTTCACAGATCTTTGAATTTGTGGGATTCTGGATGCAAGGGGAGTTATCCGACAAAACTCTAAAATCGTAAAATAATCGGGCAAAGTCATCCCGAGGTCACCCCTGTGCAATCAGATGGAATTTAAGGAGAACATGTAGTTCAAGTTTTCCTTCCCTTAGCTGCAATAGAAAGGTTTGACGATTCCAAAGGATTCAGAGGTAAAATTAATCTTCAAAAGAACAAAGAAAATACAAGTTGGTTTTTCTTTAAGTTAACATCATGGGAATTCTTAGAGATTTTTAGCTGGTTTTGACATGTTTGTTTTGAGGAATTAAATTTTTCTGAATGTTGAACATCTTGAACAGGTTCTGTAGCTAACTGAAAGCCATTTTTAATTAATACTTTTGTCAGCAAATGTAGTAAATGGAGAAAGCTAGGTGGAGAAAGATTAAATTCTGTGACTACTGGACACAGGAGATAGAATTGTAAGCTTCCTAAATGTCCTTTCAGCCCAGAGCTTGTCTCAATCCTTCAAATGCCTCTAACACAAGTAACCTGCCTTCTTTTGGTCTCTTTCTCTGACATGATGCCGGTGCTATTTATCATGAGTAAAATCTATAGGTATGTTAGATTTAAGTCAGCTAGTTTAGGTTCATAAATGACAAGTGATTTGTTTTGGGGGAATACAGGCCTCCATTCCCCTCCTATGGAAGTCAGTGACAAGCTTACCTTAGCATTCTTTGGTTTAGGACTGGGGCCACAACTGGGATGGTTATATCCATCTTATTCAGTGAACTGGGTTCCAACAAAATCAGCTGTTAGATTAGTCCAAAGTGCGAAGGGATCATAGAGGGATAAAATGCAGCAAGTCTTCAGTGTGCGAAGGACTAGACCATTTAGTCAATAAAGATGATGTAAACTTTATTATTTTCTTTTCCTCATCCATGTTATAAAGCATTTTACTAAAGCTGGCTGGGAAACAAAAGTGCAATTTTATTAATATTTCTCACTAAGACCATAGGATTTTTTTTTTTTTCCCCGATGGAAAAAGCCAGTATCTAGACAGCTATGGCATCTGGGTGGGATATGGGAACCATACATTCAAGTCTTTGTTCTACATTAGACAGAAGAGGAACAGCAACCTAGATCTTCTGCATGTCAACTGAGTGACTTAATCACTAATCCCTAGTGTTCAGCCGCTTTTAAAACTCTTGTGGGTGCTCTTCAGCTCGGTATAGCTCTAAGGACTCATTGGGTCAAACTAAAGAGTTCTCTTTAGCCCACAGAATAGACTACTCCCCTGGGAGACAGCAAGTCCTTCTTTAAAACATGGACCTTGAACCACATCTCATCCAAGTACCAGATAACTAATTACACCAATCTGCACATTGTTCATTTTAAAATTTGTTTCAGAATTTTGCTGTTGCAAGCAAAGCTTTGCTAGAAGCACTGCTTGCCATTGATCAGGGGGTTTGCTTAATGGGCATTTTCCAAAGTAGAAGTCTTTTGCTGAAAATAATTTCTGAGCAGCTCTACTTATTGAATGGAAAGGTAAGCTAGCTGCTGAAATAATTCCATTAGCTCCTCAAAAACTTATAGAAGCAAATTTAAAACTTGCTTTTGAACCACAGACTGTCAAGTAGTATATAGTGTAAATATTAATTAGAGGAAAGAGAGTATCTTTTAATTAACTGTAATTTAAAATGTTGAATGCAAACCTCATTTTATCAGTGCAGCTTCTTTTTTGTTGTTTTTTAATTGTTACCTCTGGCCCTCTAAACTTCTCAGTAATCCAAATTAAATCTTTCCCAAAAAACCTAATTAGGCCTTTCCCCCAAAAACATAGCACAGAAATGTCAAGAATAACTTCTGCAATATGTTGGGTAAAGGACAAACACCCTTGTCAAAACAGGATACCTGGTCAGAACCACAGATCACTCAGCACTCTCCCTTCACACACATTGCTGCCCAGATTAGAGATAGCCAGGAAGTACGTGTTGTTTACTTGGAAGCTGGCATGAGAACTGCACTGATGTTCCAGCTCGCCAGGATGGAGAGGGGACGTAATAAAGAATGCAGCAATCATCCACAACTTCCCTCCCTCGTCCTCCATGACTTTTTGACCATTAGCTTAGTTTACATTTAACAATGGGGGGAAAAAATAGTCATGTCGTCCTAATCTTTTCTTTTTAATTAGTTTCAGTTTAGCTATGCTTGCTTGGGTGGGTTTTTGTTCTTGGGGTTTTTTTCCTCACGTTAAATTCAGTTTCTTTAGACTACTTTCCTCTGTCTTGTAAAATGTTGTTAGTTGGTCCTGCACACTCAGGGGACCAGCATCCTGTGTTTGGAGTTGGGCACAATGGCAGTGACAATGTGTGTCCTCTGTGACATGATGGCAAAATTCTATATGAATTGTTCCATACATTCTCACACATGGGCTATGAGTTTACTCCGTAGAAAATGCTGCAGGCAGAGAAAAAACACAGCCTTACAATGGCCAGTAAAACAGTGTAGTTTATAGGGCTGAATATCAAAGATTTTAAAAGGCAAGAATGCCTTTGATGGTCACTGCTGTGTGGTCTGTTACTGTTCTGGGTTTCTGGAAGCTCAAGGGGAGCACAATGTCCTGGACAAGCAGCCTTCACAAGAATTTTTCAACACTACAGAATTGGACCTAATAATACTGTGCTTTTATGTCCTTATGCTTCTGAGTTCTGTCTTTTTGATGTGTCACCAAAATCACCCAAAACCAGGAATAAAAGAGTGTCAGGAACATTTCCATAGTTATTATTTTTGCATGGAATAAAGTGAACAATGACCCACAACAGGTTTGAAGGTAGAGCTTTACAAACACTTGGAGAGTTGTTAGTTTTTCTCCAGTGGTTGCTTAAAAGGAGCCTTGCGGGAAAAGCCTGCCTCATGTTAAAAGACACAAAATACCAGTAATGACAGTTCTGTGGACACAAATCCACAAAGCACATTGATGAATGACTAAAATTACTGAATTTTCTAGAAGCTGCCACCAAACGATGCAAATAACCTGATAATGGAGACAAATCATCAGCTCTGAGAGCTCTGACTGGAGCAGGGAAACACTTCAAAAGCTTTCCCTCCACTGTTACACTGACTGGGCTCCAGCAGGACTCATGATCTGAAGTCCTAGGGTAAGACTTTCAAAAGTGTCTTAGCCCATTGACTTGTGGTGGCAATAGAAGATAGGTTGCTTTAGAAATCCCATCCTACTTCTAGTTTGACCAGAGTTAAATGACAGAGAGAGTTGGTACAATGCCAGCTACCTCATTTCCAAGTTACTGACACTGGAGTTGAAGAACACTAGTAAGGTACAAAACCCAGGGATGCAATGGGTCTAATGGGGCATATAAAGCAACAGTTTGAACCCAGAATCTTAAAAGTCTAACTTTTTTCTTCATTTGAGGACTTTCAACTCAGACTATTCAAGTACAGACTCTTTCTTCCAGCGAGGAATCTCAAGGTAAGGAAATATTGTCTTTGGGGCTATAATTCACAGGACCAAAACGTATGTTTAGAAGCTGGCTCACTTTGGGTGGAAAAATACTAATCCAAAAGCCATTAAGTCTATTAAAAAAGCATTTATAGCAAAAAGGCGCCTTTACACCCTAAAGTACTACTCATGACAAAATGTATTCAAATCTCCACGACAAAATGTATTCAAATCATCCTTTGTGAAGACAAGAAGTTTCAAATGTGTCAGGTAGATACACTATATATTTCAGTTTATGTGGTGTACTTTCTTGGTTAGGCAAGCAAGGTGTGCTGGCAGTTTAATGTTCATTAACATAGAAATACTCTAGAGGACAATCTCAAAATAGAGTTTTAGCCTCATCCAAAGTAAGGCCTTTGTGGGATTTCCCTGCTTTGAACTTGTACATCAAGGGACATAAAGGAAAATTAACTAGAATTTACATATATTAACTATTCTGCAGGCAGATCGAGTAAAACTGAAGATAGAAATTCAAAGCCAACTCAAGTCTGTAGAATTGTGTCTACACAAAAGATTAATGTGCCTTGAAAGGAAATTCAGATTAACTCTGAGAACAGAATCTGATTCCTAAACTGGTGATCTAACTACTTGCACTTTGTACAGGAAACACATACTAACTTCCTTCAGTCTGTGATTAATGTGATTGAATCAGTCAATCTGGCATACTAAAAATTGTTTCTATAACTGCTGACTTTTTTTAACAGCAGACTTGTAGACAAATTTCTGAAAGTCTCTGTAGAATTATACTGTTTTATTTTTGAAGAGGTTAAAGCAAATATGATATTTAATGTCCCCATAATCTGAAATGCACATGTTCTTGACTTTATTACCAAGTATAACCTACTCAGGTTCTTCTTTGTACTTGAAGAGCTGTAAGGCATCATAATGGGTGGATAAAAGTTGGGTTTGCAGGACCCAAGTTAGAAAACATTAATGTGCTGCTTTCTGTCTCCTCTTGATGAGATGATAGGAAAACATGTAACTCACTGTGCTTGTGAGGCTATAGGCAACAAGCATCAGGATCAGAAAATTACGAAGCCATCCTAAAGCCACATTTACTCACTGAGTAGTGAATACTTTGATTAGTTTCTACTCAAATTCTAAAGTATTGTTGAGACAAGAAATCATCCAACTCTTTTTTCAAATCTCTGGGGAATTTTCTCTCTTAGGAAGGATACTAATGTCTGTCTTGGTTTTGTGTTGGGTTTGGGTTTTCTTTGTTTTTTTTTTATTTTAGCTTATAAGCAAAACAGAGTGAAATACCACAGTGGTTTCCACACAAATACTACTTTTAATTTTGTTTTATTCTGATCACAAAGATTTTTTTTTTTCTGTAAGAGCACTTTAAAGCTTCTTTTTAAAATCATGCATGTGATTTCCTTCCAAATCAGTTATTTTTGTAAATTAACTTTAATAATGTGTAGGAAGGGGGTTGGTTTTGATAAATAAACCCAATAATTCTTCTAACAAAAAATGTCTCTTTACTAACTATCAATATATTCTGCCTCAATACCAAATAACAATTCCCGGAACAAGGAACACTGATTCTCTTCTTATTTAATTAGAAGACTTGTTTCTCATGGGCACTCATGCTGATTTATGAATACCTATTGTTCTTAATTTAACTACACATTTAGTTTTGCACAATGGAAGACATATACACTCTGGCCTTGGTTCATTCAGCATACGTACAAGACCCAGGCTTCTATGTGTTTTACTGTTAAGCACCTATTAGGTGCTTAATTCTAGAAACCCTTGGGCTACAATAAATATAGTTTTATCAAGTAATTAACCCAGGAATTCTGTGAAGAATGCAGGGGGAGGTCTTCTGTTCTTTAAGTTGGTGAATGCCACAAAGTCTAATAAAAAGAGGTTTTTGTTTCAAGTGCTTTAATGGGAGAAAATTTAAATAAACATCTAAAACTGCAGGGACCAAATTCTTCTGTCATTAACGTTCATATAAATTTACTGAATTCAGAGCAAATATAATTATGGAACAGCGTTTTTTCCAGTATGATTTGAGCTTATTGGTACCTCCTAGTTCTGTGACATTAAACTCAAAGTGTCCCAAAACCAAAGATGAGGTACTGGGGTTAGGAGTGTTCTTCACCCCTTCCCTCCCCTCTTCTTCCTCTCCCCTGTTCTTTTTTTCCCCTCTTTCTCTCCTCATGTCTCCTCTCTGTTACTCTGTCTCTGGTCCATACAGGTGGAGGTATACAAAAATAAGAAGCCATTCTGAAGTAGTCAGTACAATTTGAATCTCAAAAAAGGTGTTTGTTTGCAGTTGAGGATGCCTTTCCAGTAAGCTTTTGTAATTCTAGATAATTGGTGTCAGGATCAGCTAACGCATGCCTACTTCTTCAGGGCCAGTATAGATATTTTTAAGCTATCAAGAGGGAGAAGAATAGCTGGAAGATGATTTTAAAATCTCAACTTTGTTTAAAACTTTGGTGTAGAGACTTCTGTCAGCTGAAGTTGTAAGAAGCAGCAAAGCAAAAATAATTTTGAAGGAATATAGTCTTGGGAGCACCATTTATGTCCACCCAGCTCTTTTCAATCAAAATGGTTTTGATGCACTACATACATGATCAAAGCCAGGCATGATTTATCTGTTAAAACACTCTTTGACTCTGCATTTTGGTGTTTCTGTCAACACAACTTACTACGTTTGATCTACTTGAGCATGAGATGGCTCTAGGTCATCATTTTCTCTTTACCACCTGTCCTGGGTTCAGCTGGGATAGAGTTAATTTTTACAGGAACCTGGGAGGTGGGGGGAGGGGGGGCATAGCCGGGGCAGCCGACCTGAACTAGCCAAGGAGCTATTCCATACCATGTGACATCATGCTCAGTATATAAATGGGGAGCGGGCCGGGGGGAGGGCTCGGGACTTTCGGTGGCCGAGCGTCGGGTTCCGGGTGGTGAGCAGTTGCACTGTGCATCACTCTTTTTGTACGTTCTTTCATTAGTACCGTTGTTGTTGTTGTAACTTTTTTTTGTGTTGTCCCAGTAAACTGCCCTTGTCTCAACCCTCGAGGTTCCAGGTTTTTTTTCTTTTCTCTCCTCCGTCTCCTCCCTATCCCACCGGAGGGGGGCGGGAGGAGTGAGCGAGCGGCTGCGTGGTCCTTTGTTACCGGCTGGGCTGAAACCATGACACCACCCTAGTTAGCTTCAAGCAAAACTGTCATCTTGATCGAGTTCAAACTCATTCTCACTGTTTTTTATTGTAATATCCACAACTGAAACTTACAGCGCTCCTGAGAGTAATGTCTGCTTCAGATTTCCCATAGCATGTTGGCATTGTGGTAGTTGAGAAGGGACTTGTGGATTGGGCATCTGATAGTTGGAGCCATTTGGTCCAGGTAGATCCTTCCCGTCTTTGCCTGAGTGGAGAGTTAGATCAAGAGATGCAATCAAGCACAGTTTTCACACTACATCAGGCAAAATGAATACTGCAGGTATTTATGTGAAGTATTAAAGTATTTCAGCAGAATAGAATCAGAGTCCCATGGAAATCATCTAGCCATCTTCTTACGTCATTCCTGATAGATATATGGCTCACCACTGATGGGAAGATTGTAGAGCTTCCTGCAAATTACTGCAGTGTTTTACTTTCTTGCTGTTAGAAAGCTCCTCCCAATGCCCATCCTGAATCTTTCTTGCTGCACTTTAGGCTGTACTAGTCACAGGGAATGGATTTTCCTTTTTTTGCAGCAGCAGCCTTCTGTATGTTTCAAAACTTAGCAACTCCTCCCACGCCACCACAGTTCATTCAGTCTTTCCTTCAAGGTTGTGTTTCCAAAATCTGTATCCCTTTTTCCCCCTCTCATTGTTCATGGTTCTTGACTTCAAATTTGGACACAGGGCTACCACTTCACTCAGCACTCATATAGCAGCAGCTGAAGGAAACTGGAGGATGGCTTCCTGTATCTTGAAAATTGGTTTAGATTTGTGTCCCGGGATCATATTTACCTTCTTCTTCCAAACAGCATGACACTGTTAATGTGGCTTCTGAGCCACTATAAACCCCAAATCATTGCTAAAGAATCCCCATCTAATGAGCTGCCCTTCCTATTACTATTATAGAGTTATGCAGTTAATTATTCTTACCTAACTGTAGATCCTCAAATTTATTCTTAGAGTTACATCCTATTTTTTTAGGTCATTTCTCCAATTTGGCAGGATCATTTTGAATTCTAATCCTGTCCTCCAAGGTGCTCACAATTCTTCTTAGCTCTATGACACCTGCAAATTTAATAAATACATTCCTATAATACATATGGCTTACAAAACACCCTGAAGATTTTCCATAATTGTAAATCATTGCTGACTAAACTATTCATATGAATGCTGCTGGGTTTTCTTTAACTGCTGGAAGTTCGCTAATTATGAAAATGCTGCTAAACAGGATTTAATGTGGGTCACATATTGGTCTAGAATTGCAGAAGTCCTGAACTGCAAGTCTAGATTTTACATCAAGTTTTTTTGAAAGTCCTGTATGACTGATTCTTAAATGCGGCTTCCATTTAGTTCCATTTTCCTTCTAATATCATTACTTGAGGCAATCAAAATTTAAATTGGTTTGAACTGAATACTGTTCTTTTCCAGTTTCCAAATGGACATCAGTTTCTTTGTGTGGAAACTAAATATAATAATTCCTATCCTCCACAAAGCAGCATTTTAAGGATTTGCGGTACTGCAGTTTCAGCAGGGACTTCACTATTAAATGTAATATGGGACGGGAGTGATAACTGTTACTAGACAACACTGTAAAAATTCTTCTTGCGTTTTGCTGATTATTCTTTCCAAAACAACAGCCTATGCATGAGTTATGATCCACTTCTCTGAGTGAATGCTGTTATTTGTTTTAGAAATCTACATCTATTTAAAACAAGCCTTAGCTCAGTTTGATTTACTGAGCATTTAAGCCCCAAAGGATGCATAGTCAATGCATTCCATTAAAGAATAGATACACAAATCTACTGATAGTGGCCAGAATTTTCTTATTGCTTGTTACATTTACAGCACAGGTCTGGGCATTTGGGCCTTTGGTTTCTGCTACTGACTGTGTGTGACTGTCAGTAAATTACTTAACCTTTCTGTACTCGAGTTCCCTTAGCTGGGCATTTTACCAACCTCAGAGGGGTATTACAAGATTGAACTAAGAACTGGCCTTTTGAGTTCCTCAGATAAAAAGTGTTGTCTAAGTGCCAAGCAGTACTGAAAATCTAGAGGGATTGTGCTGACATTTAGGATGTGGTTCTCATTTTCCTTACTGTTGAGCTTCACTAACTTCAGCAGTTATTTCTGCTATTCATTTGCAGACAGAAGAATCACATCCGTTGTATTTTAAGGGGCAAGGAAGAACTGTTCTTATAACAGGCCCATTCTGCCAGTGGGTAAAAACTGGGCAAGCCTTTTCTGTTTGGCTTCCCATTGAGGAAGAAGCAGTTGTAACAAAGTATACGTATATTCCAAACATATTCTTATTTCATTTAAGAAATAATATCCACCTGGGAGCAGAGATGGGTCAGCAGGGTGAAAGGCAGGCCCTTCATTTTGAATACCAGTGCCTTTACTCCTCTCATTACCTTGGGCTTAGGAATGATCTGCTGAGAAGCAGATGCCAAGGGCAAATTTAGCTACAGCTTTGTATGACTCCTTGCTTTCTGCAGGGCCTTGTGCAGCAGAAGTGAATGGCATCCCGGGATGTTTTCCTTCACAGCTCCATACTCTGATGGCTCTTTAGGAAACATACTCAGGAAGGCAGTCAGATTACCCCTTGGCAACACTTGCAGTATTATCAGTTATAGCAAGTCAAGGCCTCATTTGAAATAAAATTACCGGTATTATCATGCTATTTCTATATCACTCAATGTACAGTGTTTTTCTCTTCCAAGATCGCACACTTAGTAACTTCAGAATTCTAGTAAGGTTTCACTTCTCATCTTCCACACCAGGCTAAGGTACTTTTTCTTTTAAGCTACTTGTAATTCTTCTCTTATAGCTTCTCCCTTCTTTTAGCTGTATACAAGCACCTTGTAACTTCCCCCTGGAGTATTGTCTAGCCACATTCTAGAAGAACCTAGTCAAGCACTTGTAACAATAAGATTTGCTAAAAGATTGCAAGGGTGTGTGTTTGTATTTTAAACAGAGTTTGGGAAGTAGTGTGTTGACTTCAGCCCTCGGAACCTTTTGGATAAATTTGTATTTACGTTTTTATTAGTTTATTGTTCTTATGGTTCTGCAATTTCAAAACAAAACAAAAAACAACAAACAAAAAACAAACAGAAAAACATGAAAATTGAGATTTTATATTGGACTTCAGATTCCAGCAGGTGTAAAAAACAGCAAATACTTGAATATTAACATTATAATCACTGATTTTAACAGTGCATTATTCTTCTCAAACACTTCTCAAGTCAGCTCAAGACATGAACCCTTTCTCTTTTTACTGTACATCAAATCAGTTAACTTTTTTTTAGCATTCTTTCAATCACACCTCTTAAAGCTATCGCATTTCTACCTCACACATCGTTACACAAATATTGTCTATATCCAAACTAGATCATAAATTACTTAACTTCTTTATAAATGTATGTGATCTTGAACACATTATTGGAATTTGGAATCCATGCCTTCTTATGTACCAGCTATGAAGGAAGCTGGGGTGGGGAAGTAGACAAATGTTTCCACCAATTACAGAGGAATTTTTCAATAACTTACGTTCAGTTTAGCTGTAGAGGTGTGTGTGTGTGTTATTTGATCCATCAAATTCTGGTACCATTTCCTGTAGCTATTGAAATGTGTGATTTATTGGATAAAGGCTAATAATATGCTCATTTATATAAACATATATTCAGTACTACAGTGGTTCATTTTTAAATGGTTCCGAGTTAATCCAGGAGGTGTTTAGAGGCAATGAAATATATGGATTACCATATATATGCAGTCCTTCCAAAAAAGTTGACCAAAAATTAATGAGATTTGTTGTTTACAATGAGTTCGAAACAAAAATATAAATCATTTTTAGCAGCTGACATTCACAGACTCAGAGTCATTATCACTGACAAACAGCTAAATATACTAAGTTTGAATTATAAAATAGTGAAGATTTTCTGTTCTTCTCCACAGCTCCAACTAGACCAACCACAATTTAATTTTTATCCAGGAAGATGCCATGTACCATTTAAAAACCTATGAAATAACTGCAGTATCCTTAAGGAATGCCAATATTATACACAACCTATAATTATCATTAATGTTACCACTGACAGGATTCTTTACATAAATTCTTTGTTACTGGGACAGAATCTATGCATTGTTTGAAGTGGCTGTATTTTCTACCTGTTTATTGTGTACTTCTATGTTGTTCTGTGTTAAATTGCAGTAACATCTGATTTTTTTTGAAAACATACTTGCCACAAAGAAATCAAAGTATTCTT
The DNA here is from genome assembly GCF_026419915.1 of Harpia harpyja. Classification (NCBI taxonomy): domain Eukaryota; kingdom Metazoa; phylum Chordata; class Aves; order Accipitriformes; family Accipitridae; genus Harpia; species Harpia harpyja. Next base: position 63,656,316 of record NC_068940.1, on the reverse strand, counting down.
AGTTCATGTGGAAAATCTTCTTGGTTCATGTGAATACACACCAGTAAAGAGAACTAATACAAGTAATCTCAGTGTCCCTGCAGATTGCAAGATTACCAGACAGAAAAAAATGTATTAACTCATCTCAGCCTGATTTTTTTAACCTCACCCCTCAAAAGCATTTCTCATCTCAAAAACTGCTAATAAAAGCAGGTAATGATGTTGCTTCAAATCAGCTAACAGGTTGCCCTGGTTGAAGGGTCTGGCTCATTTTTATCATATGGAGACATCATCAGTGACTTGAGTAGTCTTCGATAAAACTTTTTAGGATTTAGAAGAGATGAGCAGGGTGACACAAAGGGAAAACAGTCAAGTTAAACAGCAGCTCAAATGGGGGAACTGTAACAGCCAGTACTAGAGGAGACTGACTTTGCAGGCTTTGAGAAGGGCTTATGAAACTGCATCCACTGCACTGATTCTCCCATCCACTGAGCTGTGATTAAACACAGTTCCATATGAAGCTGGGGAAAAACCAGGATTTAGTAATATCTGCAAAATGTATTGTTCCGAAGAAAAAATAGTCTAGTTTGGCTGGTGGGTCTAGGGTAGGTGCCAAGATAGCTAAATCATCAGCACTCAAGCACTCCTGGGAAAGAGTGTGGAAAGTCCCCTGATTTTATACAGCATGTTAAAATAATTCTTTTGTTTGCATCATGTTAAGGTTGAATAAGATACCATCTGTGCTGAGTTTTACATCTTGCGACAGAAATAATGGCCATAATTGGTCTGTTATCAGCTCCTGCTACTCATAAAGGAGATGTGAAGACGGGTACCACAGCAAAGCAGGCCTCGATGGGTGCCCAGTTGTGGCTCTTGTCTGCAAAGGTTCAAAAAATGAAGTAGGAGTCCGCATATATTGGAGGCAAGAAGCAATGCTCTCTAAGAATTTGCTCAAAATCAAAAGAATTAGGAAGACTTTGGGAATAGGAACACATTTGGGGCTTGGTTCCCATGGTGAGAAGGCATAAGCAGTCACAGATTATATACATATGAGTGAATTAAATGTGTCCAGGATTGGCTTTGAGGCCAAATGGCACAGAAGAGCCTGTCCATACTGTTAAACTCTCTGACCCTCCAAATCAAGGTGGCTGCATCCAAATTGCCATTGGGAATGATCCCTGGCCAGTGTCAACTTCTGAACTGGGCCCAGGAATTGTTTGCAAGATGGGCTGTCAGCCTTGGGCCAAAACTGTGACTGGGAACATTATAACAATTTAACAGTGTTGATGACTGAGACACAGTGCCCAGGACTGTTCCTGGCACCACTGCACCACTTCATTTGCTGCTGTAGACATAGTCTCTGTGTTCAGGTATATCTCTGCTTGTGTGTCCCCCATGTGTGACATTTGAACCCCGTCAATTCAAAATTTGACACAGAGGTAGAAATATTGACCACACAAGGTGCCACAAGGATAATGAAAACAGGTACAATAAAGAGTGTCTAACTGTGGCAAACCCCACACCTCACATACATCCTAATACACTCTTTCTCTCTCTCTCCCCCTCTGTCTGTTTTTCTAATTTGGGGTTTTCCATTATCATTGGCTGAACTGCTGAGACTGTTCTTGAGCATATATTTGTGGTTTAGAAGGTGCTTTCACAAACACCAGAAAAAATAAGTGAAAACCAGCACACTCTCAGTGTATACCTTCACCCGCCAAAAATTGTTACTACAAACATCTCACCCTGATCCTGGTTTTGAGTTCCCTGAATACTTGGAAACCAAGTTCACTGAGCTGTAGCTTAGCCCATGTATCAGTATGTAGAAATCACAATGAGAGAGGACTATTAACCTCCCATGTTCCTTTTACTGTTGTTAATTTGTTTGGTTTTTCTGTTAGTTTAAGTGGTTTAATTTCAGCAAATATCTGGCGTGTGGCTGAAAAGGGCAAGATGATGTTAGTCAGAGCCTGCTTAGGGCCCTGGGTAGAAAGCTACGTTCACATGGCTGAGAGCCTGGGGCCTTGCAGGGGGATGGTCCCAGTGGCTGAGCCACCTCTGCTGTGGTCAGTGGGTGAGAAGGTAAAATGCAGTAGGCTTGGCTGGCTAGGAACAAGTAAAGGTGTCTGAAAACCATTAATGAAATAACTAGATGACTTGGTGGTTGTTTCCGTCATGTAATACACAGGAAAACTTTGAGTGATGGAATCCGCATCTTACTGGTCTGTGTAGCAGGGAGGCAGAAAGGGCTGTGACGGTGAACTTGAGTGGCTATAGGGAAGAAACAGGTAAAAGTGTGGGAGGGGGATCAGGTGATCTGGCAGCAGGACATTACTGCCTTATGTAATGCAACAGGCATATAAGCTTTTATTAGTACTGGTCAGCTTTGCTTAAAATGAGATTTTCCTTGAAAAGTTACCTCACATTGGTTAGTGTTTCAAAGCTATATGAAAGTGTTAGCAGAGAGTTATATCAGTGAACACGTTCCTAAATAACCTTTGTGCTGGCAGGTGCATGGTACTGGAATTTTGAATATTGCAGAGAAATGGAGGATTGCCCCATCACAACATCCTGCCTCTTCTAAGCATATAAGCAACCTGAACAGCAAAAGAGGAGTGTGTTGTTCGAGAGGCAAACCTATGTTCCCTGTCAATGCAGACAGGAATCTTTCTGTTGTAGGTAATTCCATGTAATTCCCGGATTACAGTAGTATCTGATCCATCTCAGTTCTGAATCCTTGTACTTCTATTGGCACTCTTTTCCAGATGGGAGACTGAGGCATAGGAAGTCCACGATTTGCCTAAGTAGTACAGACCACCTGTACCTGTGCAGGAAATGAACTGGGTCTCCAGAGCTCCAGAACAAGGCTGTCACCATTGGGTTATCTATTTTCCTTGTGCCCCAATGCTTCTTGTGAAATAAAATGCCTTCCTCTGCTCCCCTGGGAATCTAATTCTGTGTACTGAATAAATAAAACAGTGAAAGCAGGAACAGGAATAATTTTCTTTCCCTTTTAAAAGTCTGCAGGCTAATTTATTCTGTGTCTGTGTTTCACTTTTCCCTATTTACCTTCCACATTTTCTGTATTTTCTTCCATGTTTAAAACATGCTGTCTCTTTCACATGTCATTCTTTCTTAACAACATAATACTTGACATAATCTGCCCTCTGGATCCTTTCTGTGGTGTAATTATGTTATCTTTGTTGTTATTGATTTCTGTTGCTAGGGGATGAGGTCGTGCCACTTCTGGCCAGTTCTTCTTTGCAATTCAGCTGTATTCTTTTAACTCGTAAAGATTTTCCTCCTGAGAACGCTGAGTGCCAAGTTTTGAAGTCATACAAAAATGCCAGCAATCCCAGAGGATGATTTTGTCTGAGGAAAGATTGCAAGATTTAATTATAAAATAGGAGAACAGATAGCAATTGGGAGAGATTCTGATCTTAGCTGTTCCCTTCTGAGAGCAGAATTTGGGCAACAGACTTTGATTTTTTTTCTTCAGCCCTGCTATGTTATTGTTCAACAGTTTGAATGCTTCCAAGTCAAAATGTTACAGAATTTCTTTATCAGTTGCACACTTCCAATTCAATAACTTTTTTTTTGAAAGGGGCATGTACTTTTGAAATACATAAACTATTTTTGCTTTTCACTGAGTTTCTGCTTTTTTATTGAATCTACATTCCATTTTCTCTGCAGAACAGAAGTTTGGTTCCACAAAATGAAGGGGCTGATGCAGAACTTTTAAGATTTGAATAAAAGTTGAAACCAAAGGGAAGGGTGAAATAGCTGAGGGAGGCTTTTTAAAACAAAATTGCTTCCTTCAACATAAACTGGGATTTGGTTTTGTCTGGTTGGTTGGTTGGTTGGTTGGTTGGTTGGTTTTTTAAGGGAACTTGAGACTGTTATGTGCTGTGCTCCTGGGTGAGATTTTCATATGCTCTTGGGGTAAAATCTATAGCTTCAGACTTCCTGATTAAACTCTCACAATCTTACTGTAGCATTTTACTAAGTACTTTGACTTCTGCCTGCCTCTCTGAGAGCCCACAGTATCACTCAAGTATTATGGAAGTTGGCAGCTCTGCTACTGTGGCCCACAGATGGTCGCTTGCTTATCTTATGAGGTGGCAGGCGGGAGCAGACAGGCTATGCCAGACCTTTGTCCCTGGTCTACTTTGGCCTGCTCTGGGCTTTGCAGCTGGCTGAGCTGCTGAGCCCCAGTTGATATGTTCTATGGTTGGAAAGGGCTGTCATAATGTCATGGCAGACTCTGCAGAGCACTACAGTGGTTCATCTGGCAGCTTCAGAAAAGAGCAAGATATAATAATGATGATTTTAAATGTTTTTAACATACTGTTTTATTGTATCTTGACTATCGTTTGCTTTCCTTGCATAAGGCTGTCAGATGCTACCCAGTATACAGTAATTTTAACACTTGAAATTCTGTAATTAAATACAACTAATTTGGTATGTGGCAGAAGGTGGAAGATCCTTTTTCAAATCTTTTTTTCTGTTTGCCCTTGAAATTTGGATGTTACCAAGGTGTCTGTTGGAGAGATTCTCAGAATTATGTTCCCTTGTAAACAATAAATGTCCAACTTGTAGTGAATCTGGTATCAGGATCTGCAGTTATATTTAGGTCTATATCCGTGTTCCTGGCTTGAGCAGGGAGACATCTCTCTCTTCTCCTTACCTGAAACCATTTTTCTTGCAAGAAATAACTTTGTGCTTTCTGCATTAGTATGCCTTTCAGCCTGCTCTTCTCACGTTGGTAATGAATATGTAGGTGAAAACAGCAAATATATCTGCCATCAGATTGCATACGGGCAAGGGGGAGTAGTCTCAGAAAGTGACTTTTGAACTTTTAAACCCAAAGTGTTTGCACCAGATGCTTTTTCTTATTCTAACCTAGCATGAAAAGTGTCCTAAGCTGAATGTACTTGTGCTAAGGCAAAATGCACTACTTACAGCTTGCATGGTTCTCAAATGAATCGTGAGCATTATGTTGTACAGTGCAGAGTTCTGCTCTGCACATACATGCACATATATACACACACTACTTTCCTGTAAAGAGACACTGATTTCTGCATCAAGTCACAGTATGGCCCGGATGTGAAAGCTGGATAACCATGACATGGCTGGGTACACAAAGGATAAGTGTATGAATGCTATCATCTCATTGCTGGCAAGCCATAAACAGCAGGAAGCCAAATGGGCATACTTCTTTTGCCTCTGCGAGCTTTGCTGTTCCCCAGACCTTTCTGTCAGTCTGCCTTATGCAGTGTAGACCTCATGTTCGATCAGCCAGCCAATGAGGGAGGTCATATGTTCTAGATGCATGTCCTTTTCTAGGTACATGTATATGCTACCTGTGGTAGAAGCAAACAATTACTGAGAAAATGGTTCATGAAGCCATTTCCTAAGAGCATGGCACAAAAGAATTGGTGGGCAATTTTATTGTGAGCAAAAGATGATGTTGTTAAATGCTCGTGAGTGGAGCAGGGGAAAGCAGAAATGTCTGCGGAGGGCTCTGCCTTTTTCAAATGCAAACAGTTGCATAGTAAATAACATTTTTTTAAAAAACTCATAAGGCTAAAGTCTCACTTTCAGTTAGAAGCTCCCTGTGGTAATGCCAGCCATCCCTTACGAGCCCTGTAGGAACAACATCTTTAGTTACAGCTATCAGAGACTGGCTCTTTGCCTCCTCGTTCTCCTGCTGGCAGAGTTCCCAGATTGGACCCATTTGGCTGACAACTTGCTCACCTGCATCAGCCGATGGTGCGCAAAGGCATCCCAGAGCACTTGGCTCTCGTCCTCAAGGTGAGAACAGCTCTGTGACAGACACACTCAGCACGCAGTCTCTCAGCACCAGGGGGTGCGGGTGTGAGGTTCCCCTTCACACTAAGTGGAGTCACACACCAGTTCCTGACACAGCCTGCAATGAGGACGCGCTCCAGCTGCCTGATTAGTACTGGAGCCAGCCAAACCGTTGAGTGCCTACCTCAGCACTCTCTGTTCCTTATGAGTTTAATCCTAAGCAGCTGAATGTTTTTTTCCCCTACGTTTAATATGATAAATAAATCATGCTAACAAGTGATGTGCGTGGGAGAAAATGGGGTGAAGCTGAACTGCATATTTGTACAAAGCTGATTTAATCTGCTTAAGTTGCGCTCTCGTTTAGAAAGATCTTGTTTGTTCCAGATCAACCTGACAGTATAAATAAAAATCTGCTCACTGATACTACAATCTTTAATCAAGCCCTTTGAAGCTGAACTTACACCCTGACCACTCTTGGTTATATATCCGTTACCTCTTACAGCTTAATTTACACTCATAGTTTATACAGCAATAAGGAAGTTTTAAAATATGAAATCTACATCCTCGGGTAATCCACTAAAAGCACTTATTTACAGTGAGAGCAACACAGAAGGGGATTACTAAAAGCTTTCTTTTCCCAACTACTGCTGCAGGCAGCAAAACAATGGAATTAAATTTGGCTTTATGTGCAGTCTAATCAGATGATTCCAGGATTACTGACTCTCTCTGGCTCCTATGGCTATGAATACATAAAACTGGTCAGTTCTGCAGTGTTGCATTTGTACTTCTGTCATTGAATTAGCCCAAGGCATGTTTGATGAAGTGGGAGGAAAAGGACTGGAAGGGAAGGAATTAGGAGTCAAGGGAAGGATGTTGGACAACTAGGGTTGATTGGGATTGGTACGATTCCATTGGAGTCAATAAGACTGTCTGGGTGATGACTCAATACAAAATTTGGCCATAACATTTCAATCCAAGAAAAATGCTCTCCTCAGTTCTGTGGAGACTGAGCGGGGTCACTTACTGGTTACTTCTTTGAGCATTATCATTCTCTTTTTGATGGCTCCTTTGGGGGGAACTTTTGGCATGATATGTGTTAGTAGAACCAGTCTGCTTTGTACAGGTTCCATACCTGTAGGTAAAACCAGGCGTTTGTGTTATTGTAATCGCATAGCTTGCATGGTGTACAATAGTTTCAATGAAAGCTTTGCAAACCCGGTCTTGGACTGCACTGAATCAGGCAAAGAATTCACTGAAGTAGGTGGTATAGGCATTTGGATTACATCCTTGGGCAATTGCTTTGCAGAATATATCTACAGTCTGATTTGGAACCCTGTGGGTGTGCTCAGCGTTGTAGAGATGTATGCATACAGCCTTGTGCTTCACAGTGATTTTGAAGAGAGGGGAATCCATCAAAACTGTAAATAGTTTTATTTTAACTTTCTCAGCCACCTGGCTGCAACTGTCCAGCTGCAGCCTTGTTCTCATTTCTGTGGGGTTTTATCAGTTCTGTTGTAGAATCCTGATTCTATGAGAAGTACTGAAGTCCTCCTGCCTGAGCTGGCAATGAGAAGTGCTAAGGGGTACATTTTTCTTTTTTTCTCTGTGCTCTTTTGAGCACTTGGGATTACATGGAAGGCATTGACCTAATCATCAAAGACCCAGTCTTCAAGTCCTTCCTTAATTTCTGCTCAGAACTTACTCAGGCAAGGATCCAGTTGACTTCCTTGAGTTCAGCCTCAGCAAAAAAAACAAATTAAGGACTTGGCCTCAGGTCTGATGTCATACTCCATTTCCTTTCACTTTAACTCTTCATTTTACCAGGTAGTGAAACTGCACTAGAGAAGGTGGAGAGGGCTTGTTTTGATCGTGGATTCTTCAAGTTTCCAAGCATTCCTTTTTTTTTTTCCTACAACACAAGTAGATATGGGGGCTTGAGAGAGCTGTGAGGAAATGCCAGCAGTGTCACTAGCATGTGAGGACCAAGTAGGGAAAGTGGTACTAGCTTCTCTAAATACAGAGAATATAAGCAGGTATTTGAACAACTGATTTCTCATAAAGACTCTGCAGCCCTCTTTCAAACTCTTTATCTTATCTGCTGCAGGTCATGGTGGCATTTCCTGGCTCAAAGAGGACCCCAAAATGCCACAGGATAAGTGCTGTTTCCTGCCCTGGCACACCCAATGCTGCCTGCCATGCCCCCAAGGGCAAGCAGACTTTGTCTCTTTGTTCTTTGGAGATATATATAGATATAGATATAGATAGATAGATATAGATATATATATATGGTTTTTGCAGCGGACAAGAGATCACTTCTTTATCACTGTTTGTTGATTCAATTTATTCCCCAGTTGAGAATGATATTGTAATCCAAAGAAATGAATAATGTGGAGTGCCAATTCCGTTTTTCCACCTCTCTGTTGTCAGGGAGACTTAGCTGACTCCAAGCTCTCCATTTTGAGGTCAGAGGCTTAGGCATGAGCAAAGCCTCCCTCAGGCTATGCTCCGTTCTTGCATATTTAGGCTCCAAAGAACAAGATGGAAAAAAAACTTAGCCTTCTAGATCTCCTACTCCCAACCGCTTCATGAGCGCTCTGAAAGGGCCTTGCCCTTTCCAATTCAAGTTAGCATCTCTGATTCAAAAGACCAGACAAATGCATGATTGTTCCACAGATATGTCTGCCTCAGTTGAATGTCATTACTAATACTGGAATGCTGTCAGAGCAGATATCCTGTGGTTTCTTTGAGCCAGATGTATTCTGTGTGTGCCAAATGTATTGGCAAACACACAAACACACACAAGTACACACTCACGCAAATACATTTGTGGAGGGCTCCCAAGCAGCATAGCTGCTTGCAAATATGAAAGATAGCTAAGGAAGCAGGGCACACAGTAATCCTGAGCAACCCCAACAGATGATGTTACTGTAGATCCTAACAAAGAGTGGACGGCAATGAAATTCTCTGGGTCCCTCCACAGAAGTGACACTTGTCTCTGTGAGAAAATGGCTCACAGCCCTACAGCTCAGTGAGTGAGGTTTGGAGCAATGTGAAACTTGCATCTCCCCTTCAGCTAATAGGTTTCGGAGTGTTTTCAAGCTGAGCAAAATATTCACAGTCCTTTCAAATTTCTTTTGTGCAAAAAGTACTTTGGTAATTTGCAGTAGGCATAAAACACAATTTATAAACAACAATCATGTACTCTATAATGGATTGTTGCAGTTCTGTTTTTGCATGTGTTTGAAATTTGATAGGAAATGCACTAAATGGCCTTAAGTTACCTCATTGGTATTTGCCACATGTTGCTTTTTGCATTGTTTCATATTTTTCACCTATTACTTAACCTTACCGAGGCACCAAACATGATGGGCTTCCCCCACCCTAGCTGCTCCATTTGTTATTTCATTATGACTCAATTTTTCACAGCTCTTTCTTCCTTCAGCACAATCATCATGATTCGGTTTCTGTTCTTCCCTTCATTCCCACTTTCCCCTTAGCACCTGCACATTCCCTGGGTACAAAAGAAAAAGTAACTGAAAGATTCTGAGGCTGCACTGTGGCATATGGGCTCTGCTTTTCCTTCCAGTTTGCAAGAAATGTTTCATCTGGAGATCTTCAGCTGGTATGAATTGCTGAAGCTCTGTTGCCCTTCAGTGGAGCTGCAATGGCATATACTAGCAAAAGACCTGGTGGCCTTTAGTTTCTACTTATTTCTTCAGCTACTGAAACTTCAGGAGACCTGTAATGGGACATAGATGAAGTGAGGAGCTGCAGCTCTATAGCTGTAATTTCAGGATCCATTTTAATAAAACAGGCTGGAGCATCACTGTGATGTTAATATTAATCCCACTGTCAACCTGGGGCTCCGTCCTGCTCCTCCTCAGGTCAATCAGAAAAGTCATGCTGCTCCTGTAAATCACAATCAGGCCCTACCTGAGGATGAGAATAAATACCAGTCCAGTTCTTCAGTCAGTCTTCAGCCCATGAATCTTTAAGTAGTTTCACTGATGTCAGTGGTAATGGTTGTACAGTCAAGCACCCCATTTGTAATGAACACAGCTCCCACTAAGTATGGGGGATTCATTGAAAAGAAATTAATCTGCACCAGAATTTTGTCCTCAGTCAGATGACTCAGCTTTTTAACAGAATTTAAGAACCAATGCTGCACAAATAATAACTGTCATTTGTATTCAAAGGAAAACTCAAACCTACTTGATCCAGTTATTTTTATAACTTACCTTGTTCCTTACCAAACCCAAAGAAGGAAACAAACAGGCTACATAAATTACTTTTAGGCTAGCTGGGGACCTACCTGAAGATAGGTCTATTTATATGGTCAGCCACCTACGCCAGCCCACAGGAAGAGGAGATGGATGGCTCACAGAAAATGAAGACGTAATTCCCATCAGCAATAAAATGGAGGGTAGGTATTAAATTTGTGGAATGCAGAGTGTTTAACGAAAAAGTAAAGGCCAGAACTTCCTGAATTTTTGTATTTGGAGAAATCTTAAAATTGTTATTTATTGTCTTTCAGCAAAACTGTCATTTATTGCAAATACTTCACAGCTAGTGAGGAAATACTATATATTTCTTTTTCTTTTACTCCAACAAAACCTAACTCCAGAGAAAAGGAGCAGTTTATTAAAACAGCTTCTTTTTCTAAAGTGTGAGACCTCTGGCTGTGATTTACTTTGAATGGTACTTACAGACCAGATCTTTCTTGCTGTTACCCATATGAAATGCTTTGTTGCTTCTACCAGTGCTTGGGCATAGATCTTAGGAGAACATGGTTGTGGATAAGGTGGTTCTATGTAGCATGCTGATCACCACGGTATCTGAAAGTCCACCTCCACTGTTGAGCAAGGTGACTAACACAAGAGGTTGCAGTACCAAGATAGTCAAAAAACATAGGTTCTGTTACCTTACCACAGGCAAAGACAGACAGAAACAAATGCATCTTAACATAACCTCAGGAATGCACACCTTTGTTGTTTTGTTTTCTGTGCAAGAGAAAAGCATTTTTCCTAATTACTTGGCCACAATTGAAACTCAACTTCTCTGTTACGTTTTTTGCAAAGTAGGTCTCACGAGTGTCATGAGCAGTGTCGTAGCATAGCATAGAGGCAGGATCAAGTGTAGAGCATAATGGCGTTATATCTCTCAGAATACTTTCAGGCACAAAAAAGAACAAAGATTTTGTGGGTTTTTCAATTTGCAAGCAGCATCTCGTATAGCTATATTGCTCTACATTGTTTGCAGCAAACAGTAGAGCATTGGAAACTCTCTGAGAAGAAAAGAGTTTTCAGTTTCTCAAATATCAGCATTGCTTTTACTAAGCAGAGGCATGGCTCATTTCAGTGGTTCTGTGCTGGAGTTCATCTTTTATTGATTTGCATTTAGCGTAAGTGTTCCAGCCACATTACAGAGGGAATTTTATACCGCACAAAGGTTGTTGGGTTTCTTTCAGAAGTGTTTGTTTACTTAAAGCATACCATGCCATAAGGCTGCTCAGTGCCTGCATTCTACACCATATTCCTGCCTCTTAGTCTTCCAAACTTCATAACTGAGCATCCATGCCTTATCTTCTAGAGGTCTCTTTCAGTGGGAAGAGTCACTAGAGAGACCTTATGTTCTTCATTACAGAACTGTCTGTGGAAGAATACTCAGATCTTTCTTCTCAGTTTTACTTGTTCTCTGCCTTACAATCAACGTAGAATGCTGTTTAATTTCAACATAATTGAGAAAAAAATATTTTGCTATCTGAGAGTTTGGAGAGTGCAGAGACTGGTAGACCACTTACTATGTACCTTTTAGACCAAAAAATGAAACTCCAATTAGGAAAACAAGGCTTGAATTTTCCAACTTAGTCTAAATAACTATGAGAACGTGAATGCTCAGCCTCCCTGAATATACTAAATCACTTTCCACAAACCTCTACTTTTACAGACAATCCTGGTTACTACATCCAAACCCACAAGGTCTTTGTTACTTAAATCATAACTATCAAATTGTATTTCACTTTTTTGACAAAACCACAATAAAGTACATGATCCTAACAAAAAGAAAAGCAGGTGGAAGATGAAGGTACAGCTAATTTTTACCACCTGGAATCAGAGAATTCTTTCCTTGTGAGATTTTTATGTGATTTGGGGGCACTGAAGAAATAACACTCCATAAAATTGAATCAACACTCATTAAATCCAGTAGGTGAAGTTAGTCTATATGCAAAATAAGCTAAAAAAATCAATGACGTACACAGCCTCTTTGTGGCTGTTTGTGTTAACTGCTTTCAGGATTAGGGGAAATCTTTTCTCTGAGTAGGTCAATATAATTCCCTAGAAGTTAACTGAGCTACTCAGAGACTGAAATCGGTCCTTTGTGTTTTGAATGCTAGTGGTTCAAGTTTTAGTCTGGAAAGTATTGGTAGCTACCACAAGGATTTTCCATTTGCATATTGCTGCCGTATCTCCTAGCCTACACCAGTGATAAGAATAGCATCTGATAGGGCCCGGCTGTGACTCTGAGGTCTGAGCTTGTGAGGAGCTATACCGCAGGAAAAGCCCCAGGGAGAGTTCTGGCTGACTCACACAGGAAATTCTCTTCAGCAGTGTGTGCTGCAATGACAGTTCTGCAGCCAGCGAGTTCACTATAGGCACCATACATCCCACTTGCAGCCCAAGAGCCTATGCCCACTGTACCACAAGGTGGGGAAATCCCAAAACTATCCTCAGCTTAAGGAGAGAGAAGGTCCTCATGAGCTGGCAGAGGATGTTGACCACTTTGGCCTTAAAGTTCCACAGGGAGAGCATCTGCAAAATCAGTGGATGAAGTGGACTGTTATGGAGTAGTATGGCACACCGATATTTTTTTAGAATATCAAGCATATATACTAGCATTTACCAGATGTGGACTGCAGAAGAAATAGAATTTTAAACTGATAATGTGAAAGCTGCTTCATTGCCACAGTGAGATCTCTACTTTTCCATTCTGACCACTCTGTGATTCATGAGTTTCCAAATGCTTTCAGTGCCTCCTTCTCCTTCAACACTCAAACCTAATCTCCTTAGAGGATTCAGAAGGTATCTGGGTAATAGTCTTTAGTGATGTGTGGTGGTAGGGAGGCATGTATATTTGTAACTTCATGACCTCATCCTAAAGCAGAAATTATTACAGCCTACTCCACACCAGCGGTTTAGATGTCAGTACCAAACTAAAGGATGTGGGTCAAATTCCTCTTCACTTATCAATGGGACGATTGTCTATAAAGAAGAAAACCCTTTGAAGGAAATGAGCAAAATCATCAGCACTGATGAATATAGAGGGGGCAAACACATTCTCTCATGAAAATTCATTTTAAAAGATGAAATGCCCAACATACATCGAAGTTGATGTCCATTAATCTAATCACAGAGTACAAATCATCTCAGTTGCTACCGTATAGGCGTACAGGGGTTATTTTCTGCTGCCTCAGCACTGTAGCATAGTTTTGATGTCTCCTCCCCAAACTTGCTTCTTTTGTTCTTGCTACTTACAAGTTCTGTTTTAAACTAACATATTTCTTCAGCTACATCCCCTCCAAAGGAATGAATGTGCAGCTGGAGCAGCTGAGGTAGTAGGACAAGCGATAGTGCTAGAGGAAGCGAACGCATTGCAACCAACAAGAGGCCTGTATTAACAGACCCAGGTTGCTCAGGGCTCTGTCCCACCAGGTCTGCCCCTGCTCTACTGCTTAATTATCCTCATAGTAAAACTACTTTCATTACATCCGGGAAAAATCACCTCATTCTGATTTATGATCACTGTCTCTCATTCTGCTACTATTCACTCAACAAAGAGCCTGACTCTCTGCTTTCAATAACCTCCACAGGTACTGGGTGCACCAGTCCCCTGAAGCCGTCCCTCCTCCAGGTTGAACCAGCCCCACTCCCTCAGGCTCTCCTCACAGGGGAAGTGCTCCAGCCTTGGCTGCCTCGGGAGCTCTCTGCTGAACTCACTGCAGTTTGTTGACAACCTTCACGTACTGGGGGGCCAGGACTGAACCTGGTATCCTAGATATGGTCGAGCAACTGCTGAGCAAAGAGGAATAACTGCTTCCCTCCATCTCCTGGCTGTGCTCCTGCTGACGCAGCCCAGGGTGCTCTTAGCCTTCATTGCTGCCAGGGGCCTGCTGGCTTGGGCTTACCCAGCTGTCCCCCAGGCCCTTCTCCACAGAGCTGCTCCCCAGCCAGGCAATCCCAGTCTGTTTCCTGTTGGGTGTTCGTCTGTCTCAGACACAGGGCAGGGCATTTGTCCTGGCTGAATTTCATGAGTTTCTTGTCAGCTCATTTCTCCTGTCTAGGTCCTCCTGAATGGCAGCCCTGCCCTTGAGCATACCAGCTGCACAGCCCCCCATGGCCCTCCATTTCAGGTCATTGCCAACTTGATGAGGGTAAATCTGTCTTCTTCTCCAGACCCAGGACAGGCCCCTGAGCAACTCCACTTGTAACCATTTACAAACATTTGTGTGTAACTTTTTTCCATCCGTACTTTATTAAAAGCTAAAATTGTTGCAAGTGTAGTACTAGAAAAATTTTCAACAGTAAATCTGTCCAAACATGATGTTTCCAGCAAACTTGTTGCAAGATGGTCTAAAGAAAATAAAATTAGGCTGCCAAGATATTTTGTAAGGCGGCAGGAATTGATGGAGTAATTTTTTATGTTATTTTAGCGTTTTCCTATCTAACAAATTTATGGGACTAGTAAGAAGTGACTTAGACTTCAGTTATGGCTTAGCTCCAAAGTACCTCCAGAAAAAAATATACAGGCCTGCCAGCATGCCCAAAACAGAATTGGAGACCTACATAATGAAAAGGATAACCTGTGTGCATGGCAGGACACTGTTGAGGGAGCTAAAATTCACTCTGGTCTAATTTGATTTTTGCTTATCTTTGAGCCCAACTCTCTGATGCTCATGTGGCCCTGACCTCAGAGTTTGTTAGTAGGGTATTTCATTGGAAAAAGCAAAATTAAATTCTTCCAAGGTAGGATTTCTTTTCACTACTAAAACACACACACACAAAGAGGCAAAATGCCAAAAATGTCACATTTAAAGCACAAAAGATGCGGAGCCAGAAATTCCCTGGCTTCGTTAGGGGTGTGAATATTGCTATGTAGTTTTTACTCTGAGTTTTGGCTCTGTTCTCGCTCAGTTGTTGTCTTTATTCATAAGCTCAGAAATTCTGCTGAGTGTGTCAACCTCCTCTTTTGCTGCTGTGGCCTAACATGCTTTCTTCTGTTTTAAGAATATTCCTTGCAGATCTTCCCTCTGACAATAAGTTCTTGTTCATTTGTCGGCTTGATTTTGCTGAAAGGATGGGACAGGTAAGCTTGCAAAGAAAAGAATCCTTCCTCTCAACTCCTCTGTAGTTTTGCATTTGCCATCTTACCTGCATGATTAACAGGTTAGCTGATATGATAGTTTTTCCTTTTTTAATAGCTTCAGGCAGAATTTTGTAATTGTGTCCTACTACTCCCACTTGAGCGTCTGTCAGCTTCAGTGCAGCTCTCTGGGCTTGTATACCATGGGATAAAGTGCCATGTTAGAAATACCTGGTGACCTTGAATGACTTGGTCTGTATACATAACACAACTCTGCTCCGAGCAGACACTAGCTTCAGAAATGGAGGCGGCAGAGCTGCATCAGCCCAGCACTAAGCCCTGGCTAATTAGGCCCCCTGAGAAGCTCACCACATTACCTAAACTTTTTCAGCATCTTAGGTCACACCTTGGTTTTCCTCCTTTAAATATGTGGTATGGCTGCTTGATGTCTGAGCAGCACTCTTGAGCATCACTCTGGTGTGCTCCCATTAATTGTAACTAGGGAACATCTTCCTGACCTTTGTAATTAAGATTCCCGTTATTAAAGCCACTTGCTTCTGGCACCTGGCTTGTTATTGGAGTCGGTGTGTACAAGCTTATGTAGCAGAAGAGAGACACGCTGAAGCCATTGTTAACAGCATAACAAGAATGGCTCTGTTATCTGTAGATCTGAATGGGAAAAGTATGACATCTCTTACAGAGAGAGCTACTACTCGGAGAGTAGCAAAACTACCTTTCCCAAAGAGACTTGATGCAATACCACATGACAATGACACAGGATTTATTTGAAGATGTCATCATCACAAGTTTTTCAGCTTGTACGCTCTGTCTACAAGCATAATAATGATGGCTGAGCCCAGCAAACTTTTAAAAGCCAGCTGCAAGGATGGCTGATATTGCTGCCTTTGTTTTGGTGCTTTGAAGACTGTTAATGAATTTTTTTGTGTCAGCTGCTTTCTTCTGATAAAACAACTGTGGGCAGAATTAATTTGAGGGTGAGCGGATGAGAGGAAAGAGGACCAATGATGGTGATACCCTCCAGGGCAGAGGTAGATCAAGGTCACAGCATTCAGACAGGGTCCAAGAGACCTGCTCTGCTCTGATCCCGACTGGCCCGTCTCCCATGCAGCCATGTGAGCCGACGAACCGTAAGCCCACAGTATCCAAGTTGCTGTCAGTGCTGTTCCGGTGGTTCTTCCATGTGGACTTAATATTTTACTGTAGTAAAATATTAAGCAAAGAGCCTTAGCCAATGTCAACAATATCCGGTTAATGCGTATTTTTGCAGTTGTAGTTCAAAATGCAGCAATGTACAACTAAGCCGTTTTTATTGTTTACCTAAGAAAGCTCAGCTTAGAGGCAAAATCTCTTTTTTAAATTTGGTCCCAAGTTTATCCATCTTTCCAGATGAAGCATGTGAGGTGCCAAGAGGCCTTGTGACTTTCTGAAGTCGAAGACTCGGCTGGTGTAAATTCACATTGTCCATTTAAAATTAATGGAGCTAATGTGATTCTTGCTAGCTCAGGATCTAGTCTCGAGACTCAGCGGAGGATTTTACTCAAATTAGAAACACCATGTGTGTTACTGTTGTACTTCCAGGTTGTTTGTAAATAGGCTACAATGTTAAAACATTCATGATTTGCAGTGTCTGAGTGTGAGGCCCAGATATTATCCACTGTGTCTTCAAAAGTAGGATAGGAGGAGGAAAAAACTGGAGTGTCCACTGTGCTTATGGAAAAAGAAAATATTACTGTGGAGAGACTCAGGGAAAAGTGCAGAAGGGAGAACATAGGAATGGCATAGGAATTTTGTGTCCATTAATGGGAGAGAGACTTTAGCTTGCTTATCTAGTACAATGTTACAGTGGCAAAAGCAGCCAGCCTCCAGTTTTAACTGATTATCTCTTAAAAAATATTTAGGGCGAGCAGACACACTACTTACTTAAATACAGCATAAGATATCTTTTATCAAAAAGAAATAGGTGCCATTTGGCACCTGCTGTAATTGCTATGATGGAAATAGCAATACATAACTATCAAGAAAGGGTGCCACACTTTTAAAAAGCTTACAGCTATTTTATGTATTTCTAATGG
This sequence comes from Harpia harpyja, assembly GCF_026419915.1. NCBI lineage: Eukaryota > Metazoa > Chordata > Aves > Accipitriformes > Accipitridae > Harpia > Harpia harpyja. The sequence continues at coordinate 63,639,076 of NC_068940.1, read as the reverse complement.
CCAATGAATAAATGATGCAACATACATTTTACATATCTGTGAAGTAATGAATTTGAGATTAAATCATACATAATGATTTTCAGGTGCTAGACACATTTAATATACTAAGGAAAAAATTGCTTTTGATCTGAAGTATGAATATAATTACAAGTATGTTGGATAGTTCCTGGGAGTACCTTCTAGCATTGGAACAGGCTGCCCAGGGAAGTGGTGCAGTCACCATCCCTGGGGGTATTTAAACGACATGTAGATGTGGTGCTTAGGGACATGGTTTAGTGGTGGACTTGGCAGGGCTAGGTTAACGGTTGGACTTGATGATTGTAAAGGTCTTTTCCAACCTACATGATTCTATGATTCTATACCTGAAGAAAATTATTTGGCTCCAGCAGTGGACCTACCATAATACATGAAGAGCAGACCTATAGCCCTCATCCCAGAGGTTTAGCTCATCTTCTAGATGTCCAGTCATTAAAAACAAGTGCTAAATATTCTTGATTTTACCTGATCCTGCCACTGCTTGCTGCTATTGTTTTCAACAGGAGCCATTACAAGGCTCACATGAACACAGCTGAACATGTTCATAAATGAGTGGTGAGGAATTTAAATAACAATAATAATAATAAAGTTATAATGAACATTACCTCCTCCCTGAAAAAAAAAACCAACCCCCTCTGTTCATCAGTTACAAGTATTGTTCGAATAGTAATAAAAAAAATTATTTTTGCTTCCAAAAAAAATTATGTCTGATTTTTTTACTCACTGGAAGGAAATGAGATAATCATTAAATCATGGAATTTTTTAGTAATTTTTTAACTCGTAAGGAGAAAGCGCATTGTCTGCCAGGCAGATGAATCTTCCATCAAAGAATTTCAGATGTGATTTTTTTCTTAATGTAATAAGACACTATGCATTTTGTCTTCAGTTCTCTGGAAGGGATCTCAAAGAAGCAATTAATATCAAACTGAATGACTGACCAACCATCTGCCAATTCCAGCACATTCAATACAACTGATGCTTTATTCAAATACAGAGTCAGACTACAGACTCTGCCACCAGAAGAATTGATTTAGCTCAGATGGGAAGGCAAGAATGATATGTAATTATACATGCAGTGAAACCTGCTCATATAAGGCTTTGATGCAGTAAAAGTCTTTTTCTGCTACAGCAAAGGAGAAAAGGTAACAGGAAACTTTCAGTATATTGCAATGTGTAAGATTCAAGGCAAGTCATACTGAATCTTTACTTGTCAAGAAGTTGTCTGGGGAAGGGGAGGAGTTGCCTCATTACAGGAGTTTTTGCTGTTTAAACTCAGATATTCAGAGATGCTAAAAGGATTAAACACTCAAATCTGATTTATTTTGGTGGACTTTGGCAACATAATCCTTGGGCAATGCTTAACTCTCATGTTTTGACATCACAGAAGGCAGCTGCAGGGCCAGGAAGCTATCCAACAAAGGGAGAGGAAATCCTGGGTTGTTTGGTTCAATAGAATATAAATGAAGAAGACATTATAATGAATAAGGAATCAAAGCTTGCAGAAGACGTTTTGTGTCCGCTTCTGACTGCTGATTTGGTGACGGCCTATTAATCAACTGCAAAGTCAGCTGGAAAAGCCATGTGAGGTTTTCTACAACCTTAGGAGAACCTATAGGTCTGCACTACATTTTGCTTAGCTGCAGGGGGATGGGTTAGAAGCTTGTCTGGAAACAAGGGCATAAAATCCTCACGAGTTACCATTTCTGTATTTACACAGAAAGCGTCCTCAAGTCACTATACAGGATGTGTAGTGAAGTTAGAGGAAATGGGATTTCTCAAAGTAGGACTTTGGCTGGTTGTAGAGATTCTACGTTTTGATAGAGAAAAACATCATAATAGCGATCCAAAGTAAAAAGGATAGTTCAGAGAATACTTACCTTTCCTTTTTTTTACCTCTGAAAGTAGTGCTACTCTGCTATGTGACATGGACAAAAATCAGGAAGGGTCATATCAACCAAGCTTATCTATACAGCATGGAGTTCTGGCAACAGGCACAAAGCACTCAAACTTTCACAGAAGTGAAAGTGCTAGTTATTTATTCCTGATACTGTTAGAACCTCTGCTTTGATATTACACAGACCCAGTCAATCAGAAGTTGATTTTGAGTCACCAACAGCTCTAGGATGTAAGTTGTAGTCCAGGACTTTTATGAGTAGAGTTTGAAAATAGAACTTGCTTCTTGACCCAAATGCTTGGGCCTTAGCATTAGTTAAGTATCTTTGTTGTTCACCTGTTGATTCCTATATCAAGCAACTACAGAAAACACACTGTCTGCACACTTCAAATATCATAGATAGACAGTCCTTCCTCCTGAAAAACATTGCTAAGGTCAACTGTTCAAATGGTGCATGCTTTGCTTTTAATACAAATTGAAACTAATTAGCAGCATGTGAAAACGATTGCTAGCAATTAAGTCAGTGTTCAGATAGCCAGGCACATTGTAAAGTTGGGATAGCAGGTTTTCTGTGGTGATCTATGTGAGACTTAGGTATTCATTTTTAATTGCGTAGCAGTGCTTAAACCAGACATTTGCCTGTTATACTTTGCATTTCACGGATCAGCGAGGATTTATTTGTTTGTTTAAAATAAGGAAAATGAATTTACATTAATTTTCAATCTCATTGATTCAATTGGTGTGGAGGAAGGAGACTTTCTGGGACTGAACATTAATTGCTTCTATATAATCTGACACTCTTGCTGTATCTGCCATCTCTTTTTAAACATTGCTGCTGACATTTGTCAACCTACTGAGCTCAAGGAAGTGAAACTTAGTGAACTTAAAATAATTCAGATTCCTTAGCAATCATTATGCCTGCTGCTATTTTCTGCCACTGTTGCGGAAAAGGGTAGAAGACCTCTAGACTGGAGTCTAGCTTGTCCACAGCCAGACTTGCTTCTTGTTCAAGGTTCTTGCTCCATCCATTCCATCAAGCTGCACCTCCAAACCAGTCTGCAGATAATAGCACTGTGGGAAAGCTGGTTGGAGTTTTTGATATTAAACTTTACTTATCCTGTGTACAGCTGCTGCAAAGAGCAGCTCTGTTTTGCCTTTCTCAGCACCTTCCAGAAGCAGCTGCAGCCCCTAGGTTTAATTAACTACCTTGGTATATTGGCAGAACGATAGCTTTGATGACTGTTTACAGGTGGTGAGGTAATTCTGTATATATGGCTGTTTTCCCTATATTTCTAGATAGTGTTTCCTCCTTTCTGTTGTTGAGCATGTCTGCTCAACAACATTCAGCATCAGAGAAGGAAGTTTTACCCCAGTTTGCTGGTTCTTTAGGCTGCCTTGCACAGTTCTGTTGCAATATTAAGACCTGCCTTGACTGAAGGATAGCCCCTGTCCAAAAGGATCCACAGCACTTTCACCCTGTCACCCCAGAAGGTGCTATCACAGGAGGACTTGCTGTCTTGGAGGGAAACAAGGGCACAGGCAAATCATTAGGCTACTTTCCCTTATACTAAGAATTGAGTCAAAATGCAAACAGGATAGATTTCTCTGCACCAATTTCTTTCCAGCAGCAAAGAGCTCTATGCAGACTTAATGATTTGGCTGCCTGCTGAGAGATGTAGTATATGCAACTATCTCCCAATAGATTTCTGCCCTAAAAGATACCTATTTCATTTAATTCTTTTCATCATTATGTCATCTAACATGAAAGTAGGAAGAACAAGAGTAATTTTTTAAGACATTTCTTATTGCAGATGTGAAACTCTTAGTGGCCCTTATAAGTTAGTACACCTCTAAATATATGACCAGACCATCAGACCCTGAGTATCCCAGGAACAGCTGGTATATTGGCTGCTAAAGGCTAATCTTCATTTAAGATACTCTGATTGCAACTGAATATAGTAAAAAGGTATGACTCTCAAACCTCCTGCTGCTCAAAATGTTCTGTTTCTATTTCTGCTCTTATACTATTTTTTTCCAGGATTGGGAAGATTAAAAGATGAATGAGATCTCAAAATTGAAAGGCAACATGTAGCTTTATGAAAATTAAATTTTTATTTCTTCCTGATAGCACTAAAATTAAAAATCATTAACCTTATATTTCTAATTCCCTTCTCTGAATTTCCAAATCTGTGTTATTTCTTATGAACCTTCATTTAATAAAACATGAAAATCCTGTAGCTCCTTCAGCTACAGTGATGTTCAGCTACAGTGATGCTTAGTCATTTCTGTTGTCTCAAACTAAAATAATAAAAAATAAAAACCATTTTTAGAAGATGAATAACTAAATACCTCTGGTAATCCAGCAAGACAAATTGTACTATATATTTGTTAATAGCTGTGAATTGTCAGATATAAATTTTTACTTAAAAAAAACAATAAAAACTTATTTAAACAATGTATGATATTTAACAATGGTATTTATTTTATACTTAACAATTGTATTTAAGTAACACTCTTTGACTACTACTTCCTTTTATGGACTTTTATTCAGGATGCATTCTTATATTAGAATTTCCCATGCTTATAGGGTAGGTCTTCAAGTCTTTAAGTGTTTTTAATGTTTCTTAATCCCTTTTTAGCCCTTCTACTTTGCTTTTTTCTCTAATTTTTTTAACTAAACATTTTAAATGGAACTTTTAAATATTTTTGACACTTCTGCAAGTTTTTAATCAAAAGTATTTGCCAAACTTTGTGACTAGTATAATACTTTCAGTTGCCTCATCATTATTTTTCTTTGATAAATTCATTATTCACAAAAAAGATGTTTCCGAGTTCTTTACAAAGACTACTGTGTAGATAATACTACAGAAATGCAGAGAACGATTTGGGTGAACTTTGTGATCCTGAATGTTCATTAACAAGGGAGCATAAAGACCTGAATTGTTTCAGTGGGCTATATGTAAAATGGATCTCTAGGTTACAGTGAGAAAATAATAGCAATATTATTTCATCGCAAAAGGAAATACCACTGTAGGAAATGAGAAATCATGCAGACAAATGATAAGTCAAGGCAGGAATGCTTCACTGTAATGGAATGATGAGGCTGAATACATTTTGAAATATTTCTTTTTTTTTTTAAATTGAATGTTGTGGTTACTGGTTCGCAGTCAATACCACAGAAAAGACTGTACAGACTGTATCTGTATATAATTTGGAAATGCAAGCATTCACTGCTTACTTTGCAGGCTTGAAAACATGAAAAAAAATATTTTTCAGGTGTCTCCTAAAGGAATGGGTTTTCCCCTGGTTACACACAAGGTTATCATGGCCACTTGAATAAGAAAATGAATTTTAAGGTGATTAACAAATGTAGTCAACTTGTTTGCTGGTTCATGATATGCAGACTGACTGTAAACTAAAAAAAAAAAAAATAACAAAAAAAACCCCATGGCTGTAATTTCCAGTAGAGTATAGTTATGTGTTCAGTATCTTTTGCATTTAGGTAAATAGCATCTGAGAAATGGAAAGAGCAAAAAAGGCAAATGATTGCCCTTCAGTCTCACCTCAGAACCCTTAGCCAGTGTCTGAAACATACTCTGCTACTCTACTAGCATCTACAGGACTTCATGCAATATTTGTCATTATAATAGCTTAGTTTGGATAGTCATTTTCAGAAGTTTGTTGTAGCACTTGTGAAAAGATCTCAACTGACAGCTCTGTACAGTGAAGTCTTCTGTTAATTGGTCCACAGAAAATTTGCAGGAGCTGGTGCAAGGTCTCTCTGCATGTCAAACTGCCACCCTACAGAACTGCCTGGGGGAGCAGGAGGAAGAATCTCATTTCTCTGCCTGTAGCATCACTGGGATTAAAGGTATTGATAGTCACCATTGTGTAAAAATCTTCAGTGTGCATAAAAGGAGAGCAAAGCACTAAAGCAAAAGGTACCAGAAATGGTATATGCCTTAAGAAACCTGCTTTTTAAGTGAAAGCAGTTTGGCTTCAGTGTGAACAGTAGTAAATTACAGCACAAGACTCCTACAGGAATGTTGTAGTTAGCAGAAAGGTATTTATATATGGATTTTTAAAGCCCAGGGAATGCGGAGTTAAGATTAAATTCACAAGCCATTGAACAATTGAAAGTTTGAAAATTCATAGTTAAGGTCCACAAACTTACTTGGCTCACTCCCATGGATGATAGCAGCCTCAAAAAATTCTTTTTTATCTACATTGTAGTAAATGGTATTTTGTGACCAAGCATTTTTAAAATACTTTAAGAAGTCAGTAAATTTGAAAAAAACATTGTACTTCCACAGAAAATCCAGGAAGGGATCAAAGTGTGTGTGTGTGTGTGTGTGTTAGTATTTTTTGCTGGCTCTTCTCTGTCCCTGAGCTACTGATGAGCTAAAATTAGAATGTCAGGATGGGTTGCTGGGAACTAATCACTAAAACTCTGGTTCTGTGTGTTTAGCTCTGACTGATATATCGATTGAATCATGATGTATCTCAGATTTTTTGTCATGTTTTTGCTGTGAGATGGTGAAAACTGAGAAAGGAATGTGGGTTTTCTGTTTTGTCTCATAAATGCTGAAAAACTGTCTTTGAATTCCTGGAAGGCACTGAATATTGTAATAATTATAAAATTATCTTTTCTACATAACCACAAGCTTAGGGGAAATTATATCTTAGCCCTTGCTTTGAAACTTGACTTTGGGGGGTGGGGGGGAAGTAGGGGGAGCAAATTTTAGAATGAGGGCAAAATTACTGATAATCATGAAAATTGTAGATGAGGCATTATTAATGTATAGTGTCCAGGAATATATATGACTGAGGAATCTATTATGTGTATTGAAAACACAGCTGTTATCATTGCATAAATAATTTATGCAGTTTAGTGGTGAGCTTTTCATTTCTAATACCTGTGTGGTGTTTGAGAGTTACTAAGCCTGTATCTCTCATACAAATCCCAAAGTAACAGAGGCACTGCAGAGTTCAGAGCAAAGCTTCCAGAAGCTTAAACAATGTCAAACTTCACTGATGCCCTTTCCAGTCATGTGGATCCTGCTAGCTTTGCTTCTGGATACAAGTCAAATATAGCTGCCTGTAGAAGTAGTGCAGAAATACATTACCAGTGTTTGTTTTTAATTCTCCTTGTGACCTAGACAGCTTATGAACAAATTTGGAAGCCTAATTAAAATAATGCATTGAAAGCTGTCACTAGATTTGAACACAGAGTGAAGAGAGAGTGACAATTTTGATTTAAAAACAAAGCAAGTTGGGAATCAGAGTGAAAAATAAAATCCCCTCTTTATTTGATGGTTCCCAGGAATTAAAAGGAACACACAGTGGAAATGTTTGGAGAAGTCTCAGTTTTCTGTTCCTCCTTCTTGTGTATTGCAAACACTATTATACAAGAACCGCAGGTAATATTGGCTCTAGGAAACAAATGGCTGACAGTTTTCCAGGCTAGCAGCAGAGTACCCTTTACACTGCTGCTGGCTGGTGAAGAACACCAAAGTGTTTTTAATAGCTCACAGAGATAGCACTGTTTTGATTTAGAATCAGCACAGAGTATGCCATTCCCTGCTTATCTGCAACAAGCATCTGTTTTAAGATTACAGTACTTTCTACAGAGCTGCAAAAATGTGTTGACATGTTGTAGGTTAAAGGGAGACAGAGCTCACAGTGTGCTCACACAGAATACTGCTCCCACCAAAGCCAAAAGCAAAGCTTGCTGTGACTTCATATACATGAAAGATTCAGTCCCAGCTTCCAAAAAAAATATCATGAAAAGACAAGGGAGAGAATACAAGGGCTGTGTAATAGCCAAGTCCTGAATCAAGTCACTAAGAACAAAGAATCAACCTCTGACCTTGGCCAGCCAGCCAACTGTTTGCCTGGAGGTAAGCAGTCCTTACCTGGGTTAAAGGCAACAGAGCCTCCTCCCATGCCACCCCTTTTGAGGAAAAGAAAACGTGGATGTCCAAGTTCAGCTCTATAGCCTCCATAGTGAAGTGAAAGCAGGCACATCATGATGCAGTTTGTTTGGCTGTGAGGGAACGTATACAAACTAAGATGACCCACAACCACCAACCTCTTGAGATTGTCTCCCAGATGTGTCTACGTATTCATACTTCTTTTTCTGAAACAAGGATTTCTTATTTAGTGTCATCAACAGAATATATGCAGAAACATGCATATGCACAATTTATTATATGCTGAGGAAGGAAATGTTCATTTTGTACTCTGCAATATCCAGGATCAACAATCATCTTCTACTGCAGTTATAAATACCAGTTAAGGTTTTCCACTGTCTGATACTAGCTAGGACCTCCCATGCCCACCTTTCTACTGACATACTGCAATGCAATTTGTGTTTCTCTTGTGATACTCTAACAGAGTTAAGGCTTTGAATTGGTTAAAAGTAATCTTGAGGAAAAGATTGGGTTTTTTTATTCTTAAAACTCAAGGTTAAATTTAATAGCAATTAAGAGCCTCTTGATTCATCTGTATTATTCCTTTAGAAATAACCACTGTGTTATAGTTCCATATCCCATCAGCTCTATGTTACACATTTCTGGTTTTGTAATCTTGAGTACCAAGAAGACAACTGGGAGTGCAGGGAAAATTTCTCAGAGAAACTGTTCACCTCTTTTGGAGGGTTGTAGGAATGTTGGAGGGATTTAGTAGTGGCTTTCAATCAACGCAGAAATAATCATCTTAGTTTGATCCAATTTGACTGTGTGCATTTGTATTCTTGTGTGATTTGAGAATATCTGCAGAGATATTTTTGTAGGAGGTAAAGGTAAGCAGTAATGCACCCTTTGTTAAGAGGCTGTATAATTTGCATCATCAGTTTCAGTGTGATTAGTTTAAATAGGAAGGTGCTAGCAGATACTACCTGTCAGTTCTAGTTTATTACACAACTATGCATAGTACAGAGATAATAGAAATGAAATCTCCCATATTTTTCTTTCTTTAGTCTTAATGCCTAAAGATATTGAAAGTGAAATCTCCCAAAAATGCATTGTAACCTTTTTCCAGTTCACAAACGAGTAATTTGTTCTCCTCCCAGCCAGGCCTAGACGAGCTACCTAGTTATGTGTTATTTATCTCTTGGACTGAATTCCATGTGAGCCTTAAGACCCTCTTGTCTTCCTCCTCTTGTGACTGAGGGTCTCTGCAGTATGAAGAGAGACAGCTATGGTTGATGGTAGCCACAAGTAAAGTGGGTCTGCTGGTGATTGTGGCCCCAGTCATGGTTTCTGAAATGCCTGACAGAATAAGTATCCTCGTTATTTTCCTCTACAGCAAACAAGACCTTTTTTCCTCCATAATTGATAGAGAGGAACATAATTGAGAGAGATTAACATATTTGTTGACTGAAGTAACAGAAATTTGGTGTAAAAAATGTTGTGAATAACATTCCCTTATTACTTTATTGACTGAAAACCTACATAAGAAAATACCTTGACTTTGCTCAGGCTTGAAAAATAGCAGGTGCTCTTACTGAGGCTGCCACAAATGTTCTGTGAGACTTGCATGTTCTGATAAACCAGTACAGATATGAGGAAAGCAGACAGTGTCCTTCAGCAAGATAACAGAAAAGAAAAAGGGGCCTTCCCGCTATTAAGTTCACAGTGTTTGGTTCCTTGAGGCTTGTTTCACATAAGTTTGGGGGTTCCACAGTCCTCCTGATGTGTCCATCATGACTAATTACATAATCTAAAGTTTTAAGCCACTTAGTATATGGAATGGCAAAGCTCTTACAAAAGGATGACCAGCAATACATAAAACCCATCTTAATTACATTGCTTGAATCAAAACCACTTGCATGTAAGCATTAGCTGGATAATACAGCAAATTGCTGCTCTCTAAGTGTTAAACCAACCCTAGGAAGTCTTGCACTGTTATGAAATTTTGTGATTTATATTGGCTATTAAGAAATATTAAAAATCTCCAACTATGCAAAAGTGCACTATAGCTGGGGGAGATCTGGAGATGCTCATATTGTGAAGTGATCCTTTATGAGAAAAGCTCTTCTTTACTTGACAGCTGCATTATTCACCCTATGATATGCTTCCAAAATATTTCAAGTTGTGGATTAGTTGCACTGTTTTAATTACTAAATGCAGGCTTTTTTTAATCAACCGTGCTTCTAATGCCTGAGGAATTTGCCCAATCCTCTGGTAAATGTTAAGTCTTTGTTAGTGAAAGGCATTTGAAGAACAGCTCAGTAGTCTGAGGGCTAAAGAAAACCCATATAAAACAAAGATATATTTTCATTTTTCTAGTTCTGCATATGAAAAAAATGCTGATATGCCATAAACTATGTAGCCTTTTGCCATTTTTCTAACCCTTGGGGAATGCAGTGCAGAATGGACGCTTGTTTAGTTACTAAAACTTCTTTTCAGCCTCACAAAGACTTGGCTTCCCAAACCTGATGAAAACATTCTTAGGAGTTTATATATAGCACTGATTCTTTGAGCAGCATTGTTTGGTGACAATAATAACATTATTGTTTTAGTTTCTCAAAAGCTCTCTTCACAGCAGTAGTTGAATAGTAGCAGACTAAATGCCACAGTACAGTCCTATGTGTTGTACCATTTTCTTCTGCACCCGTGGACATAGATGCAGGTGTTGGTTTCTCTCACCAAATCTATATTGTTTCATAATATCCACGGGCATGAAAGTATTACTGCATGAAATACACCTTCACAAAATGTGAATACAGCTTCATGATTTGTAAAATAGAATGAAAACAGTGATTTTTAGAGCAAACTCCCAGCTGGTATCAATTAACTCAGATGTGTTGAAGTCTTTCTTTTGTCATATACCACCATATGGTTCAAGGGAAACATTTTGGCACATTCATTTTATCCTGGCTCAGGATTCATCTACCTAGAGATTCTGATAGCCTCTTCAGTGATATAAAATCAATACAGAAGTTGAGCGCTTTTCCCCCCACCCCATCAGGGTGCTCTTGTTTAGAAGTAGACTTCTTTTCACTGGAGTTTACACAATAGAGTATTTGAAGTGCATTTAAGGATTACTTTTTTCAACTTCAAACATTAAGCGTAAGCTTCCAGAGCGCCTCTGGATAGATAAGAAAAGAGAGTCCTTGACTTGCTCAAGCAGTTTAACTGCATATTTGCTTGGTATAGGTTTGTGGTAACATAACTCATTCATGTAACAGTAACTCATAAATCAGGAGATCTCTAGGTTTCTAATTTACTGTTTAGCACCCATTCTTGTAAAGCTGCCATTTTGCTTACCCACAGTTGTGAGAAAACCCCATTCTTCCAATCCCAGTTTTACATTATGCTCACAGATGTAGTATAACCTCATGTAATTGATACAGTCCCTTGTGACATGTTATAATGTAATAGGCCAGCTAGTAAAAGTGGAATAATGAAGAAATGTAAGTAACTGTTGATGTCAAGATAGGACTGATGTGAATGTTGTGCTCTGGCCAAATCCCAAATTAGAGCAGAAAACACAGTCAGCTGAGATAGGTGTGGTTTGAAGCAGCATTCAAAATGTTAGCATCCTGAAGCAATGTGCAAAATACTCACTAGCTCACTAACTTTCAGAGGAAGTGAGGATTCTCAGCACCTCTGAATGAGGCCCCTTCCTGAAGAATAGTTCAGGGTGAAGTCAGAATGCATGAGGAAAGCTACTTTGCAGAAATCCCTCAGCAAGAACAGTGGTGCAGTTTACATCAGTCTCAGCCATACTTTCTCAGAAATCAAATTATGTTAAAGCCCAGGCTCTTGAGCATATGGGCACATTCTTACAGTATTGCTCCAGAAACATTCAGCTAAATCATATTGATAAAAAATGAGTTGTGCTTGCTTGATTGTGCTGAAAGATACAGGATGTGCACTGGCTAAAAAATCACTCTAAGATGCTTATCACACTTGACCTCTTGGGAACAGAGCTATAGTTGTATGTACAGCTCATCAAAATGCCTTTTTAATGAATGTTGACTTGAGCACAAAAATATTGGAGTTTCTTGTCCAGAATATTCTTGAAAGGAGGGGAGAGTTTGTCATCTAAAAGAAGAAATGTTTTAAGAAATATTTTAAGAAAAATAGCCATGCTCCACAAAAAGCAGATTCCTCCCCCCACCGCCCTCCATTTGCAAATATTCCTGGTTAATTAAAAATTCACTTTTTGTCTTGGCTTTTGCTTTTTTATGATCTTCTGAGTTGGGACACACCAAGCACCTTGCCTAGCTTAGTGATAATGTTACCAGCACTGAAAGTTAAAGCAGCCCACTGGAGACAGTAACTTCTGCTATTTTTTACCTGGTGTTTAGAAACAACCCTGAGACCCAGAATGGTTGAAGTTTTGCAGCTTCTTTGGCCTCATTCCTGTGCTAGTCTTCTAAGGGAGCAGCTTAAGGTTTCACATACAAGTTTAGCATTAATCTTGCATTATGAAAAATTCTCTAAGAGGCTACTGAGATTCTCTTACATTGTTGAACAAGTTCAAAATCTGACCCATAATGCTTGATGGTAATGTGAGTACAAGTGAGCTCAGGAATGTTATTTGGAGTTTAGAAATTTTTTCACTTTGAGTTCAACAAATACAGGCTCTGTCTCTTTTACACTCATTTTGTTCAAAGTACCAAAGTTTAGACAGTTTCTAATTTGGTACTGAATCAATCTTGTCAGTGGAAATAACCAAGTGCTTAACATGTTCAAAAAGGCTCTAACTTCCAGAGATAAAACTTTGTAAGCATTAAGAAAATGAAAATCTAAGTCAGCTGTGGAGTATCCAAAGCACAACTTACTGATGTAAATGTTATTTGCCACATTCCTCCATTTCCAAATGGAATAAGATGGCCAGCAAACGGCAGAAATATCTTAAAAAAGGGATGTTGGAACAGATGGGTTTTTTTTTCAGATGGAAGAGACAAGTGAATGGCCAGGCACCCGAAGCTGCATTCTTGTGTCCAAGGGGAGGGGAGAATACAAAGACACCTTAGGGCAAAGAGCAGTCTCCAATTAGTGGGTAGTTTATAAGGGAAAATCTTTTTAGATGCTCTTATTACTAGAATGGGGGAAATAAATGAGGGTGTTGAAATTAATATAGACCAGCTTCAGAAAGTTTCATCTGATGATGTTGAGATGGTAAGGTTAGCTGGAAGAACATAGTAAGCCTATATTTCAATAGGAAATACCTATTTAGTTTTGATTATTCACTTTGATTTACCAAAACTGTGTAGTTACCTCAGCTCTATGGTCAGTAGTCAGAGAAGGTGGACTCAGTGTTGTGGTAGGGAAGAAAACTGGCTTTCACCACAGACAGTCGGTGTGATCCTGAACATGACTTGTCTCTATTCATCTTGGTCATAACCAAGTGAGTTGTTCTCAGTCAGTTCTGTAGAGGAGACAAGGAGAAAGTAGATGGAGACGTGGTCAAAGTACAAAATTATGAAGATGACCTTAAGCATCCATGTGTTCTCTTCTCTTCCTGTCACATAAATTCCAAATATCTGAAAGGACAAGAATAGACTGAGATGGGGAGGGGAAGGAAGAAGGCAACTGCACATATATTTCTCAAGAAAATTAACTTACTGAAGACAAGATAACTTGAGAAAATTCAATTTCAATTGATGTTGAAATCTTGATTTCTATTTTTTTCATAGCCATCAAGCAATTGCTTGGCCTTCCTTATTAGAAAGCTATAAGAATTGTGTATGAATTGAGATAGGAAAAAATCAAGAAAGAAAATAAAAAAATTCACCCTCAAATTGTCATATTATCCACACGTGACCTAGTGTAAATCCTCAAAGAATTCCAGTTCAAAAGACAACATGGTAGAGAAATGAACAAAATTAAATACAAGAATTCTCCAGTTCTAATGATGTGCCTTTAAGGGAAAATTGCTCAGCTTACACAACTCATTAGCTTTTCTATGTCATGGAAGAAATATTTACCTACCTCAAAGGAATTTATGAATTGGATCCTGATTCTGATTTTATGGTCACATAAATGGTAATTTTACAAATGAACATTTTGGCTGGTAAAAGGACAGAGGAAAAAGGCTTTTTTCAAAATAGAGACTTTTGCAGGTGCAAAGCAGCAAGCATTAGTATTTCCTTAATATTATTTGACACCACGTAAAATTATAAGTAGATGCCCATCTCTCCAGATTCCCGAGTCACTATTAGAAATAATGATACAAATAAAAGCTGTTTTGTTTTCTGTTGTGTTCGGAATCAGTAGATTGGGCTGTTAGCTCCATCTGGAAATTTTAAAAATACATAAACTTAGGGTAGCAATATTGCTTTTGCACTACCTCAACAATAGTCTCTGGACTTGAAACAGAATTTGCCTTTCTAGGCAATGCAATGCAATGCAAAGGCATCAAACCAGAAGTCTGCATCTAAAGAACCAGAATAATTAATGTGATGAGGTTCTGAGTTCCTTATCCTCTGCAAGTGAATAACAAAACTCCTGCTGACATGGAGGGTGGCTTCAAACATCTGGCCATGTCTGGTAAATTAGAAAAAATTGATAATTCAACACATCCTCAAGCCTTAGGAGCCTAAACTATCAGATCTTTGTCAATTTGCTGCTTCCTCTTTTTCCTGCAAACGTTTTTCCTTTTGGTTCTTTGTTGCAGGCCATGCTTGCCTTGCTGTGCCTGTTCTTTAGACGTTCAGGATGGCATAAAACGAAGACAGCTACTCTGTGCTTGGAGGAGATAGTTGCGTGTTCTGAAATGGTTAACTTCAGATGTATAATAGTCACTGCTCTGCCTCAAAGACTACTTTTGTTGTATGAACTGCTTTCTCCCCAATGTCTTGGCATACTCCCGCTTCATGAAAATGTTAAGATTTGAAATTTAAAATGCTTCATTGCCCGAGACTTCCTGCCAGTGGCAAAGGAGGGAAGACAGTGTCAGTAACCTTGGTGCTTTTTTCAGTCAGGCTTTTTCAGCAAATCCAAACAAAATCACAGAGGTCTCAATATAAAAAGCTTTACAAGATTGCTGATTCCCTCTCAAATCAGTCTCAGTGGTAAAGGAAATTATTTGATTGCTTTGCACACTGCAGATTACTAGGAAGGATATTTGCAAATAAAGTTCCTAACTTCTGATGTATTTAGGAGCACAAGTCATGGCCATAGTTCCCTTCCCTGCTTTTACTCCCTAATATATAATCTGGTGCTACCAGACTGTACTGTGCCGGCACTTCTGATACATGGTGGGTCCAGGCAGCTGTGCCATGACTTCGAGGAGGCCAGGAGTCTGCCCTAAAAATTTCTTAATCAAGAAGTTCAAAATGTGGATGAACATAACAGAATCCCTTTCTCATATAAGCAGTCCAAATGCAGCTGATGGTTGTTTCACTTTTTGAGTTCTTAATCTCTTCCACCTACACCATTGCCCTTGATTAGAAATGCAAAAGCTTTAGTACCTTTGAAACAGCTGCAGCTTCTGTCCTTACGTCAGAAGATAAAAATATTCTGGTCTTTGTGTCTAATTCTGTTTGGTTACAGTAAAATTAGTGCTGAAATTAGGGATTCTGGTTTTCAGGTTACTAAAAATAAAAAATCTGATAAAATTACATCAGCTATAAGTTTCCTAGGGTCAAAATAAACATACTTGAATGGCAGAAAGTGACACATTTCCTTTAAAAGGTTTTTTCTGGAATTCACCTTCTGTTCACACTGTCTGCCACAAAGCATATACATCTCTTCCTGTTCATGCTCTCTGTGGTTCACATGTGCATTGGTAAAAGTAGTATCTTAAACAGCTTTTTATTTGTGTACTAAACTCCATGTGGGACCATATGTACCAAATCCTAAATGAAGTAATAGCAAAGTTTGTATATGTTTTCCTCCTGACTTTCTGTCTGTCTTGTAAAACAGCTCATTTTTGCTCAGGTTTACATAGCTACCGTTCATATCATCATGTAAAAATCAGTTTTCTAAGAATTTACAAAGTACTAACCATTTGGTAAAACAGACACTAAGGATTCATTAATTATACAGCTGATTAAAAAGAAATCTCTCTCCTGGAACTGTAAATAATTCATTTTATGTTATATGCTTGGGAAGAGTACAGTCTCTCTTTTTTTAGGGGAAAAGAGTTGGAGTTTATTCTAAATGTTACAAAGTCAAGGATAGAAAATACAATTAAAAATGACATTTTGATCATAATCCCCCTTTCAGATACGGTATGTAAAAGAAAAGATATATTTAGTAATGGATCATTTCACAGAAAGGCTTAAAATGCCATTGCTAACCATATTTTCTACCTTTGCTCTATGTGTGTAGATAACCACTTGTTCTATTTGCCACCTACACACTGATAAAGCTTTAAGCCCCCTTCTTCTAACCCAGGATAATCCAGTGGTTAGACTGAAATTTGAATTTGATGAGCAGCTTTGCCACGGACCTATATCTGGTGACCTGCCACAAATCCCTTATTGCAATACGCAAACAAAGGGCAGTAAATGCTGCAATGTTTAGATCTTTCATGGTGGTGTCTGGCTTGTGCAGACTTATCATGCCTAGTTGGGCTTGTGGGACACCTTACCTAGAGAGACCCACCTTGAAATGTGGGAACATTCAGTCTGGGAAATCAGGCTAACTCAAGTCTGAAGTAAAACACACAAAATGACTTGCACAGGATCCTCAGTACCAACTGCTTGATCTGCTTTTATTCCACTGCACTTACTAGTGTGATTGACACCTGGCTATGCTTCAGCATCTCATTTTCCTGACTGTATGTGCCATCTGCTTGCTAGACCAATCCTGAGATTTCACCTGGAATGGAATAACTAGGTCTCTTTCTGGACAAAATTAACAGCTACGTAGGGTTTGAACAAACATTGCTCCACTGGGCAGGTGGGTCCTCTGGTATTGGTCCTCCAGCCAGTCTGGTCGTCCACTGCCATTGCAGAAAGTATCATATCAGCACGTGATCTCCTGCAATAGCATAGAGATTAATGCTTAGAGAACCTTTAAAAGGTTTTTAAGATGTCTCAACCCAAAAGAGGGACCATGAGGGACCTGGAGGAGAGATGGGATCTTTATACCAATGTACCTCAAGCTGTGCCACATGAGATAGGAGAGTTCATGACTGTGATATTGGTCACCTACAGGGATGTGGAGTGGCTTCATCTAGAGGAGTTTAAAAACAGCATTGAAACTAACTGTGATCTATATTAAGGTCCAAGGAGGGAAACTGCCATGTCAAGCACAAGGCAGACAAGTATTGTGCATGGCATGAGCCGTGTGCTACAAATGCCTTTGACAGAGGAAAAATGGAGGTGTATGGGACAGCTGTGGAGCCAGGGTTTGCATGAAGTGGTGTGCAGTGTGGAACTGGCTGCCTGGTGCTGGGTGCGGCAAAAACAGTGACAACATGAGCTGCTCTCGACCCCTTGGCCAAGGCAATGGGCCCACCCATAGATGGATACTGCAGAAAGGGGAAACTTAAATACTTCAGTTCCCCAGTGATAGAATGAATATTTCGCTATCAAGTGTGTTGTGAAGTGAATAATTCAGAGGCACTTCGACATTATAAGAGAGACTTGTGTAAGCAAGTACTAGGTACACAGCGGATATGCGTTGGCCCTTGAGTCAGCAAGGCGGGTGTTTAAATGTTCTGCTAAACAAGGATGGATTTAAACATGAGAATAAGGTCAGAGTGCCCATTTTGTTACTTTTTTATCTTTGCTTTGGCCCTGACAACATGTGCTGCACTGCATCATCCTGGTAAACACATCAGAACAGTCGAGACAACACTTCTTTAAAAAAGCCAGTTGTCATTTCGTACTAATTTCCTGACAGGAATGAAGCTAAATTGGTTAAAATTTTTTTAAGGAACATCAGCATTTGGCAAATAAGGATGCATAAAAATAATTGAATATACTATACGTTTCGCTAGAGAAGGCTTGAATAGTTCCTGCACTAAATTACATATGTGGATCCCACTGTTTCATCTGAGATCATCTCAGCAGGGATGACTATGGAAATGCAAATTTACACTGCTGCTGAGTCCTTGCAGATTTTACACTGTGTGTCAAAAATTCACTTAAGGATCTTGGAATGGTTTGCTTGCTTTCTTAACGTTTAGCAATTCAAACATTCTGCTCTCCAAATTAGATAAAATTATTTAAATCATAATGGTCTTTTCAACATCCGCTCTGGGCCTCTTCTCACTGCAGGAGGTTCCAGGTTTCCCCATTTCTCCTTCGTGCCATGTATGAGTATGCCCATCACTTCATCTAAAATATAGAGGGGACTTTGTGGCAACGGTCTTTCAAAAAATGACAAAATGTTCATTATTCATATAATTTTTTGTTTTACCAAAACAAGAGTCAACACAGGTTACAATATTGCTGTTCACGCAAAATCCTACAGCTATTCTGCCATCTATTGTTTTTACAAAGCTTTCTTCAAAATCACTGCAAGCTATGCCAATGTAATGACAGATGAAGCATTCTCTGAATGGAGGTGTTAGATATTTTGTTAGACTGACTGACAGAGTTGTTAAAAGATAGCCAAGGTTTTTGCCTGTGCAAGCTGTTTTCACCTTGTCTCACAGGGACTATCACAGCCAGATTGACTCCAATTCTGTAACTATCCCAAACTGGCAAACTACTAATTGCATTAATCCTTGTAGTAAAGAAGCAGCAGCAAACAACTAAGACTGGTTTGCTAAAAGTTGGGGAAAAAAATCTGATCTCCTACTAACATTGTCTTGCTTTCTATTAGAAAAATCCAGTTTTACTGTAAGCATCAAAGGGAAGGAAACTTACTCTCCTATGAATTTCTTTGGTGATTGACTTCACAGCTTAAGTTGCAAGGTCTTGCTGAAGCCTTACCAACAGTGGGTTGTTCAGAGGGGCTTTGGATATTGCAGACCTTCTGGTATCTAATAAACACTGCACCTTTTTTCCTCATGGGAGGCACTGATAGCCTGACTCTACCCAGCCTTCATGAAACTGCTAGGAGCTTAACATCTCTGAGACTGCCATCACTCTGCCATGCTTGCTTAAGCATATTATTGCGAACTGGATGGACAGATAGGTGCAGCACTTAACAAGTCACATGAGGGTAGGTACCTTGCTAACAAGGGTAGAAAACAGTGTTGCTTGTAGCTAGGCTAGTCAAACTCACATTTCAGGACATACCTGATTTTCAGGGGATTGTTAACTTTCTTCCAGTTTACTGTAAGACTGATACATGCCTCTCCATCTGCCAAAATTCAATTGCAGAACAAATTTAGGGATATTTTAAAAAAATTACTCATTCTGAAAAGTAAACTGCACTTGGCTGAATTTTCTTAGTATAAAATGGTCTTTCTGTTATCTCTGCTCTTTAACACTCTTTCTGAGGGCAAAGATTTTTGTCAATCACAGTGAAAGGGATAGCACATTTTGTGGCAGTGCTAGAGGTGCTTTTAGCTTGAAACTAGTGGTACTCCTTGAAATAAGATACTCGTGGGAAATGTGCTTGGAAGCCTGACCGACTGAAGCATGCTGCTCTGGGCTCCATTAGCTGTGGTCGTGTTTTGTCGTAGGTCAAAGAACAAGAGGAAGTCTAGTAGAACGGAATTTCTAGCCATCCCAAGAATAGAATGGGTTGGATGTTCTCCAGTCAAACCAATTTTTTCTGTCAGAAAATGGTGACTCATCACATCTGGAATGATTTGTGGAACTCTGTCAATTTTAGCAAACTGACAGCAAACCATAAGGAGGTTTTCATCATTTCACGCTTGTTTGCCTGGCAGGAGGTTGTAGACCCCAGCAACAGTCTCTTCTTCAGTACCATGGGACTTCTATGGGTTTTTATAGCTGCCGGGAGCGCTCTCAGGCATTTGGAGGCCAGAAGCCCAAGGAGCCTTTGGTCCACTTGGAGTTTGGCCCACTGTTGTACAGCTGAGAGCTCATGCTGGGGGCCTCTCTCAGGACTTTCATGTAGACACTGTTGAAATTTTCCAGATATAAACTGCCTTTTTTTTTTTTCTGAAAAAAAAAGCTATTTATATCCATACAAGTAATTTACAGATACTTTCAGTGAAAAAGAGATTCAATACATTTCTTTCTTGAATTGACCTAAATTTAAAGTTAAAAAAAAGAAAAAAAACCCCACAAATTCTCAAACTCCAACATTTCATTCTGCCCAGAACAGTCTTCCTTCCATATCTGGGAGAAAGAAAGAAAGGGTGAGATGTTGTTCTCTGTTTTTTGATGGCGGCTCATGTGGAAAGCAGGACTTATTTAAGTCAACCAAAAAGCCTGCTCTGTGTAAAAACCCTACTCTGGACACCTTTGCCAGTGAGCTGGAACACTGATTCCCACACTCCCAGTCTGCTGCCTCACCCATGGACTCTCCGGGCTTTGCTGTTTCTGACTCCCTGTTGTTACTCTAGGAGCTGGGCATTAGGCAAGAGTCTGTCATAGTCTCCAGTTTCAATTTCTTCAACACTTTTGAAAAAACAGTCATTTTAACTATTTGGAAACAAAATGTTTGGAAACTTTTCACTTTCATGGGAAACTCTTGAAATTTCTATTCTTTATTCCAAAGAAGGAAGAAAAGAAGTCTAGAATTTCCTACAGAGAAGAAATGTCAACTTTTAATGTGATGTTCTCAGGAATATCCTTGCTAGAGGCCACAGCATTGCAGCCTTAGAAACAATGGGAACTGGATAGAATAGCTGGAGGCAATCTGAAGTGTCCATTTTCTGTGATGTCATTTTACTTTTATCTGGGAACAGCAGAGTGCTAGTGCCTTGACAGCCAAAATCACAGTAAGCTCTAGCTGTAATGAATGTAGGGATGCAGACTTGCCTGCAAATCATAAGAGGTGTGAGTTTTGGATGCAGTCATCTGTACTGCCAAACTTTGCCCACATGTTGTGCTGTCGTCACATTGGGATTTTTCAACTGTTAGGTCTATTAAGAAATAGCATTGCTCTTGGAAATTAGCGAAAAGAATTTTAGGAAAAAGCAGAGCATTTTTGAAATCTCATCTCTGCCATCCCCTCCCCAACAGCCTGTTGTCACCTTTTCCTTCTGTAAATGACTTGTAATAATTAGAGCTTTTTAACAAATCTGAAATTATCTGTTTATCAGTGAGCGACACTATAGCTCTTCAATAGTGCTTGTCAGCAGGGGGATGTTGATTAGCCAATCACCCACAGTTTCTTTCCTTTCTCGATCTTGGGAAATGATCCTGGTGAGATTAAAATGGCATCGAATATGCTGTTTTCTAAAGAACAGCCTTTAGGTTCCATGGAAGGAGAGTTGCCTCTTTCACTGTGCTGCCAAAGCTTTTCCTCTACACTTTCAAATTAGTACGAGTCATTTTTGCAGAGAGCTGAGTATCTGTCTGCTAGTGAGGCTGCAGGTGTCGGGTGTTACTCCCAAAGTCCTCTTCGCACTCTGTGCTTGCTGTTGTGTACGCCCAGCCCTGCTCCTGCGTTTTTGCTTGCTAGATTGAAACATGCATTCAATTCTTGCTAGGCCTTTGTTGCAGGGAAGCATTGATCCTGGTCTTGTTTAGTAACCTCAGACACTAAAGGTGTCTGCATGTTCTCTTTGAAGCAGCTACAAGCTTGAAGGGAGAGGCCATAGTTTGCATTAGACCAGCTGAAACACTTAGACAACAGAGAAAAGTCTTCACACATGCAAACTTTTCTTCTGGTCTGAGGGAGAAGCAGCAGGCAGGATCACACTAACTAATATTGCTCAGCCATCATGGCTACAAAAACGCCGCTACTATTGTATTGTAATGCTTTCTGTAAAAATGCCAAAGAAACAGAAAATAGAAAGCTGGGGGGAAGTGTGTACTTTAAATTTTTAGTATTCTGCACAAGAAACAGTTCCCCAAACTGAAATGATTTTGTTTGGCACTTTTTCCTAGATTTGTACTTGCACAAATCTGACTCCAGAGTGAATATGATCGCTTAACAGGGTCACAAAACTATTTATCAGCAGGCATCTTTAAGGTTGCCTTCCTTTCTTTTACCTTGTTTCAATTGCCAGGCCATATTCCCTCAGCCCTGCAGAGCTTCATTTTCCTTCCAGCCTGAAGGCTGGTTCTCTCGTGTCTATTCATATCCATAACAATGCCTTTATATTTACAAAATATTAAGGACCAAGCATGAGACCTTGCAGTTTGTAAATAAAAGCAAAATCTATTAGGCAAGCAAGGAAGCAAGAATTCATCATTTAA
The DNA here is from genome assembly GCF_026419915.1 of Harpia harpyja. NCBI lineage: Eukaryota > Metazoa > Chordata > Aves > Accipitriformes > Accipitridae > Harpia > Harpia harpyja. The sequence goes on along the minus strand of NC_068940.1, from coordinate 63,616,943 downwards.
ATTCCAGATTAGAAACAGCGGGTATAAAAAGCTGCTTGAAAGTGTATCCTGCATTAAAAGGAAAATAGAGCCTGTCATTTACTCACTGGAATTTACTTTTTTTCCTCTCATGCAAGAAGTGGGCTTCAATACATGGGTCATATTAATTATATCTTGACTTCAGCCATCCTAAGGCTTGCCCCTTAATCTACATGAATTATCTTAGTTCTGTCTGGAGACAGAGGAACAGAGGCAGACAGCTCCTGAGAGTAATTCAACCCACCGTTCTTAAGAGAGGATGAATAGTCCTGTGTGATTGTCTTGGATCACCTTTCTTCAAGATAGCTGAAGCTAGGTGAGATGAGCCCTTTCTCCCAAAGTGAAACCCTAGATTTTTCCCTGTCCCCCCTTCCTATTAATTGATCTGTTTTTCTCAGAAGCACTAAAGGAAAAAAAAGTGGATATAAAATCAGTTGGCATGATCCTTGCAGAATGATGCCTCTCTTCTTATCATACATATATTTAAAAAAAAAAAAATCTGCACTGATATTGTACAATCTGTAAAGAGTTCTCTACATTTGGCAGAAATAAAATGCAAAGCATTTATCCCTATATTGCAAAAGGCCCTAAAGCTACCATAATCAACAGTTTATACAGCCAAAGCGGCGTTCTAGGAGACATGGTGTAAAGCAGAGCCAGACTCAGTGGCTATACAATCCTGTGTCTGTGGTAACTTTGATAAAGAGGGGAAAGCGGGGATCATTGTTCCACAAGGAGGTTTGGATAGGTTAATCCTGGGAATCCTAGTGGTAAAGGCAATATGGCTGGAGCGATTTATATTTGTTTTAAAGCCTAGAAGAGCATTCTCCATGCTGACGGAACCCATGGGGCACAGGGAGGCTTGTATTTTGCAGGATCAGTCCCTTATCTATAGTTCTAGTTTATAAAGGAAATGGTATGAGATAAACTTCTTTTTTAAGGCCAGCAAAATATGACCAGAACAGCCCACTTTGAGGGGGGTCTTTAAGTTCCAAAAATATTTACCATGGTGTGGCCTGATCCTAAGGTGAGCTGGGGAGCAGTGGCTCTTCAGACTATGTGGTGACCCCCTATGTAGAGTTCCTGTATGGGGTGCTCTCTCCAATGCAGATCCCATTGCCACCTAGCCATGGGACTCTGCAAAAATGTCTCCAGTCAATACACAGTGACAACCTTTGCTGGGGAAGAATGCAGTCTTGCAGATCCCATCAAAAGACCCTTTCCTTCAGCCTTTATCAGAACTGGGGAGTAACTCATTTCAGTATTGAAGTAGATCCTACTCTGCATCTCACAGGCACCTAACCACTTTCTAGGAGCCTCAAAACCCACAGAAGTAATTTCTGGGTAAACCTTAATCTGGGTATTTTGAAACAGATGTTTTTCCCCAAAATAAAAGTGCCACTTCTTCTCATTGGTTATTCTACCCTACCACTCTACCTTTGTATTTCTCTTTTCCTTAGAAAAGTCTGTAACTGCAATAATGAAACCAATGCTTTTAAGAATAAATTTACCTGGAGCCACTTCTACAAATACGAAGTAATTAGACTTTGGCCTTTGCTTCAGATTTTGCCAGGAAGCCACTTCTCCTTACAGTCATCTCCATTCAGCCAAAACCAAAACTGTCATACAGAAATACTGTGCAGCTGGATGGAGTGATTGGACCATTCATGAGTTTGGGGCCAAATCTCATCTTCAGTGATTACCTCATGGCATTCTATTCACTCTAATGGATTTGATGTGAAAAGAGATGGAGCTGATAGAAGCTCAACCTATGCTTTCAAGCCAAGACTACAGGCAACAAATCCAAAGCATGCTGATTTAATGTATGCTGATAAAGCCAATGTCTTGGCAGAAAAATTCAGTAGTGTGCTTAAGTGAGCAAGACTAGTAGGCTAACCTATGCATGGTTCAATACAAACAATTGCACCTTATACTGGCAAGGTATGATTACTAGGAATAAGAAATCCAAATTCTGGTAAATTAACAGTAATGTTTGTTATACCCAGTAGTTGTGCAGCAACAGAAATGGAAGAAAAATGTTATCCCCTGAGATGCTCAATATTAGTCTTGTTAAATTTCAAGCACTCTAATCCCATGCAACATGCAAATAAACCCAGCTGCAAGCATCTGAGTAGTCACATGGAATTATTAGTTCCATTGTGTTTTCTTCAAATGGATAATCAAGTCTAAACTCGCAGTTTCTTTACTGGCTGACACTTTGCACCTGACTACAGTTTTGTGTGCCTCTGTCTGCAGAGGTGGTCAAGGCCTTCCAGAAGGCTATTCACTGAATACAGGTGGTGAATATGCTCCTAATTCTGGGCCCTCGCTTAAATGACTGGATTTGGATGGAAATATTGCCAACCATAGTCTTTTCGGGAGGATATCAAAAGCCGATTACATGTAGTCAAGGAGCAAATCTCATGGTGCCCAAAATAAGTGTGGAAAGCACAATGAGATATCACCAGTGTATGTGACAGGCCCTTGAAATTTCTCATCCAGAAACACGATCTGTTTCTGAAGAGGGGAATAGTGCTGGGAAGCAAGGCTGCAAAACTACATGGCTAAAGGAAGCATTTAAACTGCTGTGTGGCCTGAAAGGCATTTGGGAAAGAATGAAATGGAAAGGCACCACTCAGGGATGGCCTAGTGTTAAGTTTGAAGTTTTACAATTGCAAAAGGAAGGAAAATAGACTCTGTAAATCTCTTCACTATGATGGGAACACATGTAAGAGGAGGTCAGTTTTCTGGAAGCTGGTCATTTGAAAGTCATTCTGATCTGCGTCTTCTCATTTGAACCTTACTTCCCCTTTGCTTCCTGAAATGCATGAAGTTAGTTTCCTAAATAGAAGATGGATTAAAAGCTCCAAAAAGCTGATATCTCTTGATTCTTTTCACTGGTAGATCTATTGTTACATAATCATCATAGGAACACAGAAAAAATCAATTGGGAAGGGACCCTTGGAAGTCAACTGATTTAACTACTGCTCAAAGACAGCTACCGAAAAAGTTCAGAATTTCTAACTTCAAAATCTTTGCTGGCAGTGGCATAAACGGTGTTCTTTGATTTCGGTCACTGTGGTTAGTGGAGAGATGGGGGAAAGAGAGAGAGATTTTAAACCACCTCTTTGATTTTCCTGTATTTTTGTGCTCTTAGGTCTGCCTGGCTCCCACTGTAAATTGAGACCTCTCTAAAGTATGTTTTGTTAATGGGCCGTGAGAAAGAAAATACAGTTTTAGCATTCCCTACTCTGCCTGTGTCTTTTGTTCCCATTTTAGAGGAGTGCCATTACAGTGGGAGCTGAGAGAAGAGCTGGAATAGGGTCATTCCCACAACCTGGGCTGATGGGGGGGGGGTCCTTTGCCTAGTCTCACAGTACCTTTCATGCTGAATGATCACATGTAAACCTTTCTTACATCTTTTGCTGTACTCAAAAAGATAGTACAAAGGACCCATACATTTAGGTTTCAAATAACCGTGTTTGCTAATACACAGGGCTCAGCTGCATACAAACCTCTGCTATCTGGAGAGAGTTGGAATCCATCCACATCTGCTGGATTTCAAATTGCCACTTTATGTATCTCTCAGAAAACCAATAAGAGGCATGTAAAGAAACGAGATACATTTTCCAGTTCAGAATTTCCCTGTAATTAGAAATATTTCAAGTCCTCTTTTTCTATTTCAGTAATCTAAAATGGAAAAACTCATCATAAGCAAAAGGCAAGTGATTTTCAATCTGCATGTGAGACATCATTTATTATTAGGAGCTATGAGAGCATGACCATTAATTTTTTCTCAGGTCTTTCATATCTTGTATTTTTTAACTCACTTTTGTATTAAGTTTTTGAATGATAAAGTGTTCAATTCACTGCTTAGGGATTGTTCTCAAACTCTTTAATATAAACCACATCCATACAATATTGAAGGATCTGACTTAAATTAAATCTACAGAAGAAGGGATATTCAAAGTTCTCTATTTTTATGAGTGTATCATTCATCTTCATCTGTCACATTAGTGTCTCTCTGTACTGTAAGACTCTGCACTTGTCCACTCTAAATTGCCTAGATATCCTTGAAAAGCCAGAAAAAAAATCAGAAGCAGTGAGCATTTTGTTATCAACTTCACAGAGCCCAGAATGCAGCTTTTAATGCAAGGAGTGCTACTTATATGGAAGTCTCTGCTCAGTCACTAAAGAAAATTAAGTATCAGGTGTGAGAGACTATGGAGATAGTGCTTGCCTTAGTTACACAAGTGTTAATCAAAAGTAAGCTCCTTGGATTTAAATGGAGGTGCGGCAAGGTCGATCAGCTGCCAGACGAGAACCAGGTTCATTAAGTGCTAAAGGAGTGACTTCCACCAATTTTCCAGACGTTGCATTTTCCCGTATCATTGCAGGGTGAACGGGAAGCTATAAGCAGCAGTAAATAACAGAAGAGGATATGATAAAGGGCGGGGGGGAGCATTAACTGTAACCTTCCCATGAGTTGTCTTCCTGCCATGCATTGCTTTTCCCTGCAGTTGGTTTGCCAGCCCACAGAATGTCAAGCTGTTGCAAGACACACTGTTTTAGCACATCTGTCGATTTTCCAACCAATGTTTACTTGATGCACTGTATACATGCAACCTGGCTTCCACGTGCCATCTAAGAAGGCACGTATATATGCATATGAACCTGAAATGTTGTTCATGGAGACTTTTGGCGGTCTGGCACCTTTGGAAACACAGTAAATCATCTGATATCTGTGCACCAAATTGTGTAGGAATTTGTTCCTGAAAATAGTTTTGGTACCAGAGTTTCAGTTCTAAAATTTGTCTGTGATCAGAAGTGGGCTTGTACAGTGTCTGCTACTTAAGAGTAGTTGCGCAGCGTATATGCTCTAGAGAACATTTACATGCTTTTGATGCAGTTTAGAAACAGATTGTCAGAACAAAATATAAGCCAGTATAACTCATCACTAGCGATGGGGATAATTTTTAGAGCTTAAATACTTCTTCCATTTCTTAAAGTGCAAAGTCTTGACTCACTTCAGAATGCCTTCTCTCGTGGAGAAATGCTGTCATGCAGAGGTTGTACTACCTCAGCTCACAGTTAAGGGAGCATGCATAGGTATACATCAACAGTAGGTATCCTTAAAAAATTGGTGTCTCTTATGAGCCCTTTTGAGTGAATTTATTGCTATTTATTATAGGGACTGTATTTATTAAGACATTTTATCGAGCGTTTTGGACTTTCTAGTTAAATAAAAAGATAGGATTTTCTTATTTGTGCTGCTGTAACTCCATTGCTTTTAGTGTTCCAGCAGCCAGTGCAATTCGGAGGACAATGTGACTTTTTTTATTTATGTTCATAATGAAGTTAATATGAAATTTCATTTCCATTTCCCTTATTCCCAGATGAGCTGTCATGAGAAAGTAAGTTCAGGGCAATACCATTTGGTCATGGCATATCTAAGAAATCCAAAAACTTGGATTTCAGAGGAAAAAAAATCAGTAACCAGAGGTGATTTTTGTTTACTGCTACCTACTATGTCACTGTCCTGGAGTGGACAACTGTGGTTTTTTAACATTCTGGTCTGGACACCTGCAGTTCCTCTCTCTGTTAACAGCTTTCAAGACTCCAAACCTCCAGCAAGCAGAAATGTCTGATTGCAGAGCTGTGTCCTTGCTGCCCAGCTGGGGAAAGCTCTGCTTGACTTTACCGTCTGCCTCCCCCCAGCACTTCTAAGAACTCCGTGCAGTGGGGTGACTAACGGGTGAAACGCTCTTCTGGGAAGAGTTAGCGCAAAATACAAGGAACCTGAAAAGAATGAACTCACTGTGTGATTGGGAGGGGGAGTGTGCATGAAATTCAAACCAAATGTCTTACAGTATTAAGACCGGTTTGCAGAGAGACCTCCTGTGTTAAGACTGTAAGCTGATCAAGTTCTGCAAACAGAAAGAGATGAAAAATGAATGCTGTGGACCCCGCAGATTTGTAGTCACCTGGGAACTTGGGCACGTGTGAAGCTTCCGACACATAAGCAGCCGTGCTGAAGTCAGTGCCTGCGATTAAGCCTCTTCCTGAATCGGGACCTGGTTGTGAATTATTGGCTTAGTTCTAATTCTTGCCACGTGGGACTGCTTTTAAATCTAAGATTGTTCATTAATGTTTATAAGGCGCACTGAGATCTTCCAACGTGTGTGACACTACTGAAATGTTAAGTGTCGTTATAACTCATGCTTGCAAAAGCAGCTGAAGATGGGTTTACTTTACGTGGCAGACGGTAATGGCTTGCTTGGAACAGTTACACATTCTATTGGGTAAATAACAGGAGTGTTATAAATTGTAGCAGTGATATATTTACATAATAGACAGTAACCATTCCAGAGGAGCCATAACAGTCAGCTTAATAATATGCATTTTGAAAATGATGTAAATATATGTATATGTGAGGAATCAAATGGCTGTAGGAGATAGAGAACTGGCAGTTCCTGGTAAATACTGCATGTTTGCAATGCTGTATTTTAATGTTTTTATGCAAACATGTCCATCCAGTGCCTTAACATGACAGCAGAGCAGAAGAGAGATTGTATTCCAGGGGCTGCCACTAATGTATACACCAATGCTATTAGATGCACTATAGATGGGCTATACAGTGGGCTGCTGAGTTTGCAAGTCAGGCAGCGCTGCTAAAAGCTTTCAGAAATGTTTGTTCCCCAGGACAACTCCCTCCATCTTCTCATCCCCCTTTTGGCTGTGTACCTTCACATAAGCTTCCTCCCACACTTTAAAAAATGCAACCACTTCATTTCTGCCAAGCACGTTGCCTGTCCTCCATCTGCACAAGTGCGTCAGGAAAAAAAGTCCTCCCAGCTTTGTTCTCTGGCTCTGTAGCATTTACCTGGCTGTTTCTACCTTATCTTGCCTTAATTTTTAATATTCTGGGCAGTAAAGTTCTGGCAAGGAATGGTGCTCTATGAAACAGGATGAAACTACACCTTCCACATACCATAACCACGCTGTTAATGGTTGTACTCACTATGTGTGAGGGGAACCAATGCGGTAGCATTAACTGTAAGAGTGAAACGAAATTCTTGACTGGAGCTATTCTGCAGGTGTTTGTGAAACATTTTTTCAACAAAAGCAAAAATGCCTTTTTGACCAAAGGAATTTTTTTCATGGGAAAAGTATATTTTGATCAAAATCATTCATTTTGGAAAGGAAAAGGGAGGGGGAGCATACAAAAAAGGCATCGTTTTAATTTCTAAAAAAAAAAAAAAAATTAGAAGGAAAATCATGATACAACTTTGTTTTCAAAATATCCTGTCAAAAATGGTCATAGCTATTTACTTTATTACATAGCTGTGTTGATACACCTACTGTTACATAGTTCATATTAGAGCTTTCCCCATAATTCTTCCTCCATTTTAAGAAAAATACCTGGACTGTATCACTCTTTGGTTTCCTTGTCTGTTTCTAAAAAAAAAAAAAATTACTCAAATAACCTTTTAAGTGTTAAGGATAAGCTAAGAACACTTTAAAACTTATTTTTAGGACTGAAACTATTTTTAGTACCCTAAAATAACAAGCCTAAAGACAGGAAAATTTGTCAACAAGGAGCAATGTTAACCCCTGTGCTGTGGTGGCTGTATGACAGACCAGGAGAACTGTATTCTTACAGCTTTTGTAGAGTAAGAATCATACTGCTCTTTCCATATTTATCTGGTTTCGGTTTCTCTCTAAGTCTGTGTAATCTGGGCCCCCATGACAGAAAAGGTTTTCTGTGGGGCAAGTCACATGGGAGTACAGAAATCAAGCTGCATTTTCAAATCTGAGCAACACTGCAGGGACGCAGCCTGGTCCTGTGGCTGCTGAGCAATGCGGGTCCCTTGGTGTGCTCCAACCCTTCAGTGGAGCCCATGCTGTGGGGGCACAGCAGAAAGCCCTGTTGCCTGTGGAGGAGTCCTGTGGTCCTCCTTGCCCTGACTGGCACAGAAAATGTGATTCCTCCCCTTGGTCATCTGGGGTGACACGTGAGGAGAAGGAAGTCTGGTGGAACTGGAGAAAGGAGCTTTGGAGGTGTAGTCCATGGACAAACTGGGATCAGTTTGTCAATTATGGCTAGCAGTAAAAAAATTGAAAAATTTTGTTGGGGGCTGGGACTGGGGGAGCGCTCCACTCCCTCAAAGCTCATGTGCATCCAATTTATTCATTAGGCATCTCCCTTTGCCAGAGGATGAACCTGGACTGCAGCTTTAATCCCCCCTTACAGCTTAGTCCCAGTGCATGCTCCTTGCCCCCTCCCCTCTGCTGTGCGGCTCTCAAGTCTTTTCCTTTACATCTATAGCAGGAAGCCGAGCAAAAGTCAGGAACAGAAAGGTCTGGGCATGAGTCCCGTGTCAAAGCTGAGAGAAAGGAACAGCTTTGCAGATGATACGGCTTTCCAGGTTCCTAATAAGGATTGTTTAGAGTTAGAATAAAACTTACTGTAGGGTTTTGATTTGTTTTTTAACTTATGGGCCTTCAATAGTGTCTAGGAGTTAAACAGATTTCTACTATTACCTATTTCAAATGCCTGTTTTAGAATCTGTTATAATACTTTGATCCAGATTTATCCATGGTTTTATAAAGTTTTTGCTTCCTTGAGGATTCTCTTCCCAAACTACAAGTAGTCTCTCAGTATTAGAGTACACAGCAGATCTAGAGGTTTACAGTCAATTAGATGAAGCCTAGGGGAGGTGGGGAGATTGGATTTCATTCTTATCTGTGTGTGCAGCAACTGGGTTAGGATGAGGACAGGCTCAGAAGATTGATTTTCTTTTCCTGTAAATACAATGGAGGGATGAATCTTTTCAACTACAGAAAAACCACACCCTGCCATAACAGGATCCCCACCCTGTCTCTGCTCAATCCTTTTGATAAAAGACCCATGCTGTGAGCAATACAATTAGTTTTAGATGAAGCAAACTGTAGAGGTAAGGATGGGGGTATCTCTGACTTACAATGCTGTCCATTCTAGTTATCTAGGAAGACGTCTAGGGATCACACCTACTCTTACCCCAGCAATTGCTAAGAGCTCTGTGTCTCACCAGTGTTCAGTCCAGCTGCGGGTCTGAGACAGTTTCACTTTTCATATGAAATGGTCTTAGCTCTTCCCAGGCAAGTGATTTTAACCGAAATGTGGTATTTACAGTATATCCTTTTCTCATTTATTTTGCAACATCAACTGTCATTAAAAAAAGAGACTTACAGGAAGTATTAGGGGAAAAGACAAAAGTACAAGAGTTTCCATCAGCAAGACACTGGGAAAGTGAGAGAGACACAGACCAAAAAAGAAAAAAGAAATTACCAAGCAAACCCAGCTGACATGGGTTGACATCCTTCCCAAAATCAAAATGTCATGGCAGCAGCGAGGAGTGAGATGTATAGCATGATATTTTAACTGGGCTGATTCATGGTAGACTCACAAGAGTTGCAGAGACAACCCCAGTGACAATTAAATTTTAATCAAGATGCAGGTCTTTCTCTTTCCCCCTTTGTCCTAAAGACATATCATTAGCCCAAAGAGTGACTTTTGCTTTCTTTTTCTTGTTCAAGCAATAAGAGAAGTTGGATGGGAGAAAGGAGCTAATCTATAAAGTAGGCCAAGTTCATAAAATTTGGATTTTGGATAACATATTTGGGAGTGTTAATTGGGGGACAAACCGTTAAGATTTTTTTCCTGCAAGTCCTTCAAGGTCCAGCCCAGTAACTCCAATTAAATTGTTCTGAAGAACAGTTCATCATGACCAGAGTCCCTGTCTCAGTATCCAGCAAGGAGTGGGATTGACTCATGCACACTATATCTGAACACTTCATCTGAATAACAAAAAAACTATTTCTCTCTCCTTTCTTCCTAATATCCATTTTGTGATGATGACTTGATTGTAGCCCATATTTTGTTTGTAGTATTTTTTGTTGGGAGTTTCAAAATGCTAGGCAAGTCTGATACTTCCTGCCACTGAAATGCAGGGTTAACTGGGAATCGTAACTACTTTTTATTAGGTTCAGAAATCTGGTCTTTTATTTTTCCATCTGTTACTAACTTTTTTAACATATTTCATTTTTTGAGGTGTGAAAAAGACAAACAGATTTTATTGGGTTTTTTCACCTGCAGAACCTTGATTTAAAAACATCTTTCTGCACAGAATACACTGAGCCTTTGACACTGTGGGTGGGGAACTCTTCTGAATCCTCATGTAACAAGAGATAGATTTAGTACATAATTCACATTTTAGTATGTAACTTATATTTCTTTCCAAGCTGTAGCATTTTCTAATAATTTTGTTGACAGCATTTTTCATCAGAAGAAATACATGCAGTACTCATGTACCTATGTATACATATATGCATGTAATTCTAGTGTGTGAGAGAGCATGGTGCTTTATGGAGGTAATAGACTATGTATGCTATCTGAAGGTACTGATGTCTGCAATGTAAAAGCTGAAAAGAAAGTAACTATTGTGACACTGAGGGAGAGTTGGCAGCTGAATAACTAAGTACTTCCTTGCATGCCAGCCTGTACAAGGGCAGCAGGGCTGGTGTGCTGTGAGACTGAGTAGGACCCTGTGGTGGTGCTGCTTAGTTCCTAAGGCATCCTCACCTCTCATTCCCTTTTCTTGAGTAAGATAGTTTCAAGTTTAAATATTTTGTCATCTTCCTTTCAATTTTTAGAGGCATTTAAATAACTCCCTTTTGAAGAAGTTCTTTGGCCTTGCTGCAGGGATTGTTCCTTAGAGGAAGGCAGCCAGCAAAATACCCTAGAAACAAAAGAAGAAAATGAGAAAAACAGCCCCAATGGGAATGATTTACAGGCAATCTCAGTGAGATTAGCAAATGGAATAAAAGCCAAGTCTACAACAGGAGGCAATGCAGAAACAAGATACTGATCTCTCTGCAAGAGACACTGTCCCAGAATTTGGGATCAGCTCAACTGAGCAGCAATAAACAAACAAACAAAAACCAACAAAGCTTACAATAGTTGGGATCATAAAAAACTCAAAACCATTCTGAAAGCCAGATTAATACAAAGCCAACAGGAGAAACCACAAAACTTCTGAGTAATCTACAGTATACTGCACCTCGTAAGAAAATTTCCATCCCCTTCCCCCTCCCAGTATCTAACATGAATATACATTACGTTACAAGAACTCCTTAGCACTGGCTGACCATATCTTGGTATTTTGCAAAGCACCTTACATGCTGGGCCTTGTTTCTGTTCAGCTATTTCTAATAGTCAATGCCTGTATTTGCTCTCCATCCTCATCCCTTCCTGAGAAACTTGGCTCCCAAATCCACACACTCCAGTCAGCTCTCGGAAGGTGGTTTGGAATCTTCCACTGATTTTTTTTTTCTTTTTTTTTTTTTTCTTCTTGGTCAAAAAAATACTGAAACTAACATTTTTAAGGATAATGTATCACTTATGACAAAATTTTAATTGGAAAATGTTTTTCAGTTCCAGGAATTTGTGGTCCAGGTGTGAGAGTAACAAATTGTTTCAGTCTAGGTTTTAGAATCTCCTGTCTGGAAGAGATCACAGTTTTTTCCAGATTTAAGGCATGGTATCTGTTTGGGTTTCCTGATCTGTTAAAAGAACCTGACCACAGATTAGGACTAACGGAAAACTTACTCTAGACTTCTTGGTGTGAACTGTGAACATGAATGAATTTATATTAGCAAAACGCAGTCAAGCCATCCAAAGCAATATTTGGTGCAGCACCATGGTGGATATTTCTGAGCTACCTTATGCTGTTCTAGCTCTGGCCCCCCTGCACTGCATTCTGTTGTACAGCAAAGATATGACAAATTCAGGCTTTGAAGATTTAGCTGAGTTTCACATCAATTATGTTCTAGATCAGGTTTCTTTTCACATTAATAGTCACTGCCCTCTGGTTACTGCTGGAGCCCATTCTTACGTAGTTCTAGTGATTTGCCCAGTCCCTATTCATAATCATGTAGCCAACTCCTTAGTTCAGTAAAAATAAAATAAAAACAGATCCAGAATTTACGATCAGCACATCCATTTTGTATTTTAAGAACAGATTGTTCAGCCCAGCGAAGTGCTATTAATGAGGCACTGAGGCATTTCCCACACTACAAGCTGGGATCATTTAACTAGACTCAAGGGATTGTTATTCCCTGGCCTGCTTTTCTAGCTCAAGGACATGGTGGAAAGAAGTTCAGCCCAAGAAGCCCATGTGGCATCTCACATTTGTTGGCAGCTTTGAAAGTCTCACCTTCGAGGCCCAAACCTGCACTGTCCTAGAGTCAGTCCTGACCTCTCAGCTGAGATGTTCTCTGCATGCTAGAGCTAGCTCACAGAGAGTTAGGATGTAAGGCATAAAGGCACTCAAAATCCAGCTTGTTCTGCTTTGCTACTGGACACATAGTGGGGGAGCTAAGAGCAGTCACCTGGGGAGCTAAGATGGAGAAGTCACTGCTTCCTAGGCTCATCCCCAACCCACTGCACTCCAAGACAGCCTGAGGAACAGCATCAGGAAAACTTGCTGCAGTGCTGCCAGAACTCAACGTTTGCTACAGAAAAAGGCCTTTGGTCTGTAGTTCTGCTCCAAGCCAGCAAGCATTACATTCACTTCAAAAGTGTTTAAATAATTTTTTTAAGAAAGAGAGTGCTGTGAGTAAGGGGGTGCAGAAAAGGGGCAAAAAAACCCCAAAAGCATAAAAGTTAATTAAAAATTATTTGCTGCATGAAGCAGTTATGTAATATGCACCTAAAATATAACATTGGTAAGAAATCAAAACATGGATTTCTTTTATATTCAGAATTAAACTCTTCACTACAGTATCCAGTAGCTGGAATCACTAAATACCTGTGAATCCATGTTGGAAGTGGTTTTGAGGTTATTTTAACAAAGGGAAAAGAATAAAAATCAATGAAATACAATGGTTTGGAAAGACTTTTCCTGGAAGAGGGATATACCTTTTAGGGTATTTGTGATCCAGTGGGACAAGTACTCCTTCTACTGCTTTGATAAATGACCTTTTTTGCTTCTTCAGAGGCAAAGGGAGAGCCACTTTCCAGAGTGAATGGAGCTGGGCAAATCACATGGTCTATGGCAAGCTCTGGAGTGCTTAGCAAATGAAGTCATCCAGACAGGATTAAACAGAGTTATGTCTCTGTAGCAGAGCCTTGTTTATGGAAAATGAGTTTGGGCGATTGGCTTAGCCTAAGCACATACTGTTCTTTTTTACCTAGGCACATACTGCTTTCTTCAATGAAGTAGTGCTGTCCCAGGCAGCAAATGTTCCTGGTTTTAGTTCATAGAGGTGGAGCTTGGGGGAAGGAGGCTGGCCTATCTGTTCCTCTGATTTCCCATGGCCTTGGCAAGCTCCTCAATATATACAGCAGGCTGTGCTGCTTTTTTTTTTCTAATGAAATCCTACACTTTTTGAGGTCCCTGTGTCTTTTCCAAATGAAGCCGCCAAGAAACACATGAAGCATATATCAGCTGCAATTAGAAAATGGTGGTTTAAAATTATGTTGGTATTTTAAAGCATAAATATTCCAATTCATATGCATCAAAAATGCATAAATGCACCAGCTGTGAGGTTTTTCCTTTACTTCAGCTTATGAAAAATTCTGGGAGATCAGGAAATTTAGAGCACAAGAATGGTTTATTTTTATACCTATTTCCCTTGTCATTTCCTTTTCCCATTCCAGTCCCTCTGAGAAGAACCAATTAACTTGAGACATTTTCCACATTCATTAGTATCTTCATTAAAAAAAAAGGCAGAATTGTTTCAAGACTGATATTTTATGCCCAGTAAACTGTGACAATGTTGCCTGTCGGAGTGCAGGAAGGATGTAAAATCTGTGAATACGTAAAACTGTTAAATTTTGCATCTGCACCTGTATCAGAATGGAACAGACGCCATTACAAAACAGCAGGTTGCTAAATAAAATGTACTTTAAGAAAGCAGGTTAGTGGCCATAAATGAAAAGGTGATTGTCGATGCTGTTGGAGCTAGTTGCTGGAAAAGAACCTGATTAGCACTTTTCAATAGAAGAACAAACTGTTGTGACTTCAGCAAAACTCTTTAACACTATCAGGCATGTAAGGAGTCACCAAAATATCACCTGGGCTACATGCCACAATGAGAGAGACAGGAGTGCCCCGTCTGGATGCCATCCGGGGAATACTGGACCCACAGGTCATCTGCTGCTGGTACTGCTGCATGCTCTTCTTCTCCCTCTCCCTCTTTCCCTCTCTCCTCCTGCCATTTAGAGATGCCACAGCCACCCTGCCATGAGCATAAGCAGTAGCAGAGGCAGGTGATGGGGAGGAGCACAGTACATGGAGGGGGTGAGAGCTGGTCCCTTCACATGTATGGTGTTCTCACCTGATTTGGCTGGCTGGGGATATTGCTCTAGTCCCAGAATGCTCCTTAGATGTCTGCTTGGGTTTGGGCTTGATGCTTTGCTGCTTTGCTTCTTGGCCTTAGTAGAAAAACACTAGGTCAGTAATGGTGTAGGAGAGAGTTAATTTTGCTGTCTACATATAGTTCCCTGCTGCTTATCACTGTATTTCTATGGGCTATATTACATACCATTTTTTCATTATTATTATTATTCCTAGTGAAAAACACTACCAGGTTCTTTTGCACTGCTGTTTTTCTTTTTTACTACTGAGGGGGCCGGAATTGGCTCAAGCTGTCCAGCCAAAATTGTGTATAATATCCAGAAGTCCTCAGATGGCATAAAACCAAGGTAGCTGGTTCTTACACCCACTCATCTTAATTCTTTGCTATGGAGATATGAAGTCCAGTGCAGATTTTTCCTGTCCTTCAAAGATTTGTCAAATGATATAGGGTGAACATTAGACACCAACCAATAGTGTACATCGGAGCAAGTCCAACAAATTTTTGGTTTAGGATTAGAAAAGCCTGTGCATCAGTAATATGTCACACTTCCTCACGATACTCTCTGTATTCTTTCCTTCTTGCCATGCTGAGCAAGTTGTTGTAGAGCTACCAGTTCTCACTAGACTGGCAGCAACCCTGCTCTGACCTATTTATCCCAAAGGGCTCTACAGTCTCTTGCAGTGATAGTTGCCCAGCACAGACAGGTCTGACACTATTTTTTGGTGAAGTTCCAGGAACTTGGTCTGTAATTCCTAGCTAAATCTGTTTTTTCCTATTATTAGGGTTTCTAAGTTGCCGAGCTCAGCTAGCATTTCAGACTTAGGGTTTGTGGCTAAAGTCAAGTACAGTCAATTCTGAAGCAACTAGGGGCTAGTTGCTGCTTAAACAGAGTCGCTGGATCTTTAGTAGCTCCATCTCAACTATTAAAGGTAGAGAAAGAAAGAAGAGGGAAGGAAAATAAAAGCATTTGTGATGGAGCAAAACTGTCACCCCAGAAATAAAGTGGAGGAACCTTTCGTAGTTCTTAAAGTGGTCTCCCCAAACCTCTGGTAAGGTTAGAGAGGCTTTTTGGTTAGATGCCTTTAGTTCCCAAGCTCCTGTTTCTTCAAAACCCTGCTCAGAAAATTCAGTGTACTGTTATGTGAAAGATTAAAGTTTTCCTGACTAAATTATCAAGAAAGATTACAACTACCTTCAATTACTGCTTGCAAAATACTGTTCCTCTGGGGAAAAAAAAAAGGCCCCATTTTTAAGGAAAGGGCTTTGCATACGACTGCTACACAGTTGTTCAGGTTCAGACATAGAAAAGAGAATTTTAAATGCAAAATTTAATATGAGAAACATAATAGCTTTTTGAGTTCTTGATAGGCACAATATGAATGGTGACTTTCTGATCTTCATTGGAAACAGAACTGAAGACAGCCTCCACCTTTCAGTCATATTTGCTGAAGTAATTTAGTATCTGTTGTCAAGTTGCCTAAAAGGTTTAGATACACATAGAAGACAAATCTGAGCCAAGTATCTCAAGTATCTTTCAGAGTTTGTAAGCACAATACCTTATAATAGAAAGCATTTCAGTTGTCAGAGTGCTGCAAAAATCTCATGCCTAAGAATGTTATGTATAGGACAGTTCACCTCAGAAATTATGTTTAGCTTTTCAAAATAACAGTTTTCCAATTTTAATCACCTTAATTCTTCAATCTTCTATACTTAAAAATACAGGAAACAAGAATTAGACAATGGATAAAAGAGCTCATAATAACTAAAACAAAATTTCCTCCCATGAAGTAAGAGATCTGAACGTTGCAGGAATATCAAAGTACTGCATATATTTTCTGTGCACTAAACTAAATATTTTAAAATACCATAGAGGCTTTTAAAAATAAATACCTTACTGAGAGCACCATTTCTCCTAAAAATATTTATAAGAAACACAATTGTGGTTTTGGTTTCTATATTGTTCAAAAGAAGAAAAGAAAGTCTGATGAAGCAGAAGCCAGAAAACAGAGCAAATGCTGTAGTATTCCTGTAGAAAAGTAAACAAAAAAACAAACAAACAAAAAAATCCACTATGGGGGGAGATGTACTGAGCTATCCAAGGCAAGATTGTAATGCAAGTGAAGGGAATCACATATGCCACATTAGGAAAGGGAAACCACATGTCAATTTAAGTCAATCCCACTACATAGAATAAAAAAGATAATCTAAGCATACTCATGCATTCTGTTGGCTTTACTTGTCCCTGCTACACATCTATGGATTTCAGTGGTTGATTAAGGATTTGGGAGGTTTTTACATTTTCATGGGTCTGCTGGTTTCTTGGGGATATAAACTCTCCCCTTGACAGAATACTGCATATGAAAGATGGATGCTTGCAAAAAGAAATGCCAAACATCCTCAAGCCAAGCTTAAAGCTCTGCATTGCAGTGGTGTCCACGGAGCTGGTTCTACAATACTCATCCTGCTCTAATAGTTAGTGATATCTATGCCTGTGCAACAAGGCAGATAGATAGAGTGATAGATCCATAGTACCTTACGTGAAGAAAAGATGTCTAATATTAGTGAATGTTTTCTAAATTGTTGAATAACAGCTGAGACTGTTCTGATGGCGCAGGTGCCTTTGCAGTGGAAAGATCAGCACTAAATGTTACCCAAAACAATATTTGATTAGCACAGAAATAGCTGCAGCTAAATTTTGTGAGCCTTTTGTCTCATGAATCATGCCTTCAGGTTTGATCCAGCTCCTACTGAAGTCAACAAGAGTCTTTCCACTGACATTCAAGAGAAGCTGGATATAGATAGACCTACAAAGTCAGTAGTCTTTGGGCAAAACTCCTTTGGCTTCAGCTGGAAAAAAAGCAGCCCAAAAAGACTGTAAATATTTTGGGATGGAGTTATATACTTGTGCTGACACAGCAGACAGTTTCTTTTTATCTGCACAGAAAGAGCTTTTCAGCCAACTTCTGGATTTTAGCTGATTAGAGCAGAGTTTTAAAATTCACAAAATACCGCATTACAAGTAGCAGACGTATCCCTCGCTCCTGTGGGTCAATGAAACAGTGGGAAAGTAAAACAGCTTGAGAGAACTTGTCATGTGCCATGTTGATGAGCATTCACTGAATGGCTGCATGTTCTTGAGGGTTAACTGCAACTTTGGATTTGAGCATTTTGGCACATCCATGGGTCAGCAGAACGCTAATGCAGCCTTTCTTGGAGTTATTGCATGACTGGACTTCTGTAGAGTGAATGATTGATTCAGAGAGGCTGACCCTCCTCCCTGTGCCTGAGATGAACCTTTAGAGAGCCATTTTCCATGTTTGCTCAAGTTTCCTGCAGAGATTTAATTTGTGGAGTGAGGCTATTACTAGAACTAGTGAAAAGTGGGGGAGAACCTCACAGATCTTTACACCCAGAAAATTGCTATGGGATTCAAGTTCTCCAGCACAAGGATGTGTTAGGTGTGGGCCAAGAACAAAGGCGTGAACAGATGTATGAAATCCTCAAAGGGACCAGATGGGATTTAAGTAAATGGACACTGAGCTACCCAGGTCTGGAAATAAACACACCCTATGGAGGAATAGAAGTATGTGCATGGTGGGGATGGCAGGAAATTCAGTTTCCCCATTAGAATATCTGGCATGTGTCGTGCGTTGACTGATATTAATGAAGCAGACTATTATTTTCATCATTGCCCAGTAACTCTGGCCCTGCCAGTGTATTTTGTGCATGCTAAGTCTGTGTGTGTAAAACGGACATTTTTCTTCACCTTCTCTTCCCTTCAGTGGACAAATCTGGCAGGTGGTTGCTGCCTTTACCTCTGCTTCTGCATGACCTCTCCTGAGAACAAACACTGTATGTGAAAGCTTTATCCTCCAAATTTTTGTAGTTCTACTAAAAATATTGCACACACACTTAAAAAGATGCCTTATCAGCATAAAATAATTTGGAAGCCCTTTTAGAGTAAATTACTGTAGGAAAAACATATCCTTCCTTTCCTCACACAACATCAACACATACCATTATTACATATGTGTTCCTGTCTGGAGTCCAACCACGTGTACTGCTACATATTGAAATGTCTGTACATTAGACAGTTACTTACTTTGAGCAGCTTCAAAAATTACAAGCAAATTTTTAAGCACATTCTGTGCTTCGTCCTTATGGCCCAGTTCCTGTTATCCATCAAGTCTGTTTCAAAATAGGACGCGTTTTTGGTACTGCAAAGTCAACAGTGCTGGAAAGTTGGCAGGTACGCTTGTTTAAACAACATTCCCAAGTAGTCTCCTGGCAGGTGTTTCCAGAGTACTTTGAGCACAATTCTTTGGATGGGATATCTGCCAAAGTACATAGCAACAGGGAAAAAAGTGTTTTCCTTTTACTGCAGTTGGGACAGTGCAGTGTTTTGGATGCTGCGCTGTGCATCCATTTCAGGAGCTTATTTTGGCACAGAGTCAGAGCCTATACAATGGTAAAATACACAGCATCTTCCTGCCTGTTTAATACAAGTGAGTTCAAGAATACCAACTGGTAGGTTATCTTCCTGGCAATGGGCCAGCCTCTGACATGCCTCTTGCACTCATCTAGTCCTTCAGCTACATAGAAACCCTTCACCTTCGGACTCCTTACCATAGACCATCATGCTGCAAGGGTTTCTGCAAGTTCAGAACAAATGTTCATTTCATAGCTGGCCAAAAGAACAAAATGGGAAGGGTGGGTGAGGCGGGAGAGGGATCAGAGAAGCCTTGTCTACCTGGCACTGATTTCTGTTACAGCTGAACCTAGCTTTGCTTAATTGAAACCTGTCCTTCAGATTTGAAAAACACACAACTGGTTTTATAATCCTTCTGGCAGCCCGTCCACCTCTCTGTATGTGTTCTAGACCTAAAATTACCCTCTGTATTATCCATGCAGAAGTAGTTTCTTAGATATGTATATTCTTAGATACATACAAACACTCTCTGACCTAAAATAGAAACAGGTATGTGGAACAGTAAACAGACATCAAAGGCTAAAGGAAACATTAACTGAGGGATATGCTGTTTTGAAATTTAAACTTTAATGCTATGCTGAAATAAGCCCTGTTCAAAGATGTGGTCACAGCATGTTTGGCTGTTAAACGAGTACTTAGTCTAATACCAGAGCTGCAGCTGCAGGTGACCTGCATGCATGCAGCCTTGGCACAGGTTATGGAGAGTGCTCTATGGCACAAAACTGGTTTCCAAAATAAGGGCTTTCATCTCAAATATGATTCTAACTCTTGGTTATAAAGAAAAAAACCTGGGTCAAACCAAAGCACTTGCATTTTCCTGGGTGTGTAGACAGGCTAGCACAAAAGTTTCAAATGTGACCTACTCCAATCACTTCAGAAGCTTTCACCATTGAAGCAACTGTGTAAGCATCTATACTGCTGGTTCTTCCACTTGAGCTGTTTCTGTGCATGTCACACAACTCCATACTGCCTTCTTACTCACCCCCTTACTCACCTGCCCCACCAGCTATATAGTGAGCTACCAATATATTCACCTCTCTCATTTGTAACTTCTGCAAGTTGGCATAGGTGCAGAAACCTGTAGCCCTCTGTAAGGTGTGAATGACAATATCACGTGGTAAATACTCCAGGAAGACAAGCAGTGTGGGTGGTTACTTTTTTCTGTTTCATTTTGTAAAAATCTCCATTTCTCTCTTGAAATTGTCTGGCACAGAATTTTCAGGTTGCTGGAGCAGGCTGCTGTCAAATCCAGCTGGCCTGGCTACAAAATGTGTGGAGTGGCAAGGACCATCCCTTGTCCTTTGTAACCGCCAACCTTCCTGTTTCACTGAGCCTGTCCTGTTTCCCACCCAAAAATCACCTTGGCCTGAGCTAGAGGCAGGCTCTTCCCTAGGGGCTAGGCTTCTCTAGGGAGTTGTGACTCCTCCTGTCTTCAAAACTAACTTCAAAGCTCTCGTGTCATGAATATTTTATAGGTGACTTTTTCCATTACTCTTCTTTGCCTTTTATGTGTAAGTAGAAGGGGGAGCTTGTTTTTATTATTGTATCTTACATAAGTTAGAGAGCCTAGGTGTACGCATATGGACAGGGACACTGTGGGACTAGGCACTGTGCGAACCCAACACAAACACAGGCAGCCTGGCATCAGACATCTCCTTGTCTAGGTATAAGGGGTGGATGAGCAGGAGAGCACGAGGACACAACTAAACACTACAGGATGGCATGGTAGGACTGAGCAACCCTGCTCTTACTACACGGTGCCATTATGGGCATTGCAGCAAAGAAAGTTTTCAGCAGGCTTCAGAAGAAAAACTGACTGTCCAAAACAAAGCACAAGTCATCACTTCAGGGGAGCCCAGCCCAGATAAGATATTTAAATACTATTATTTTGGGGGTAAGTCTACAACAGTACATTTTTTTCCTAAGAAGTCCTTAATAAATTGTTTGATATTACTTTGAGTAATAACTGTTTTAAAGAGTGAGACAAAGAAACATGAAACAAAGAAAATGTGCAATGGATCCAGGGGAATCAGATATTCAATTCCTAGTTTTGGTGTTTGACTTACAAAAATCACTTCTCAGTGGTACATATAGATACTTGAGTATTACTGGGGCATTATAGCCGCAATAGCTAAGCATCCTTTTCTCTTGCTTTGTAGACATAGCCTAGTTAACAATCATTTAATATTCTCAGAGGGTGACATTCATTCTGATGCTGGCTCTGTCCCCAGGGAAGAAAGTAACCCAAGAAAATAAATAGAAATGCTTTAAGTCTGAGTGAAGCAAAATTTGAGTGAGTATCTCCAGAAATGTTTATAGTATTTGCCGGTCCATGTTGCTCAGATTAACAATAGAGTGAAGAATGCTAGTACTAGCACTGATCATAAAAAAAGCTATATTCTGAGTCGTTATTGGAATCCTAAGCATTTCCAGGTGTTGTGCATGGTTTACAATAGTAAGGATGAAAATTTTCCCAGCCTCCTTTTCCTTTTTGTTTTGACGACTTCTACACTTGTGAAGGATACTAGACTGACTAGCCTAGAGAATACTCATTTGTCTTGCCACAGGTCATATACACTCCGGATGTTTGGGCTTTTCCACTCTAACCTACGATCACATTTCTTGTTTGACTTGATTTCTTTATGTTGGAGCTGTCTGCCTTCTCCAGATAATGGAGTAAGACCATCACCATTTTTCATAATAAAACCCCTTATTCCATTCAAGTTGCATAAACCCACCATGTACATCAATGTGAACACAATGACTTTCAGTGATAATAATGCTTTCTAGTCATTACCAAAGTAGGCCAGATAAAGGGTAGTGACCTAAAAACCTCAGAATTACTTTATTAATCCTGTAAATCTCTGGATTCCTCAACCAGAAGGTCAGGCTGATGGACATTACTGTTGATTTCTGGGGTTTCCTGAAAACTCTTACTTCTGAAGAAGCTTCTTTTAGCTAGTTCTGCTCCTTTTGGGGAGAGTGCATTACTGGTATAGTTTTTCTCAAGGAAAATCTTTAAACATATGTGATCTCACAGATTTGCACCAGTCAGACAGGGCCTTGGAGATAGAGCTTTGGAAACTGCAACAGAAATTTTGGAAGAAGGCATTTCAGAAGTTTTCCAAACCTTAGGGGATACTGATTGCCATTCTTACAGATATTTTTTGAAAGAAGAATGTTCCTGAATATTTTACTTCCCTTGCAGTTCTGTATGTAACTTTACCCCAGTGCTGGCTTAGCTTTCTCTAGAGTGGGCAAAGGTCTTGCAACCAATATGGAATTTCTGTGAGTGTGGTTACAACGTGCTTCCTCCAGAGAACCTGACAAGGAAAACAGGGAAGAAAGTGCTGAGCAATCAGTGTGAGGGCTTTTTTTCCAAGCATGCTAATGCCTGTCATCCTCTTTGAACAATCACTTTTGAAATTTGTGGGAGTTTATCAGTAGCACTGCCAAATTACCAACAAGGATTCAGTATTAAGTAACTGTTCAGACTGCAAAGAAATCACCACATCTTTGCCTCTGTTGAGTGCAAGGTGCATAATAATAAGTCAGTGGACATTTTCCTGTAGAAAATAGAAAACACTAAAAGCATCAGAACAAAATGTTTTCTAAGCCTAGCTGAATGGTCACCAGGTTGCTGAGTTGGAGCCAGCTTTCAGATCCCTGTCTGTTTGGAGCTGTGTCTAGGCACGGCTTCTAAATCAGCTTACCAGCATGCCTCCATGGAACAGATCCTCTGTCTAGTAGCTCTCATCAGCATGTGCTGCAGTAGCATTCTGCTGCCAGAGAACCAAGTATTAGTTCTGACACATCCCATTTCCTTTACTCATCTCACTAACTGAAATATGTCCAGAGATCTGCCCTTTGGATTTTGTGACCAATTAATATAGGGGATAGACAATATCAGCTGGCTGAGTAATCTGTTCCATTGCAAGGAACACAGATTGGAAATCCCAGCCCATGGAGGACAGAAATATGGAATAACAAAATTTAAACATAGGAAGGACAAGAAAGAAGTAATACACTAGAACTGCCTATTGGAAGGCAACTCACTTTCTAGGAAGACATGAGGACAAAGATAGGAAGGCAAAAGAGATTCCAGGTTCTTTGGAAGGGTGCTGTGACCAGGACTCTCAGGAAAGGATTCTCAGTGAAGACACTAAGAGAAGACCATGTATGTAATGTAGACTGTTTTCTTACGGGCTGTTGTCTCCTGAGCTTTGTCAGTATGGCATCTCATTTGAACCGTTGTTACAATTGTGTTCTGTTCTGTGACACCACCTAGTTCTAACTATTCCAGCCTTGTTTTAAAAATAACTGCAGGACCCAAGAATTTGTTTCCCAAGTCAAAATCTGAAATTATCTTCAGACTTCTATATGCAAGAGAGAATTGCTAGGCTTGAAATGACTGCTCCCTCGTAACATCTTAAATACCAGAGACAGCCAAATGATTGTCCACATTTTCTTTGAGAAGAAATTTAATGATTATAAGGCAATAATGATTCAACATTTCCCTTTGTTTTGTAAAACTGTTACTAGTTCAGTGTTAATTCTCAGCTTCTAACTTACTGAACAGAAGTAGTGAATGTATTTCCAATATATTCTTCTCCTTTACATATTTTTTTTCAGAAATATTGTAGCAAATAAATTCACTAATAGCTTTCTTAGAAACTATGAATTTTAAGTGCATATTAGGGTTCACCTGCAGAAAATAAATTTTCGACTCATGAAACCTGATTTTTAGACAAGATAATCTCAAGCAATCATGTTTCAGCATCTTAAATAATTCCATCTTGGCTCAAAATTATTGCCATGAAACTGAGTTATTGTAATAGACCATCGCCATGCTTTTAAACCAGTGCTGAGCAGAGTCAAATGAGTTACTGCAAATAACCGCTAGTTGTTATTCTGCCACAGAACAGGAAAAATACTCTGTGGTCAATGTATCCAAGCCAGACTAACCCACAGTCTTTGAATTTTAAGTATTGAATATTCTTACCCAGCTGTCTGCAAACGATGCAGTAACTCAACTTTGAAAAGCATATGCATTGGAGGAAAATTGGAAGGTGCTCACAGATTTTTTTCGAAAACTTTTATTTCAATGAAGTATATGATTTTTTGCAAATTATTTACCAGTACCACTAATGAGAGAGAGAGAGAAGAAAAGCAAAGTTGTACAACAGCTTCAAAATAGAAAATGGAAGTAGCATTGAATGTCTTAGCCTACAGTGTAAGGAAGAGATTTGTGCACACAGATCGGGCTTCGACTGGTGCAGCAAACCATGTAAGATGGAATTCATATCATATCACTTCAGTTATCTGGAAAGTAGATGTTTAATTTAGTAGCAGTCTCAGTTCACTCTATAGCCAGTGGCAAGTAGGCACCTCCTGAGAAAAGTCGTCCACTTCAGATGGGTTGAATACTCCTCCACACTGATTGCAGAGGAAGCCTCAGTAACCAGCTCAATAGCTCAGACAACTATCTTTCAGTAGGTTAATGTTAGGTGAGACAAATCCTACTTACAGGAGGGCCTAACTTCCAGCCAGAGCCAAAATTACAGGTCAGAGTTTGTCATGTGCAGTGAACACATTTACATTATGCAAACAGTCCTTTGTCGCAAGGCCCTCCAGCTGGTGAGGGCCAAACACATTCGTGACATGGTTGTCCTGTCTCTGGAGCGGCTCTTGCTCTGCAAAGCACGACAGCCCTGGGGCTGGCAGCACTGGGAAAGAGTGGCTCAAGGAACAATGGGCTCGTAGCTGAGCCGCGCACAAATGAGGAAAGGAAGCCGTTTATCATCTCTAGGCCATAATGGAAAGCCACTTCCTATTAATTAGAGAAACACAGAAGTTGAAAAAAGAAAACAAGAAACTTATGTAATATGATCTCAGAGCTGGCTGATTTGCTAATGTAAAACACAGGGTGGAAAAAAAAAGGCTGATAATGTGGAACAGTAGGGCATGACTGCTGATCTCATAGAAAAAACATGCGGAAAATACTACTCAAAACACTGGCAAAATGACTTCATGCGAAAAGCGGATTTCTTCTCTTCCAGTGGGCAGAATGTTCCAAAGGAACCTGCATGCATCTGCCATTATGCTCTTTCCATTAGCAGGCGTGCAAACGTCTTGGGTATTGCAGGGCCAAATGGCAGGGTTTGGTTCACATAATGTGTGTATCTTTGTCCTAGATTACAAACCTGTTAGATTGCATCTGAGATATTTTTCCCACTAGAGTCCTGGCTGTAAGGCTAGGAGCGTTTTCTGTGGTTTTGAGGGTTTGGGGAGCAAAAGAAAGTTCCTTATCAAATGCAGTCACTCACCTCTAGCTCTGTAGAGCCAAATGGTAACAGAAGCAGAATTAGCAGCAGGATATGTCCAGTCCCCGTTTTTTAAAACTGGAGTCTGGAGCATGGACAAATGACCCAAGGGCACTCCCTAGTACTTCCATTTAGTAACCATGTACACTTTTTATTGTTTTTGTAGCAGTTATGAATGACTAAAGGCATTAGTTCAGGTAGATTTAAAAAACCACTCATGATACTGTAAAAAAAATGACAATTTACAAGACAAAACGCCCCTTCTCTTTCCTGTATTGCAAAGAAGGTTTAACAGTGATAGCTTTAGGAAGAGATAGTGTGTTGCACTAAAATAGATGTCCAGTATTTTGCATGGAAGGTGGTGTTCAAAATCTTTAGTAGCTCCTAAAAGTTTAGGAGGAATTTCTCCGTGTGCTTATGAATTCTGGCTCCCACTACTACGCACACAAGCACTACACTTTTTTGCTATTATTGGCAGGAAAATGAGTTTGACAGGGGCTGATCAGAGGCTTGAGAAACAAAACTGTTGGCCTCTGTTTCTCATGCTGTTTTTCCTGCCCTCACAAAATCTATAATAAGCCTAAGCATTGAATGAGATCCCACACATGCTGAGAAATGAACAGCTAACAGAAGGAGACCCCAGATGTCCCTCTGGAGGTGAACAGGGTCCTCTCCTGAACAGGCATCTCTCCATCACTTGACCGGAGGTAAATGTGCCACATCAGCGCTAATCGTGTGGCCACAGTCTCTGTCACCTCCTTCCTTCCTAGCAAACCTATGCTTCCTATCCATGTATTTTTGGAAACATCAGAGTGAAGACAAAACTGGTGTTTTAACCCTTGCCCAATACAAAAAAGCTGTGGAGTCCTTTTACCCTGGGTACTTGGTGCTTGTTTGAGCATTGGTGTATTATTTTGTCTTTAGTTGCCAGCTTCTCTGACACCTGGTGTTATGACGCAGAGGCACCTTCTAATTCTTTGACAACCCCAGTGGCTAAATGAATTATTTTATTGCTCATAACTGTCACATGCACCATCTTGCCTTGGTAGTGTTATCATCTGGCTTAAACTAGTCCCCTTCATGTAAAAGCAAGTAGGAGCACCCAGTTTTAGGCAACAGTATTTTTGTTAGGTCAGGCACTGAGCTGACTCAGATGCAGCTTACATTGGCTTTTGGTTCTTTTTAAGGAGCTGTGCAGATGCCATGGCAACTGACCCAGGCTAAGAGAGGCAGTCTGGACATTACTAAATGAGGCTTTGAGCTTTTTAGTGCAGTTCACTGGAGAATAACCTGACCTCCATATATGTGGCACTCAATCAGGCTTTTAAAGTTGGGGGTTTTTTTCATTAAGAAAATGTTTTTGTATCATTTCTGGCCTGAGGCAAAACAGCCTTGGCATTTGCAAAGGCTCTAAAGGTTGTTAATATCTGACTAGTCCCTATCACTTCAGCAAACAGAGCATAGGAATAGCATAAGGGATACAGAGTGTATCAGGAGCTTGTCTTTTTCTGATATTCATATAGGAAACATACAGTGCATAATAAAACTTTATTCTGAGTCATTGCATTTACCAAGAATAGATCTAAGAGCTGCAATAGTTCATAACAGAGATCAGCAAGAAAAGCAGGAAAGGCAAAGATGGCACACAGGCATTTTTTCATGCTATGTGGTCTAGAGCTAGGAGCAACATCGTAAGAGAGAGATCTGTAAAAGGCAACACCTCCCTGCTTCTGTTTAAATCTAATTGTCCATAAACAATTGAGATGCCATCAGTAAAACTTTCTCTCTTGCAGGTGCAACATGTCCTGGATTCTGGTTTACTAGGCAGGTTTTAATCTCTATTTTGGGGGAAGAAAATTACATCCTGATGCAACCCTTTCAGATAGGTTGCTGCCTCCTGACATAGAGCACTGGCCAAAATACATATTACCTAGATAAGGAGGTTTTTGTAGTGTAAATTTTGCCCCACATTTTCTTGTAAGAAAGTTTTCTTCACTCTCTCTCTTTGATTTTTTAAACAGCTGAAAATATGTCATGTACCTTAATATACGGTTGAAATCTTAATCCCAGTTTTATGAGGTCTATGAAACTGATACGTATTGTGCAATGTGGGAATTAATCCCAGGTGACAGCTAGGCAAGCCTGGTGTCTCTAGTTATCAAGTGCTAGTCTCCTACAAGTACATGTGTGATCTGTGTGTTTTCCAGTGTGTACAGTGTATTCTGTGTTACAATTTAATGAAATAAAGACAAGTGGAATGTGCACACTTAATCAGTTCAAATGGTAGTATTTCCTAACCCACACCACCAAGAAAAGCTCACAGCTGTTCAGGCTCATTCCAGTGAATAATAACTTTCAAAGAAAAATGAGCCATAAAAAATAGTAGAAATCAAAATGTAATTAGAGGCAACTGGTAATCTTTCTGTCTTAATTACAGCACTGCAATTGTCCTTACTTCAGAGAGAAAACTCCTGGGAGAATTTTGCCCCCTGGATTGCTCAGGGGAAAAAATTAAAAACCTATAATTTTTTTGTCCATTTCCCTCTTGTGTGCTTTCTTCCTTTATCCTAAAGACCGTCAGGTTCACGTCCTTTTAATTTCATTGCCTGGGAACATCTTAGCTGTGGTATGGAAGTGACAAAGTGAAATTGAGGGTTTCTGAAATCTTATGGAAGAATTAGGAAAAGTTTTAAGAGAGCATTCTCTGCATCACTGTAGAAATTAGTGATTCATCATTTTCAAGGGAAATTGTTTAGAAAGTACTTGAAACTAGTTTTATGGAGCAGGATGTATTACTTCATCTGTTTTGAACTTGGTGGATTGTACATGTTTCTCCAAATTAGATCTACCCTCTCTCTTTGCTCCTCGCCCTTCATATCCCCTTTCCAGGACATGTTTCTCTAGTGCCTGTTATTGCCCTTTGCTAGATTGTCCATATTCTGAACAAAGTTCTTCATCTCTTGTTTCCCCTCTTCATCTTCTCCACTGTTATCTTGTCTTTCCTTTCCTATAATATGCTGTTTAATCCTGTGGCTTTTCTTGAAGAGACTGTTGTGAGTATACTCTGGCCATCTTCTGTAGGGCTTGTCCTAGAGTAACTACGAAGCTCAGCACTACTTCAAATAAATCTTGAGAAACCCCAATGAATTCAGTATAATTCATTCACTAATTTGGCTGCTCTTTTTCTTTTTTTTCAGGGTAAATATTTGACCTTAAATGCCAGGTTATGAAACAAATTACAGAAAATATGATATTTTTCTAAGAAATAAATCCAATGTAACCATGGAGTGTGCCTTGTCAGTCTGGACTCTCTCACCCTGGGATTTTCTTATATGTGCAACTATTACTGGAAGGAGTCAAAAGAAGTGACCCTTGGGAGGCCTTTCTTATGGGAAACAAAAGCCAGGCAACACCATTTTTCTGAGAGGGTCGAATGGTGCTTCTTAAAGACATTCTTAAGTGAGGTGGGAAAGCATCTGTCTGAAAATCAGTCCTTTTGCCAAATT
The DNA here is from genome assembly GCF_026419915.1 of Harpia harpyja. Classification (NCBI taxonomy): domain Eukaryota; kingdom Metazoa; phylum Chordata; class Aves; order Accipitriformes; family Accipitridae; genus Harpia; species Harpia harpyja. The sequence goes on along the minus strand of NC_068940.1, from coordinate 63,588,204 downwards.
TTGTATCTCCTCTTCAATATCTTTGTAAAGGCAGGCTGGGAAATCTGGGCGCAGTTGTTACCAGCAGTAGTTCTGCCTAATTTCCTCTCCAAAAATCCCATCCGTTTTAGCCTAGTTTCCTGCCTTCAGACACAGCCAACATTTTGAGATATAAGTTAAGATAATGAACATTGCTGTTCACTTAGCCAGGTATATAAAGTTGTTCTTGTACTTGTGTGTGCAACAGGATTCCCTCTTGATCTCTCCAACCATTAACTTGTGCCCTGAAGACTTATTATGAAGAGAAGCAACATTTTTAGGTCATAGCCTGATCTTGTGGGGCAGTATCACAAGATGGTAGAAAACAAATACTTGGCTGTGGACACAAGTAGTCAGGCTTCTTTCTAGGTTTCTTTTTTTTTTTTTTCCTTTTTTTGTGTAATTGTGAAGGTTTAATCACTGTTTCATCAAGCATTGTCAAGGCCTATGATACACATTTGTGCCAGAGGGTCTGGGAGCTTGGCTTTTTTAACTTGTGCTAACACGGGGCAAGCATGAGAAAGTAGATAATTTTTTTTAACATGACAGCCTACTGGTTATGAAACTAGAAATGTTTAAAAAAAAAAAAAAAAAAAGAAGAACTTTGAACGAAAACAGAGTTAGCAAGAGTTCTGGTGTCCTCTCACAGCAACATGGGGAGCTGAAGTGAGCCTGCCTCTGCCCCCTGCCATGCTGCAGACCATGGGCCTTATTTGGCAGCTCAGCAGCCACTCACCATCACTGAGCATGTCCCCAGTTTACCAGGTGGCCAGCAGTCAGTCAGCCCTGTCTGAGGAATGGCTGAACTGCATCTCTTTGCAGGGTTTGATAACTGAGACATTTTGCAAAAGAACCCAGAACCGTCAGGGGAAGCATTTATAAAGCAACTAGAATCATTTCTCTGTAGTACTTTCCCAGACTTTTCCTGCTTTGCAGCTCTCCTAGATCGCTTTTCCCTCTCCTCTGTCTTCATTTTTTCAGATACTTTGGTAGCCACCCTAGAGTCTATTGTTCAAAAAAAGTCTTCCTGATTTGCAGGGTTTTTATCCCTGCACATAGTACAGGGCCAAAAATCAGTCTTCACTGAAGGAGAAAGACTCCCCCTTAACTGCCTTTCAACCCTTTCCTTAACTAGGGCTTAGTTAGCATAGAGGAGATAGGAAGAACCAGGTTCAAAACTCTTAGAAGAATAAAGAATGCAACTTTGCTGGGGAAAAGCATCCTAAATACCCCAGTTCCAAATACAATGATTAAGAATCAACAATATTTTTTTTATCCATCCAGAGTTAAGCAATACCATTCAGCAGGAACTTCTACGTCATTGATTGTTGAGTCAAAATATTTTCTATGACAGGTCGCAAAATGGTTTTGCAGCATTTCCACACAGCTGGAGAAATAATCATACAAGCCAAAGGGCAGCAGCTGTGAGATTTCAAAGTCTTACCAGGAAAGAAATTCTGGAAATGTAACAGACATTTTAAAGTCCCCATCATCTGTCCAGTCCCCCCATCTCTCTCCCTTTCTTGCCTACATATGTCTTAAACACCAAATAAAAGAAATTATTGATATGGTATAGTTCTGGTTTCCAATATATATTATCTGATACATGCAAAAAATCTATCAATAAATAAAAGTAGAGCTCCTTATCTTACGGGTTGGATGTCTCATCTTTAAGTATTAAACTGTTCTTTAAGAACCCATAAAGTGTGGGTACCCATTTGAATCCAGTAATTCCAGGCGGTGTTGTGAAACAAAGACAGAAAGTAAACCTCCAAAACTGGAAATGCACGGCAGCCTTTGACTGATTTTCAGCCCACCAAGGCATACTCCTAAGTCTCACACAGAATACTGCTTATGTGCACTGTGGAATGAGCAGTTTCTTGAGCAGCAAACACTGATTATCCTGGGACTGCAAGTTTGAAGAATATGGATGAACTACAGGAAGACAAAATGAAGTAGTAGGCAAGTGCAATCAGAATAGTGATTTTAGGGGCAAATTTTTCAGGGACTTGCTCTCTGTCTTTGGGAATAGTTTGAGTTTGTGCAGATTTTCTTGAACCATTCCGGTCTAGATCATTTTTTCTCACACAAAAGGGACACTATTTTCAGTTTGCAAATCTTTAGCTAAAGCAAAAGAAGAGTTTATTTATCGTTCATGAATGCTGTTATATGTATTTCACATACATCCTCTCAGCAATATTATAATGCAGAGGAATACTGACCAGCATATATTTTGTTGTTTTTAAAACTTGCTTTTCTTCTTTGATTCATTATGAAGCAGCTTTGCACTATTGGTGCTCAACTTACCATTTTCTGTAGGTACAATCTCTGTGGCCACCTGTAACAATAAACTCCTCTTGACCTCAACGGCAACAAGAATGTGTGTTAGGCAAACAACAGCAAGCAAGTACTCAGAACGCAGGAACACTGAGCAGATGGCAGTCTCAGATTTACAACCTGACAATCCACTGGTTTCATCAATATCATATGAATAGCTAAATGCATCTAGTGGTGATTTTGTCATACCTAAGTATGGGGCTGCAGCGATGAAGGACGTGTTCTGGAAGGACTTAGTAGCCCCATGCAGGAACAGATTCTTGGAGCTCAGTTCCTTTGGGCCATTTCAGTCACAGACTGTCCAAGATCCCTATTGCTCTCATGGGTGCCAAAGTGGGTTTTGTTTTAGTCAGTTTGGAAAGCTTCTTTCTGGTTCCTGCATGGGTGCTGGGGCTTTTGAAAATCTGGTCATTTATTTGAGATGTTCAGCCCTTCTGAAAGGCAAGCTTGTACTGCAGTGTTTCTGCATGCATATTCATACAGGGCAGAAGTGTGGGGGAAAATCTCTCTTAGCCAGCACAGCCTGTTAAAACCCTACCAACAACACAGGGTAGGCATAGCTATGCCAAAGAAAAGGGTGTCTTCTGATGTATTTTGTGTCATGAGGCGTTATACAGAACGTCTCCACTAGGAGGCTCTGCCAATTAATCCCCATTAGCCCAACTCCTGCGGATCAGTTCTGTCTTGCAGATGAGTTCCTCCCAGGAGACGAGGGTTGGCACCTTTTGCTAAGTGTTCAGAGTACATGGCATGGCTATAGATTTTGCTAGGGTGTTAGTGAAATACCTAGAAGGGAATTCTGGCTTAATATAAGTTACCTTACGGTTACTGCAAAGTGTGTCCGCCCAAGCTTACCTCATCTTGTTTGTCTTCCTGTACACCCACTGTCGAGCAATGCAGCCGCCATCACTTATACCATGTCAATATGCCTACTAGGAACTATATAGATGAAGAACAGTCAGCTCAGGCTGAATCCAGGCAAGATTGAAGTGTGTCTGGCTGAAAGGGGAAACACTTTGAAAAGCTGGCCAAGACATTGTCACCACCTCTCCTCAAAGATATACAGCCCTTATTGATTGAAGTTATGGCTGACTCCTCACTAGACTTGCAAGATAATCAAATTTGCAGCATGTCCCCAAAATGCTTTCTCTCACCTTCAGCTCACTAGGAAACTCTGTCATTTCCTTGTAGATGGGCATCTCACCCCAGTCATTCATGCAGTTGTCACCTCCAGCCTGAACTCCTGTAACGAGAGTGGAATCTGAAACCTGTGAATGGATCCAGAAGGTGACTGCTGACTTTTTCCATAATGTAAGGTGCTTTTAGCACAGTATGTCTGAACTCAAGTCCCTCAGCAGGCTTCCACTTTCTCTCAGTACCTGTTTACAGCCTTGGCCATAATTTTCAAAGCAACTGAAGAAATGTCAGGGACAGCTGCATACCTCTGATGTGCTTTAGATCAGGAGGTTCAGGAAAAAATGTGTGAGAACTACTCACAATATGAATCTGGTTTTGCTTTGCTATGTCTGCACCTCTTGCCAAGGTAATCCTGCTGTGGAATGCTCTGCTGGATTCTGATCGTCTTCATGAAATATTGCAGTTTTCCCTATGTGATTGGGTGGGGAAGGGGGGGAGCGTATTACCATATATGACGCAATTCAACAGCTGTTTATATTCCATAATCCCTTCCTCCTTTCTCCCAGCTTTCTCCCACAAAAAAACCCCACCTTACTGAATGTTGATACCACATAGCATATGGAAAATAATCCCATCCAGGCAATGAAGGACTTTACTATTGCTTTCGATGTCCTGTGGAAGGTACTCAGATAGTACCTTGCTCTGTTTAGAATTTAAGTCATAGTAGCTCATGTTTTCACCTTCAGGCTCTTTCCAGCTTTGGTTACTTTTATTTCAAAGGAGGCCGTAGAGGTTTTCACGTACTCTGAGTTTTAAAACAATTTGAATTCTGAAGTTCCATGAGTGAGACCTTCTGAGGGCAAAAGTCAGTTCATGTGGTTTATTCACTTGACTATCTGTGGAATACAATTTGTTTCAAGATGCTTAAACACTGAGATGTTCTCTTCTGCTTCAAACACGATTTGATGTTGTTAAGATATTGTGTTTCTGATGTGATAACAAAAATGTTGGAATTAGTCAAGTAAAGGCAACTGTTTCATTTAGAATGAAAACACAGGAGGGTGGAAGGAGGTAGTATTTAGAGCTTGCTTCTAAAACAGTGAAATAGTTTAATATTTAGGGTTATTTTGACAAGTGGCTAAATCCAAGGGAGTACAGGTCAAACCACTATAGAGAGGGTGGTTTTCATATGATAGTAAAGAATGTGAATAAAAGTAAACTAAACTGAAAGGAATACTCCATCAAAATGCATGTTTTTCTTTGGAAGAGCAGGACAGTAAGGGTTGATGCAGAAGGCTTAGATGGAAGTGAGGATACGCAGACTGTTACTGCACTGAGGCCAAGACTTCAAAATGCATGCAAGAGTATGTGAATTGCATAGCAAAAGTGCCTTTGGTCTTCAAAGTATAAATCACCCTTGAGTCAGTATTCCCATCACAAGGAAAATTCATGGGCAAACTGGCTTGCCTCCATCGTTTTTCATTCTAGAATATCTTGTAGATCTATGAGGCCCATGGCCAAAAGATTTACCTGGCTCTATGGACCAGACTCAGATTTTGGAGATGTGCTTGAGCCTTAGTTGTGAAGCACCGGTTGGGAAACAGGGAGCTGCTTTGAATTAAACCGAGCAATAGACCTGACTGGAATTCATATGACACAAAGCCAGCTGTAAATTTGTGGCTAACACAGATTTCTACAGAGAAGAGGATTAAAAGCTCATTTACACCAATCAGGGGTTGTTGCCTTGGTTGTTCATATAGCAAGAGAACCGTTGTGTGTCTGTAAAGTTCTCCCTCAGTTTCCCTTTCCATCACCATTCTGGCTGCATTAATTTCTGGCTAAGGGACATATATTGGCAAAACAAAGCCTTGCTATGCTTTGGGACAACCTCACAGCCTAAACTGAACATCTGATGAATGTAATTAGTTCACAAAGTAGACAAAGTAAAGGCTGGTAGAAAATGTATATTTGCATATGACTGTCAATGTTTTGGGAATAGGGCCTGCCTTTTGGTTCTGTGCATTCAGTGAGTTGGGCCAGATGATCCTTCGAGGTCCCTTGCATCCTGGTCTATTCTGTGATTCTATAATTAAATGAATGATTTGGTCTATCTCATGTATGTCACAACTGCAAGAAAAAGGAAATAATAATTCCAAACTGCCATTGTCGTAGAAAAACTGGGTAGGTAGGCAGGCAGGCACATCCGGCACAGACATTACTTGTGGGAGCCATTCATGGCAAGAGCCATTTTCCCATTCATATTGCTAGGGAGAATGGGCAGCCCAGAGAGTTTAGACAAGGCATTTGGTGTGAGGTTAATAAAATTCACACAAATACTTCAGCATAAATTTCTACATCCCTGCCAGACTGAAATTGTTTGTCCCAAGGCAGACCCCATGAAGCTGAAGCCATGGCTCTTCCTTTCTGCCATACATGGAGGAATTTCTACAAGAAATCCAAATGTATACAAGTAAAACAAGCCTGGTACAAATGGCAGAGAAGCTCAGAGAGAAGGAAAGATTAGTCCAAAACAAGAAAGCTAAAGAATGTCACTTTCCTAGTAGCCATGGATTAGAGAAGTGTTCTGCCCTGAGTCCGCAGCCAGTGAGATGAAGCAGCTGGAGCTAGACAGATAGAGCTGCTGCCCATGCTTTTCCTATTATTCTCACACTCTTTCAGAGATTCCTGGAATTTATGGCCAGAAAGGACTATTAATTTAGTCTGACCCACATTTTTTTATTCTTACTCCAGTAACTTGTGTTTAGTTGCAACACATCTTCTCAATCTGAAGACATCAAGGAATGCAGAATCCACCCCTGCCTGCACCAGTTTGTCCAACAATCAGTCATCCTCACAATTTTTATAAAGTATCTATTTCAAAGGCATCTCCTTTAAGCTTCTGGTCATTAGTTATGTATGGGGTTTTTTCTGGTATTTTCTCCAAATGAGGGTAATAAATGGAGACATCTCAGTCTTGTTCTAGGTAGTCCTCTCCTACTTGTGAAGGTGACTTCCCACCTGAATTAATCTATAACAACATAAGCCATGAGTAAAGCTATCTAACAGTGTCCATGGAGACACAACATTGGTTTAACTCAAATAATTTATTTTAGTTTTGTATTTTGCTTAGCACAGAAGACTCTCCCCCATCACCATCCTTCTGTAGGGACCTTGGGCATTGCTACAATACAGCTAATGTATGACCATGGACATGTCATTCTGTCCCTCACCATTCATCCAGCCGTGTAAGACTATAACTCTTTCAGATGATAGCTGTACTTTCATTGTACTTACATTTATTTTTGTACAATAGCTAGCACCATTTGTATGTCTTTGTAACAGCGAACACTAATAATTGATGAGAAAGCTCTGACGAGAACAAGGAAATGCCACTGTTCTTCAGTCTCTGCATGTGGGAATATATGGCAGTTCCAGTGCTTTATGAGCTCTTCAAATCTAACCACTGGCCATACTTTTCATTTACATATCATCACTTTTATTGCATGTAGAAAACACCAACAAGAAAAATTAAAAAACAAGCTAATGTGGCAAGTTGTTTACAGTTACCTATGTCATTCTTTCCATCTCCAGCTGTTCTGATTAATCTTTTGAACCCTGCCACAAAAGCTGCTGTGTTCTTTATAGCAGGATAGTAATAACAGTCACCATAGTTATTACCAGTGCTTCTAAAACCCCAAAAAGTTAATGAAAAAATAAATTGCATGTTTTCTTTAATGAGAAAGTTACATTATTTTGAAAATTATATTCTTTTTTTATTCAAATCTGGAGAAAATTCTTCAGGGCAGTCTGAAATTAAACTTTAGTGTTTTTCTAATTATTCCTCCATTTGATCATTTTAAGGGCAAAATGGGGTCTGCAGGGGGAAGAGGAGTGGCAGGAAAAACAGAAAGATAAACACTTGAGAAAATTCTAAATATTTTTAAAAGATTTTAATGGAAGATGCTTAGGAAATGACATGCTGTTCCCTTTCAAAGCATACAAAATATTTATTTCTTCAAATTTCCTAAAAAGTCTTCAACAAATCTCAGTCCTTTCTAATGTCATGGATAAGGAGAACTCCTGGGGAATATGGGACTAAGCTGGTTGATCCAACAGATCCTCTTAGGGAAATCATAAAGAATGTTTCTTCTGCAACTTCCTCAGATCAGGGAAACCTGCTGTATTTGCTGCTTCCCTGTTTTCCTTCCTTTGTGGAACAGCAACACAGAGGAGTCATTTCTCAGGGGTATCACAACAAATGAATGCATGGATCCGATGGCTATAGCTCACAGTGAAGGAAGACAGCATTCCTGATCGGCTGAACAACATGAATTGCTCATGCTCCCAGTGTGACAGTTCTTGCTACCCGGTAAGACTTCAGTAGTTCAGGATCACTGACATTAGAAATTATAAAATCACCCAGAGTAAATAACAGTAAAATAGTTAGAGTCCCTGGGAAAAGGTTTAGTATTTTGCTTTAGTATTAAAAGCAGCACCTTGCTAGTTGAGCTGAAGGGTGGCTAATGCCTTCACCCTTTCCAGAAAGATTCACACTGAATCCTGATTGTCCAATGCAGATTGACATTAGCAAAGATATATAAATCCACAGATCTCTCTCTTAAGACACTGATTTAATTTATTTGGTTCTGATTACAATTCAAGAACCTCTGAAAAAGGCATGGTTTGTTCAAGGAAGAAGGTTGAACACCTTTGAATTTGACTGCCCATATTTTATTCTTTGCCACAGCTCAGAGGGAGACCCAGTCACCTGCAGAATTAACTGTGCTAACAAAATTGCAGAAGTGCTTGAACTTGAACACTAACCTCATTAGTCAGTTTTAAACAATGCATTTGTGCAGCGTGCCGTCTGAACAAGTCATATATGTACAGCACTCTTCTCCTCCAAAGGAAGGCCAATGGCACTGTTGCAAAAACTCTTGCTAACTCTGCTAATCTGCACGTGTAAACTGGTAGTCCTTGAAGAACTGCTTATTGTCACTGGTGAGCCATTTCTTTCTAGTTCTCATCAGTAAAAATTGCTTTCCTGGCTTTAATCTCTCTGTGAAACCATTGTAGGTAAGTCTGCTGCCACAGCAATCAAACAAAATATTGTACAGTGCCAAGATATTATGCTACAAATGAATTCTCAGCACATAACTCTCCAGGAACATCCTTCCACCCAGTTAAAAAGGGGTGGGACTTTTTCTCTCATTTCCCTTGGCAGTCTCTCTACAACTCTCTCCCTAATTAAAACAATTCCATTGCAGATTATTTTGCCTGAACTTACTTTACTGAAAGAAATTATACATACTAAGAGTTTTAAAGCACATTTGGAAGGTACTGTACAGGAAAGAAAAGACATACGATGTCAAAGGCAGGACAAGGTGTGGTTTGTGAAAGAGAAAATGAGCTAAATATCAGCTTGTTCCCAAATATCCAGCAGTTCACAGAGCTGTAAAATCTGCTTTTTTTTTTCCTTTCCATTTTAAGGTAGGGAAAGATTTTTCTGTTAATTGTATGCATGCTGAAGTATTGCGATCAGCTTGAACAGTCTTTTTGCAGTAGATGGAGAGACACTAACTCTCCTAGAAAAGGCAATGTACAGCTGAAGGACAAGCTTCACTGACTGCAGGGGCTCACCTCTCCCTCTGCCCTGTGGTGCTGAGGGTTGTTTTGCAGAGGGCTCCCCAGAGGGCTGTTCTGATGGCTCTGGAAGGCATGCATAGGGCTGCGCTGCTGTTTCTCTGGAGGGAACAATTCACCATCATGGTTTCTCACAGAATTCAATTCTTCCCTTATTTAAGGACTACTTCATCTAGACAGTAAATATACTAGTCACTTGAACGGCAAAGAGAGTTCTCATGCACTGTGATAAATATTTACATCACATGTGTGTGTACTGTAATGAAGCTGTTTTCTAGATAAAAGCTTGAAGCATTTCACTGTGGCGCAGTGCTAGGGAACTTCTGCTTACAGAAAACCTGATATGTGGAAAGAGTTAAAAACATGGCCTTGGTAGCAAAGGACTTCACTTTATCGAGGTAATTCTGTGCCCACTTCCCAATTGCTGGAAGGCATCCCACATAGTTATGTGAGCCTTACAGTGCTGTTGTATTGTGAGGCTGACCCCTTCAAAAATGCTTCCTGCCCCTTTCATAAATGTGAAAGTATTCTAAGTAAGTGTCTTATTTTCCAGCAGCGTGGACACTTAGTAGCTTGTCCTTGCAGAACCTTTTTTTTGTGTGTTGAAATCCTAAATCTCTTGCCTATACTGACATGGTAAGAGCAGTAACAGAACTGAGACGTGACCATAAGTAACCACATGAGTTTATTCCTCTTTCCTTCCTTTCATAGCCCAACCTACATGCATAGTAGCTTGACATGACAGGTGCTGCTGCAACTGCAGATTTTCCCAGGGCTCTGTTCTGATCTCTAAAGTTTGATAGGCTCTATTTGCTCTTGCTGCTTTTCTAAGCACTCGAAAACCAGCTGTCATTATCAGGTCTCTGAAATGAAATTCAGATATATGAAGATTTTCTTCATCCAACACAATGAAGTTTCACACAGACTCTGAACAGAAACCACTCGTGTGTTTCAGAGGCTGACAACAGCCCTGGAGCACCGTACAGTGCTGTGGAGGAGTGCTAGGTTAGTGATCAGAGGTCCCTGAGAATGCTTAACTGTGACCACAGCCACCCCCTGCTACTGATAGTGTTTCTTTCTACATGGCTGGAGAAGCGACTGTTTATACAAATAATCTTTATCACACTTTTACCAGGAAATTGCTTAACATGTATCTGAAGCTGAGCATGTTCAAGTTGAGCTCATTTCATTTCAAGCCTACTGCTGTTTCTGTGCTGCTCAGTGAGCACAACCTATTCAACTTTAATTTTGTTACAAACAAAGATAGCTAACAACATACACTGTAGAAAGACTCTTTTTCCTAGGGCAAAATGTTTTCCAAAACCCTTTCTAACATAGAGCTAGGAGTAAAAGCTGTTCTAAAAACTCCTGTGAGAGCCTGGGGAGTGCTGTGCTTTGTGTACGTTGCTGTCCTCTCCTTCGGACAACCGGTGTTCTGAGCCATTGAGCGCACTGTCAGCTCTCACCTGCTTGGGTCGGACCTTGGCTTTACACAATGGCAGAAACATAAAAATCATTGCCTTGGAACGGCTTAGCAATCCACTCTCATGTGTTATCCTATCTCAGTGCTAAATCTGTTAGAGGAAACAACCTACCACCCCAGAAGCAACTTTTAAAATGTATGAGGTCAAACCAAACACGGACTTTTTTTTGGACGTGTTTGTTGAGTTAATACTAAATAGAGAAGGCCATGTGTCTAATGAAATAAAATATGATCACAAAATGGAGATTTCTACAGACCTGAGATGTCTGATTAGCAACAAAACATTAGGCATGTAGGAAAATTCCTGGAAAGTCCAGTTGGCATTGATCTTACCTATATGACCTAAATCCCTTTTTTAAATCAGTATCAAGAAAGCAAGACTCTGCTGACTTCAGTGGGACAAAGGTCCCATTTTCTACATATAGAGTTTTCAAAAATATCTAGAAATGGAGCTAAACCAGAACTACAACCCCAGACCCCAAAGCTTTGAGGAAGTTTTGGTTGGAAGACAAGCTTTGCAGCTGGGCTTTGATCTGAATGGAGCAAGCCCAAACCTAGGATGTGATCTCCTGTGAATGCTGAAGAAAATTGTGTTTGGATCCAAATTCAGACTTTACAACTTGGGGCCCATCTCCTGAAATGGTGTAGATGAAGGCCAGAAATGGCTGCCTGCTGTAAAAGGAGGCAGAAAGCCCCCGCCAGCTGCGTACTCTGAGCAGCCTAGCTGCCTGTGTACAATAGTATCAACACAGCAGGGGTAGGCCCACAAGGAAGTCTCTGTGGTAAACGGGTTTGCAAAAGCTGAAAGAGGTGTGCATCCTTTGTAGCACAATAGCAGAAGGTTATTCTGTGGCTGCTGCAAAACAACCTCTAATTCCTGTCTAGGGCTGCAAAGGCAGCCTTTGCAAAATATGCGTTAGCCTTTGAAACCAAGGTACAGACTGGTTCCTGCTTATCGCACATTGGCTTACACACTCTATCTGCACCTGCCAGTTCTCACTCGTCACCACTTCTTTCACACCTGGAAGCTCACGTCCCAGATGAATCACATTTGATTCTGCAGGTGTCTTCTTAAGAGTCATCAACATGAACACTGCAAAGACAATGATGTTCGCACCTGAAAGGCCATGTAGAAGAAAACATACTAGAGTTATGAAGTACATATATCATTTATGGTACTTTTCACCTGGGAAGGAAAGTATGCCTTATATACCCTAATATATGTCCCATCCACACTGTGGGGTAGTAATTATTACTTCCATGTGTGGAAGCACTTGAGAAAACATGTCCACAGAGGTATGTTATCTCTCATCTTGTCCCTTCATGTGCCACACACAAAAGTCAACAACAGATATAAGAATAGATATACATCCTTGTCTAAAAATCTGCTCAGTGCTGTAAGAAAAGGGACTATTTTTTTTAGGTCATAATGATCACTTATGAGGAAAGAAACTTACCTGTGTTTCTCGGGGACCTTACTCTCCACCATGCATTCCAGATGAGGATCTTTGAGCACTTCACAGGGAGTAGTGTGTCTCTTAGTCTATGAGAATCATTGGGTTTCCTCTGAAAGCTCATATGGCTCCCTGGGGAGAGGTGCAGGCTGTCAGCATGCATGGTGCAACTGTGATAATTTGTAGCTTGAGTCATTTATTCCAATGAAAAAAAATAGTTTTTTGCAAAAAATAGCAGGGCAAAAAAAGACTCAGCTCCTTCTAGTGGTTTCCTCCAGCTGTTGTCTCCAGTGGAAGATTGTAAGATGAGTTACACTTATGGCTACTTCACTGCAGTTCAGTGACATGAAGGTCTACATGTCTATGTAGAACAGGCAAAATGGTACCTTGCTTCCTTCATCACCTCCACGAGCTGCCTGCCTTCTGGTTGCCAGTGAAGCCCCTTCAAAGGCAACGGCTTCCTTTGCCATGAGGTGGGTGGACAGTAAGCAGAAAACAGGAAGGCAATGGAGCGTGGCTCCATGCTCCAGCTGTATCATGCAATACGACCACAGCTGGCCCCATTTGTCATGGCACGTGGATGGAATTGTGACTTTCAAGGGATGTTCTGCATGACTGAAGACTTCTGGAGCCTGTGTACTAAATGATTGGGCTGACGGCCATGTCTGGTTTAGTATGGGGAAGGAAAAGAACAATACTTGAGCTGTCTCTGTATATTCATTCTTTGCCAGTTTCTTATTGTTCTCACTGACACCCAAGAGGATGAACAACATCAAAACTAATCAATAAGCAGCAGCTAGCTATCCAAGTTCTTAAAGAGTCCAAGACAGCACTTACTCAATGTTTTTGGTGTAGAAAGGCAGTGATGAAAAGCCTCTTGTCAGTGATTAAATGACTGTGGCACCAGCAAACTTTAATCACAGTATTAAAGGCAATTCAGTGCTAAAAATCATGTTTACCTTTTAAATTCTTTTGCCCGCTGCAGCTACGCAAGGAAAGAAATTCAACAATGGCCTAGTAGGTGGGGTTTTTTTCTTGATTGCTTTTTTTTCTTGAATCTTTATTGGTTTTAAGAAACTTTACATGAAATACCATGTAAAAGCTTCCACAAGAACCATGGAGGATGGGCAGGGACACATACCCCAGCATCCCTTCGAGGGGCACAGCATCCCAAAGCAAGTATATCAAACCCTGCCAGCTGGGGCTGCTGCCCAGCAAGCTGGGCAGTAGGCTGAGTGGGTCGAGCAGGCAGTGGCAGCTGGCAGAAACTCGGAGAAATAGCAGTGGGGAGACTGAGAGAGGGGACTCAGGAACTGGAAGGAGCAGGTGAGAGAATGCGCTGATGGCAGTGGGGAAGGCAGGACGGAAAGGAGGTGCTCTAAGGCTGAAACATCCTGCTACAGCTCTGGGTTATGGTAAAAGTCTGCTGGTGTTTTAGCTTCCAGTTTAGTTACATGGAAGATAGATCTTCACTGCAGTCAGCATAGGCTCTAGTTACCTGGATCCAAGTGTGTAAATTAGCCTAATCTACCTTTGTGCCCTCAGGGTCTCCCAGGGAGGGTGTGTCAAGCAAATCCGGCAGTGCTTATCGGTGCAGCATGCATCTGAGCTAATGATCCGGTCCCTGGGAAGGGTGGAAGAGCTCACAGCCAGGGCAAACTGTGGGACAGCACTGGAAGATGTTCAGCACTCTCATGAGTCAATTTGTGTCCTTGCTGCAAATTAAGCACATTTTTGCAGTGAAAATAGGGTCTATACTCCCCAACGTGCCACTAAGCTTCATGAGCAGATCAGAGAGGAGTGGAAACAGGTTCTGTATAGGAGGCCAAGCTCATTCTGCAACACTAACCCCAGTTCAGCTACACCCTGCTGGAACCACACACACACATATATGATTGCACTGGTAGAAAAAGTGGACCTCAGTGCAATGGCTTTTTTCCAGGGCTTTACGTATCAGCTTATCAGCACATCTGATAATAACTAGAAGAAATTGTTGAGGGCGGTAATGGAATGGAGACCAGCCTGGGCTGGGACTCTTCATTGTGGTTAACAGGACAAATAAAAGACCTGTAAAGTATATTATGCCACTCTCATTTCACAATGGCCTTTATACTGGGTTTTGACTAAAAGACACTGTATGAGACCCAGAAGTTTTACCACTGATAAACGAACTGAATGTGGTTGTTGCTAGTTGTGAAACTAATAGTCAGGAATTTCTTCTGAATGAAATGTTAATGTGCACACACAAACACACAAGCAGAAACACTTTTGAAGCAGCAGCTTGTTAAGTCTAACAGTACCATAGTTTGAAATAGCAGTAATTGCAAAGATGTTTAAAAAAGGATTTATTTTTAAAATAGCAGTCTGTAATTGCAAAGATGTTAAAAAAAGGATTTCTTTTTAAAATAGCAGTCTATAATCAACACCCAAAGGAAAAGTCAATGGGGATAGATTAAAACACTCAGAACAAATAAACAGAAAGAAAAGAAGGAAAGAAATATTAGACAATAGGAGAAGTAAGGGAAAGGAACCCAAGGAAAGGAGGCAAAAAAAGGCAACAAAATGAAGAAAAGAAAGACATGCCAATTCAGAACAGCATGCCCTTTAAAGGAAAAACATTGAAATCATACAAGAGTAACATCATGCAGACAGCTGTAAATTACTTTTCATTTGTGATGGAGATTACTGAAGCTGATTTTTCAATCTTTTCTTATTTTTGAATCACAGTAGAAAATCATCAAAGAAAGGTAGAGATGAAAACCAGGCTAATATTTATGGCAAGCAAATACATGCATCAAATAGCAAGTACTATAAAAGCTCTTCAGAAAATTCAGTCTGACTTCAACAGGGTCTCCTCACTCACTAATGAGCATCACTACACTTTTCTGTACAACATCCCACCCCGTTGCCTGGCTGTCTTGTTTACCTCACCATAAAGCCTACAAACTTCAATTTCTAAGCAGTTTTTATATTAGATGGGCAGTGGTCCCTCAGGACAGGAGAGCTCCAACTGCTGCATGATTCAGAAATCAAACTGTGGTAGCCCTGGACAAGATGTGTCCTTACCAATTCTTCAAAGCATGTGAAGAGACAACAGATAGTCACTCACTCACACTCTCATCCCTCGTCGGTCTCAACTGCCCCTCAATTTGTAGTAGGCAGAATTACCAAATCACTTTCTCCGGCCATAGGTCACCAGAGACACAAAAATGTTCTTACAGACAGGGCAAAGTTGAGCAAGAAATGTTATGCACCTTTGTATAGAGGGGAAGACTGACTTTAAACCGGCAATGCTCATTTGTTCCCCCATTGCAGTCAATATCTGGATGTAGAACGTGGGGAACTGACACTCCAGAAATACCAAATTGACAGAAAATGCATGGTGTTGTGTCTCCATAGACAGTGAAGTCAATCATGCATCTTTTATTAACTGCAAAGCATCCAATTCTCAGTTACCTTAAGGACTATTTATTACACTTTAATATTGTAAAAGGGTAATAAAATGGGTGTAAATTGCACTAAAGCTTTCTCTAATAGCCCCTGTATTGTTATAGTGATGCAGAGAGCCTTGAATATCACTGAGGCTGTGGATTAACAAGCTCTCCCTGAGCCTTGTAGAAGTCTTTAATGCCCCCAAGGCTTGTCCCCATCTACCAGCTGGAGCTGGTATCCTTCACACCCATTGAGAGTTTCAGGTGAGCACTATGTAATTTTCACTGCCCAGTATTAGACAGCTCCAGCCAAGAATTGAAACTATTGACGGTAGCCCAGCGAGTCTGGCCTGAGTTGTGAAGGGAAATGCCTGCCCAACATTCAGGGCTGGTAGGATTGCATGGAGAGCATCATCCAACTGGGGAGATGTCATACCAGCTGGAAGGTGTGGGAGACTGTGTATGCACAACCTGAAAATGGGGCTCCCAGGCTAGTTTGGTGACGGTCTCAGCCGCAGAAAAGGAAAATAGCAAAAGTGAATTATATTAGCTGTGTTATTTGCAAGCCACAGTTAGCCCATTCGTTCCAGGGTCAGCTCTGTTGGAACAATATCCAACTCCCAAGGCATTCTGGATCCTCCCGTACTGCTTGCTTCTGACCTCTAAAGCACAGTAGCCACCTCCTGTGACCACAGATCATAAAGTTGCCTTGCAGATAAAAATTATGGAACCATGCATTTCCTTCCTGAAAGGAACAGCTGTGCTATTGCAAATAAATTTGTTTAAAGATCCTGGTCAAATGAGTCAGTTTAACATCATCAGTAGTGCATTCCTGAATAACACAGACATGATCTTCTGCTTGGTGGGGTGGGAGGATACTTTCCTTGGTTCTGGGGCTTTGCGGTTGAAGTATTGGGATTCTTTCAGATTAGATTTAGGGATATACTCTGTCATAGATTCACAACTCCCTTTTGTTCCAGTAGGAAAAATGAAACAGAAGGGCCTCTGTGTTATGCTACTTAGGTTCTTTGATAGCTTCAGATATTTTCTGAGGCTTGGCATCTAATGTTCAAATTCTTTCTAATGAAGAGCCTAAAATAACAAGCTTTGATGATAATAAATACTACAAATTACGTGGTAACAGAGACAGGTTCCACAGGTAACGATATTTTTAAATTATCTCCCAAGTATATCTGTAATAATTTGGTTCCATGTCTTTTAAAAATGCCATTTCATCTAGACTTAGTTTTACTAGTTGTTTGTACATGTAAAAGAGTTAAGACAAAAGATAGAAGATGCTTATGAAAATGTGCAAGGTTTTTCCCCAGCTCTGATGATACCCATTGTGAGAAGTACAAGAAACTGAAGAAAACAGTATCAAATTCTCCAAATGTCCTTTGCTTTTGGAAAAATAGAATGGGATTCATCATGTAAAAGGTTGTGTGGTGAGATTAATGGTGCTTCCTGATTCTGGCAGGGCCAGAAGCACTCTGGGAACGATACCTCTTCTGACACTAACGTACTTCTGCTTTTACTGTTGGGGGTATTTATACATACACAGTAAACACAGAACAAGCCAATTCAGTGAAGCTTAAAAGTGGTTGATTTGCATTATAGCTAAAAGTCAGAGATCATGTGAACAGCAGTGCCCTGAGAGTCTAGTGCTAATTTGAATAATATTTCAAAACTTTATTTTGCTAAGTGTCATTCAGGAGATTTGTACAGAAAGCATTACTAAGATAAATCTTGAAGATAACATTATTCTTGTTGCCTCTGATGTATGCAGCAGTTGATAACAAGCTGATTGCCTCCTTCTGACAGATGATTACACACAACAGATGTTTTAATTTGATTATATCTGTGAGATAAGCATAATGCTGCGTTAAGTCCAAACATTTTTTATGAGTCTTTCAAAACATTTTGCAGTGAATGTAACCTTTTGTAAATGTCCTTGCTTGAGGCTGCGTGTGTTCTCATAATGGTGCAAATTATTAGTAACAAGTTGAAACCAGTGATTATGCAAAAGAAGAAAACTGCTTTTAATAGTAGCTGCAATTCTGTGCTCTACGATAACCTAAATTAAGAGAGAAATATGATGCAAGCAGTGATACAAGGCACAATTAGTTTAACACTACTCCAAAGAGGACTATGTGTTCTTCAGCAAATGATGCACAAGACAGGCAGAGCTTTTATCAAGAATTCTGAAAGGCCAATACTCCATGCCAAGCACCCTCAATTTGAAAATTAGCAGGCAAATGTCAGCTTTGTGAACAGAGCGCTGCAGGGGACAGAAGTTTGGGGTTGTAAATAATACAGGGTTACAAAATTTGACTTTGATTTGAACTGAAATGCCAAAATTTCCCTGAAAATAAACCTCTTACTTCACTGCAGTGAAATGAAAGTGGTCTATGTTGCTCCCATGTTTTGTTTTTATATGTAACATGGAGAGAGCAAAAACATTTCAAAACTAATCGGCTGCTTCAAAATAAAAAACAATCATCTGTGTCATGCCAAAAAATCAAAATGGGACCTGTCAACTTCTGAAAGCAGATTTCCTATTTTTCTTTTGAAAGTAGTTATGACAAAACTTATTCAGTCATCAATGTTTTTATTTTGGTCAAACTACTTATTCCAGTTATGTCATTGGTAGTTTTGTCAAGGCAGTATCAGCGTACTATGTACCTGATTGCTTTGTTTCATTCCAGACAAATCACAGGCAGTAATTCCAATGATTGCCAGTCAGTAAAGCATCTTGTAGTTTACATTATATGATGTATACAATTCAAAGAACATTTTCTTTAGGATTCATGCCATCTAACATCAGATACCTAAAAAGTAGATGTCTGGGCTAACTGTGCTCTCTGTCGTCAGCTCATGTGACTAGAGGTTTTTAAAATATCTAGACTCCTCTCCATCCTTTGATGACTGAGAGAATGTAGGTGACCTAATAGCTTGCTGCCACCGTAATGGCAGTTCTGTTCATCCAGCCTTTGTCCTCCATCCTTTAGTCCTTGAACCTGATCTGGGACTACCCACTACATTCAACTAAATGAGACTGCTCCTTTAGGTGGCAGGAAAGGTGCTAGTGTCTCAGCCATCTCCTGGAACTTCACTCTGAGGCTAACTTTTAGACAGCTAAAGTAAGGTAAGGTGTCTTCACACTAAGCGACACATGTCAGCTTTATATAGGCATGAACATTACGTTGTGTTAGTGCAGCTGTATAGGCCTTATTTAATTCTGAGTCAGTGGATCTGGGAAGTAGCTTCTTGTGGGATTCTTAAACAAAGCAACACTGGAGCTAATAAACTAATCAAAATAATGGCTTTACTGGGCCCATCAGCAGTTCTTGGCTGCGGGTAGAATGATTTGGGGTTAAAAGTTTTGCGTACAGTGAAATGACAGTTTTTAGTAACAATGAAAGTTTTGCGGAAGCTTGAAAGTGTTCTTCATATGAGAATAACACGGTAGTTCGCATGGGATTTTGACAGAAATATGATACTACAAGCTGAAAAATGGTTGGCATACTAAGGAGAAATCATTCATACTCAGTAGTTTTTATGGACTGTTTTAAAAAAATGTATCTAAAACTGCAGCAAGAAGCACTTAGCTTGTCTTCACTAGGAGGCCCTCAGATACAAGAAGTACTAGCTTGTTTGTGTTCTGGTTGTCTCTTTTTAAGGCTCAGAAAGAAAACACAATACTCAGTACTTCAATATTTTGTCTTTCTGAGTAACAAACTGAAATTAGCTGACCCCTCCTTACCCTGTCAGGCTGGAGTTAATTATTTACAGCTTTAATCTGTGGCTCTTCGAAGTGGGCTCCTTCTTACCTCAGTCAGGCTGAGGTTAAATATTCACAGTTTCAATCTAGAAGTAAGTAATAAACTGCCAACTGCAAATAGGGAATTGGGAACTATGAACAAGGAAATGGAAAGAAATGACCAGCTTAGTCTTGTTTTATATACTTTGGTTGTCCAGGAAATCCTGATTAAGCTGCATTTGGACCCTAACGGGGAAGCTTATAGTACGCAAAAAGGCAGGACCTGAGCTTTTGCTAATGAGCCTGTCTGGGACGAATCTGTGAACTGAATTGGGGTTTACTTCAACTTCCATGCTGACTTTTGGTGACAAAGCTACTCCTGCACTGAGGATATCCAGGTAAGATATATTCCTTCCAACCAAAAACTTCCTAGTAGCACCTACCACTCTCACGGACTCTCTGAACATCCAAAATGCAGCTGTTAGCACAATCCTCACTGCATGATGTGTTTGTGGAAATAAAAACAATGCTTATATGGAAATATCAGACTTCTGAAATCCACTTGTAGCAGACTCCTCACTTACTGGGTAACAGGCGATGTTATCACCTCATGTGAGAGAGGGGGGCTGTGATGCCAGGCTGCAGTCAGGGATGCGAGACTACTGGGGACCTGAGTACATCCCTCCCCAAGGCCTCCATCTCCTGCAAGCCCCTCTTCTACTGCCAGACCCCAGATGAGAGAGACTGGTCAGAAGGTGCCCATGTGGGAAAAGAACCATGGCACTCGTGCGAGGAAGAGGGATGCAAGTGAGGCAGAGGCCAGCTTGCCAAGTCACGCCTGCATTGTGACAGGTGTGAACAGTAACATTAAATCTGTATTTAATGGCTTTTAAGCTTCTTTTCATATTGGAAGTTAGTCACCAAAAACTAACAGGAGAGTTCAGTATACACAGCCAACTTTGTAAGCAAACAGCAACTCTTTGGCACCTGCAGCTTGACAGCTACAAGGAGAGAAAAGTGTGTACAGCATACAGTATATACTGATGAGGGTTGAGAAATGTTTTTGTTTAAGTGGATTACTGAAAACACAGCCAGCTTCTAGCACAGGGCTGGTGCACAGGAACTGATAAGAACACTCCAGTCTGCGCTCAAAAGGGAGTCCAACATTTTTCTTACCTCTGGAAGGCGGCGACTATGTTTGAGTGAATCTTGACTGTATTTAAAGGGGGTGCAGGGTGGAAAATGCTTTTGGAGAGGTTTATGAGAATTTGCATCATAAACTGGGACTGCACTGTGAAAATATGCATTTAGGGAGTTTTTAAAACTAAATTTACATAAAATCACAATGAGATTTTTTATGTCTGTTATAGGCCAATTAAATGCATTATGCAAACATTTCCAAATTCATACAGAGTTGATCTGGGACATTCAGAGCATGGTTACATATATTGCCCCTGAGGGCTTAGCCCTTTTTCTGAAATACCCAGATCTGTATCTCTAACTAGTGCTGTAACCAAGACAAAAGCAAATCACCAAAATTTGAACAGACACCCTCAGATTAACCCCATGTGCATCAGTTTATCTTTCAATCAATGCCCAGCCATTTAACTCAGAGAGGAAGGAAGACTCTGTGAACCAAAAATGACTCTCAAGGCAACTGCTGGCTATGCAATGGCTGGGTTCATATTGGCAGAAAGCTCAGGCGTTATTCAGGTTGAGAGTCTAACGGTTCTTACAGTCTCTGCCTGGGCCATGCAAAGCCGGCATCACCAGTGTGGTCCTATTCCCTGAATCCAATGTGTGATTTCTCCCTTCTGGAGAAGGGAAAATCTCTGGTAAAAGCTAAACCTGCTTCAGAGAGGGATGGAGAAGAACTTAATCTGTGTCACCTATGCAGCATTTGGGACCAAGTGGTGCGCGTCCAGCCCATTTGGGAGCAAAATGCAAGAAAAGAGGCAGGTGACAAATTGTCCGTCACTTCAACATCTGCGAGCTGAGCGCCCCGCTACTCAGTGTGAACGTCTCCTGTTACTACCCTGACTTCAACCTCCCCTGCCCCCTGCTTTGGTTCATCTGGGCCTTACGTCCGTCTTCCCGATACCAATTCTGCAGAGGGGGAAACAGGCTGTGGCAGCATCGATAAGGTCAGGGATACGGATGCAAGGAGGAGCTCTGGGAAGCCCCCGTGTCCCAGATGACAGGACTGGGCCCTTGTCAACTCGTGGGGAGAAGGAACCGTTCGAGCTGGCGGTCTCCCGTCGACCTTGAGCCCCCTCGGAAGCCACGCCGCCGCTCCGGGGCCCGGCAGCGCGGGCGGGCGGCTGTCCCCGGTCCCCGCCTCGGGAGGGAGGCAGGCGCAGGGATCCTGGCTGCACGTCGGGGCTGGCCCCGCCGCGCTTGTGGTGGGAGAGCCAGACCTGAGAGGGGCTGGCCTCTGGCAGATGATTGACACCAAACTGGGTGAGGTTTCATGTTAAAAAAAAAAAAGAAAGAAAGAAAAAGGGCGAGCGCAGGGGAGGGGGTGACTGTGGGAAGGGGGAGAAGGAACTACTGTAAGAAGTCCTGCCCAGCTGTTTGCGAAGTTTAAGATTTCCTGTTTCCCCTGCAGCGCCGAAGTGAAGTTTTCAGTGAGTCACCCGCAGTCCCGAGCAGCGGAGCCGCGCAGCCCGCTCCCCCGCCGCCCTGCCAGCCCCGCCGCCGCCGCCGCCGCCGCGGCCTCCCCCCGCTGCCCGGCCCGGCCCGGCCCGGCCCGGCGGCCCCCCGCGCCCCGCCCGAGGCTCGCCGTCTATGCCGATCGGGCTCCGCGATGACTCCCCGTCTGCCGAGGAGCCTGCGGCGGCTGCTTCTGCGCGTTTGCCTCTGGGTCCTCCTGGGCAGCTGGGTCCCCGCTCTGCTTCGGGGTAAGTGTGCGCCGGCCCGGCGCTCCCGCCTGACAGTTGCTCGGGGCGCGGGCAGGAACGGAGCGGGGCAGGAGCGGGGCAGGAGGGAGGGAGGCAGGCGTCCGCCACGGGAAGGGGAGGGGGGGGACGCGGTTGCTAAGAAAGTTTTGAGGCTGGAAGCATTTCGGGAGGGGTGAGCGTGTTTGTTTATTGCCCTGCTGCAAAGTAAGCGGGGAAGAAAGGACTGGGAATCTGGGGGATTCGCGGCAAAAACCGAGGTCCGTCCGTGGAGGGAAGAGGGGGGAGAGAAGAGGGGACTGGGCAGGAAATGCAGCAGGGTCTGGTCCGGCCGGAGGAGCCCGGAGAGGGCAGCTCGGGAGCTGACCGCTGTCCCCGGGGCGGCGGGGGAGCGGCCGGCCGGCCCGCCCGCCCTGCAGCTGCCGCCGCAGCTCCCGCACCTGGTGCCGGGCCGCACCGTGTGCTCGGGGGCGGCGGGCCCGGGGGCAACCAGGCGGCCGCGGCCCGCGCCTCCCGCCCCCCTCGGCCCGTGCTGGCGGGTGCGGGATCCAGCCCCCGGCGCCGCTTTTGCGGTGTCCTCTGGGGCGGGGACCAGCTCTGCCCGCGGACCCGCGGGGAGTGGGGCTGGAAGGTGCCCGGGGTGGGACATGGCCTGAGGCGGCGCGTGCCGTGCCGGCTCTCGGGGCTGAGGGCCTGTGCGTGGCCACGGAGCTCGCTGCTGCGTGGATCGGCGGCTGCTTACCAAAGTTGCTGGATATGTGAGTTTCTGCCTACAGCCGCGATTGCGAGCAGTTGGACTGAGAGTAGCAGTCATTCTTGTGGCACTTGGTGCTCGTGTTGCTCGATTCACTTCTAGTGACACTTTACGTCCCTTATTCTGTTTTTACCAAGGCGTCCTTAAATAGGTTTTTGAGGCTGTGGCTTGCAGTAGTCTTCATGGGATAATTTGGAAGGTACTAAGAGCTTAAGGTGCCGCTGCAAAAACAAGGTCCCTGCCCTGAGGAGCTTTCAGTCTCCATCCTACCGGTACTAACCCACATACGTGAACCAACATCTGTAACTGCGAGGTTAGGCCCTAAATCATGTTGCAGCACAACTGGTGAACCTAAAAAGAGAACATCAGGTTACAGCAAAACTACATCTGAAACAGTTTTGAAGAATTAAGTAGATTTCTGAGATGTGATATCACGTCTAGTTTTAGCCTTCAGATAAGATGTGCAGACACCTGGGCTTCTACAAACTTTGCTCTGTGCCCTCTGATTCTCCTTTGTGGTCCATTCACGGTCAATAATGATCTCGAAATTGTTGCTAAAACATAATAACATAAACTAGATAGCTCTTGTATAGTTACTGCCAATAGCTATGTACGGTATGAATAACTTCATGCTTCATTAATAATCCTGTCAAAGTCAACAGGTTTTACATACCTGCAAAGTTACTCATGGAAGCTTAGGGCCAATGAAAAAAAACAGTTCAAGAATAAGACACTATGGCGTCCCAGGGCTCAAAATGATATTATTTTAAATTTGAGGTGTGCAGCTTCTTGTTGATTTTGATACATATTTTTATTATTTCTGATTAATATAAATCATACTCAACTATTGATGGCTTCTATTTCGACCCCAGCCCCAATTTTTTTGCAGATTCCCATCACAAAAAGCTTTAAATTAAAAAGCTCCACTTTTGTTAATCTTGTGTTATTTATTATTAAGCTTTTTTTTACTCAACCAGTATAGACAGTCTCAAACTACAGGTAGATTTTAAAAATGGAAATAGCTTAAGAGTTTGTTCTTCTTTCTTGTCATAGGTCTAGTGAGGAAAAAATGTATAGAGTGGTTACAATTCAGCATTTTTCGTACTGGTCATCATCTATACCCTACAAAACTGAGTAGACCTGTTGTCAGATAATCTATCCTATAGCTCCAAAAGTTGTTTTAATATTCACCATAGGATTCTATTGTGTCTATAACAAGGAGAGTTGGTCAGAAGACAACAGTTCTGTGGGGTCAGAAAGTGTGAGGTTTGGATATTGGCTGTCATTTGGCATCCAAATGAAAACTAGAGCTGCCAAATATTTGGGGGAAAACAAAACAGTAAAAAGACCTACTTACTTTGTAATAATCAATAGCTCAGCAGTTCAGTGAGGATGGGGCAGGAGAGATACCAGACTCAGGAAAGCTCAATTCCCAGCTATGCCTACTAACCAGCTGGCTCTTGGTGAAGAGGTTAATACAGCTCCAGCTAAAATTTCATTTTAACATTCTTCACAGCAAAATATTAGACAGGAATGACACATTCCCATAAAGATTCTGGACAAAACCACAAATTCATGAGCAGGTCCAGTAGGAACTATCTACTTTGAAAAAGATGCTGTCATGTCCTGTACTACACACAAGTAATTGAATTTTTTTCCATAGAATGAAGGGACAAGGTGTGATTTTTCTGAATGATTGTGAATGCTGTATTGAGCATTTAATTAATAAATGGCAGTGCAAACCAGCAGTTGCCCACATAAGAAATTGATGCTGCTGTATCCAAGGGAATATGAATCGGTAATTTATCTTTGGGGTATCAAACCCAGAAATTTGTTCCTTGGAATAACCTGTGTAATAATTGTTCATTTCTGAACATCAGGAACTTAATTTCTCCATTCAGCCAAACTCTACTTGCATTATTGTCTCCTTATTTTTTAAAAGCCATATCATAGTCAGTTAATTTTATAGTAACAGAATCAAATTTAGAGCTTCAGATATTTGCAAGAGGGAAGTATGAGAACAAACATGGTGGAACATGTTTGTAACATGATCGAATCTAAAATGCATTTCTGCCCCCCATTAAAACTGGCAAATTTCCAGTTATTTCAGAAGGGAAGTAGGAATAGAACATAGATATTATTGCATTTTCTTCTATTTATGGGGTATCCTTGAATTCTAAGACTTTTATACCTAAGACTTTGAAAACCACTTTTATTTAATTGCTACTTTGAGCTCCTTGGCATTAAGATGCTTCTATAATATTCAGGTGGTGAATTCCATATAGGAATGGTTTCTAATAAAAAATGATGAGCCAGATCTTAAGCCGCTACAAATGAATGTAGTTCCATTAGCATTAGTAGAGTTACATAGAGTTATAGCGTATAAGTTTCCTGAAACAGTTTCAAAAGTAATTTCAAAAAAAGGGTAATGGAATAATTCAGATTTTTTCATATTAATGATATTTTTTCACTTATATTTTATAAACACTTACTATTATATGGCCTACATTTAGCCAAACAGCATTGCTTCAAAATGAAATAGTCCTTTCTGGGATGAATTATTACAGTTTCAAAGATGCAGTATGCTATAAAGGTGGCTGATAAAAGTTGTCATTGTGACAAGGTTAATTCTGAACTTAGGAGCAAAGATGGTGCAGGCTCTTACCAGAAGGAAAATTCTCATGGTTTCGTTTTGGGTTTTTTTTTTCAGGACTAGGCTTTTAGAAAGGAGTTGCTCTTTTGAGGGGAGGAAAAAGAGCATAGTATCACCATACTACCAGTTGTTGGAGTTCCCCATGCTTGCTTGTATTTCCTCTGCAGGAAAGTTTTAAGATGATATTTTTGAATTTGTGGCATAGGAACTTTTTTTTTCTTAATAATGTATGTCTGTGCTATATGCACTTTGCTAGCATTCACTTTGTATCACTCTCACTCCTCTGACCTCAGAAGAGCTGTGCCTCACTTACAGTATAGCAAGAATGAGCAAAACCAACTGGTTGGGCCCAATTTGTTACTCTCTTGGATTTTGCATAATAGGCTGCATTAGTATCAGCTAGGTATGAAGTATTATCAGTAGTGCAATGACAGATTTTGGCCTGAAAGTGATCCGTGCAGACTCCACACTGGCTGGCATGGCTACAGTCGAGTGTTGGTGGCACAGTGAAAGTCAGGGCTTCCAGCCACCTTTGTGGCCCCATGGTCCTGGGACCAGCAGGAGGAAGGTGAGTCGTTACAGTCCTGGTCTGCCCGTGGTCCCCACAGCCCCTCTGGCACCTGGTGAGCCGAGGAACGAAACGGATGTCCTGAAGCAGATGGGAGACCAGCGGTGCCACATAGGAGCCCTTTGACTCGGGGGAAATTACCAGGTAGGCACATCCCAGGGACATCAGCTAGTTTGTATTGCCAGAACATTGCAAACTCAGTAAAATGGACTGAGATACCAACTAGTTCTGTGCAGATGTTGGAGAGTACAAGGGATTTCCAGCATGGAGTAGTGGAGAGCCAGTCCTGTTATGAAAAAGAAAGCTGGCTGAGTCCTAGTCTAAGAGATTTAGTGCTGAGATTTTGGTTTACTTAATAGGTCTTTACCCTTAAATTTTGTTGGGATTAGAGGTTTTTTTTTTTTCTTTTTCCCTATAGGATAATGGGAACTATTTTCTAAACTCTTATAATCAAGAATAAAATAAAAGGTCACAACAAAATACTTGTGCTTTTTTATGAACTCTAATTATGGAAGGTTAAAATAGACCAAAATAAATCAGAAAGACTATGCCTGGTTTTCGACAGACTAGTTATAAGCCCTTTTGAAGTTTAACGTCAATGGCAGATGGAAGTGGTCAGAGTTGTATTAAGAAACAGTGGAGAAACTTCTTACTACAGGGGATAGATTGCTTTTACAGCAAGGAGTGGGCATACACCCTGGGGCAGGGCATTGTAGTTAAGGCAAATGCCGCTGATCTGTATGCCACTGTATGCAATAAGTTAATACCAAATACTTGCAAGATTGGGTTCACAGTGACCCAGCTAAGTCTTCAACAGTTATTTTTCATACTATGTCTTCATTCTGGCATAAAGACAGAGCAGCAGCACTGGCAGTGGTTGAGTACAACCATTTATATCCTACTGCCTGAAAGAACAGAGATTTAGTTAGTGTACAGATGTTTAGGGTAAGATATGTAGAGAGAGCTAACCACTTCAAACACCATCCAGTGATGAAAAACTTGTCCAAAGTAGGAGTTAGAACTAACAAATCTCACCAGGAGTTTCTTAATTCTATTTCTGCTGGTGACAGCATACCCTTGTCTGTTTGTGTCCATTAACTTCTAGGGATTTAAGCAGAATTTAAATTGGAGCCTGTATTAAGGGGTCTGCCCCACACTACATAGGAATTCCTGAGTCAGGGACTAATGTCCATTTGTTTGCATTGCTGCGAAGTTTAGCAACTCTTTCGGATTTTAAGGAACAGTAACATTAGCAGCGGCAGGAGAAATACTAGTTGCCAATTTGTCCATGTTTGTGCTTTTTTTTTTTTTAATATGCTGTTTCCTTGCTCTTTCTCTTGCTCTGAAAGCCATTGTGGTTGTTACAGCTGGAACTACCTGTCCTTTTTTTCATATGGGCTTTAAAGCCTTTTCACCTCTGGGAAGATCATCTGGGGAAGGAGTAGTTTTCCTTTGCTCAGACAACTGGTATTTAGCAAGAACTTCCTGCTGGCATTCATCCCTGCATTAATCTGGTTAGAATTAGAGCTGGTTGAGAGTTTTTGACAGTGTTTTTCATGGGAAAATGCTGATTTGTCAAAACTGAAACAATTTGTGGAAATGTACCAGTTTCCATTAAACTTTCATCAGGAAACTTTTTTTTTTTTTTCCCCCTAGTCCATGGTGGAATTTCTGATCTAGAAAGATAGAGAGAGAAAGAGAAATCATCATTAATCAATAAATAGAATAATCACTGGTCAAGGATGGAAGAAAGGCAGCGCCAAGTGCCTGGTCTGACTCATAGAATGCACATTTGAATCTGGAGCTCCCCCTATCCACTCTCCCCAGGATATTGGAGGGCTGTCACTCTCTCGTTGTGCATGCATGCCCCAACACCCCCACACCCACCACTTCGAATGATTTTAGTTTCACTCTGGTTGTGAATATGAAAATGTATGAAATGTTACAGCACTTTGTGGGGCAGGAAAAACATTTTCCTGACTCTTTTTTAGGTTGACCTGTAGCCATGTGTTCGTTTTCTACTTGTTGAGTGGGAATGGCAGTGCTCTGAATAACTGGTGTCTTCTAGTCTTTGTTTCGTTTCATAATAACAAGCTGTATTCAGAAATTTCTGTCATGCAAAGGAACCACAATTTTTATTACTAACAGTCCTGACGGTCTGATTCCAGGATTCCAGTTCTCCACTCACCCAGAGTAGTATTTTGGCAAAAATTTGACTGAAATTAATAGATTTCAGGAACAGATAAAGGAATCTGCTTCCTCACACTTAAAGCATCCTTCAGTTTAGAACCCAGCAGATGCATCACTACCATGACACCTAGGGTTAACATTGTGCCTTTGAAGTGGTAATCTGGAACCAGAGGTATTAGAAAGCTGTCTTCTATTTCCTACGTACCTTATGTTTCTACAAAAGGACTTTGGCCCACACCCTCAAAAGAACTGTTGCCCTGCTTTGTAAGTAGGCATCTGAGGTTTTAAGGTAAAAAAGTAAGACTTATCAAACAGCCAAAGCCGTAAACTCAGCCAGTGATTTGAAAGTCACACCACATTCTTTCTGGCTTGGTTATAGTCATCAGTAATACAAGTTTTGAAAGGTAGCCTCTGCCCCCTGTGCAGTTGATTGGTTCCTCCAAAACATTGCATTGGTATACCTGTGGGCTTCATTTAATTCAGCATTTAAACTCAGTTAAAAAAACTGGTCTATGCAGAAGACATTAGAAAATCCATCTTGTGTTCCCGAGGTCATGGTGGCTCTGTCAGGGCTTAGAGACTTCCTTCTGTTAGAAAAGCAAGTTAATTTGAACAGTACATACTCAGAGAGCAGCAGGAAGGTTTCACAGTCTTACTCTTCAGAGCAACATTTTCCAAGTAAATACCCAAGTGTGGTTCTTATGTGCCTGGGGCACTTTAATGGGCCTCTTTCTTTAAAAACTAGTATTGTGCAAGTGGAACACATGCAGGGCCAGATTGTCAGCTGGCATAAATCAGCTTTACTCTGTTGCAGGCAAGGAACCTGCCCTGATTTATACCAGCTGAGAATCTGGCCACGGAATAAATAATAGGCAACTGTATGTTATGAAGCTGTAATTCCCTCGAGGGGGCTTTTGTGATATCAGTCTTACAAGAGCCAGAGTGATCTGTTTCTCTTTCTTGGAGCAAAATAGTAATTTGACTGCAGTATTTTGAAGTCCTCAGAACATTAGGAAAGAGAGATTTCAGACCATCGAGGGAAAGAAGATGCTTCCAAACTTCTTGTAATGTATCATTAAGGATTTTTGCTCAGGAAGAATCACGGAAGGAGAATTTTGGAGGATGGAGATTAATTGGTTTGCGATAGGTAGTCGCAAAAAAGAGAAATGTGTAAGAGGGATGATTTCTCATTGAGACCAGGCCTTTCCTTCGAAAGCAGTCGTGTACGTTTCCCAAGCTGTATGAAAACTGAAGCTTCCTCATCACTGATAAGCTGCTAGTGCTGGTGTAATTAATGAGGAAGAAAAGTGAAGAATAGGAAATGAAGACTAAGGGGCAAACTCCTCCTCAGAATGTGGATTGGTTTTTAATTTTGTTTAACGTTTCACCCAGAAGGGTCATAAGTGAGCTAGTACTCATTTTATTGACTTAGAAAGAAAAGGGGGTTCAGTTAGATTTTCCAAGAGTTAACCTGTAGTTCTCCTGGGTCTAAATATTTTAGATGTGAGATGCGGGTGAGCCACCTCCCTCTGGTTTTAATCCTGCTGGGGATTCTGCATCCCAGAATGGGAGTAAGCGCATCATGTGTATACGTCACCTGTTGGCATGGTTAGGTGGTGCCTTGGGCTTTTGGATGATAATGTAGTAATTTTGTAGATTTCATCTCACTAACTAATATAAGCACATTTTTAACGTTGCTGTACAAGAGGTGAACTTTGAAACAGACCACAGACGATTACTAATGGGTAATCGTCTGATATTGACTAATATCACTTCTTATTTTCAGGGAAGGAAGCAGAAGCAGCTGTCCAAGATTCTTGTGTGTCTTGAGATGCTGATCCGGTCTGATCCTTGAGGTCTAATTAGTAGCTCAGATACTATTGACCGCTTGCTATATAAAGCTGCAGAACAGCAGTGATTTTGATAGCATGGCTTAGGCAACAGTTTAAAAAAAGTTTTAGTGCTCAAAGGGAGCTGAAATTTCTTACCATTTTGACTGCTCCCCTTGTTTTTAGTGTTACCTGGCTGTCCTGACCAACTTCATATGCTTTGGGAGCTCTGTGGCTGGAACAAATCTGAAGTCATAGTTACATCAGGACTTAGCATACCCTAAGAACACCCCAGGAGAGTAGTGTGTGTGAACATCTTCTGTCCCTTAAAGTGCATGCTTGGGGAAATATGGTAGATGTAACTACACTTTTTCCCTTTCCATTTTTTTTCTCCAGCTGCCTAGTCTCTTAAAATATTCCTTCATTAGACAATTAGTATCTATTGTTTGATTTCAGGCCACTGCTAAAGGGAGGTCTGTAGCTACATGTTAGTTTATTCAACTCACTGTAAAGCTATTAATTAACATGGGGTAGCACTTCTCTGTTATCCTGAGCAAGACTTTACATAGGCTGCTTTTTTTTTTTACCTTTTACCCTAAAATGGGCTGCACTGTAAAAATACACACAATTAAGGATGTATCTTTTTCATTATGTTATCAATAGTGTTAAGATGGAAAGACAATAAAATCACATGTGGGAGTTCAGCATCTGACCAGCACTGAGTTGCTTATGGAGTTCACATGACAGTTGGTTGCTTCCTGCTCTCAGGATGCTCCCCCCTGACCTCCATAGCTATCTTAAGCTTTCCTGTAACATGACTGTGTAGTGACTCCAGGGTGCCCCATTCTTCTTGAGAAACTCATAGAAAGAGTGCAGGAATTAAGAAGTAAATCTTTGTGTGTTTCACTAATGGGAAGAATTTAATGAGGTTTTCAACAGCACAAATTTGTCAGTCTGTGATCAGGAACCCATGAAGATTTCAAGAGAAGAGCTGTCATATGCAGGTGGTGGTTGAT